>NC_134794.1:60834967-60854967 GCF_046742065.1 Oratosquilla oratoria | reverse complement strand
GCTGGAGCATATTGACTGAATTGCATTTGAATTATTTTTTGTGTACCCTAGAACACAGCCCCGTTTTCCCATTTAATCAAGTATTCACTTGTTGCAAATACATTTTATGTAACATTTCTCTGGAATGCATCTCCTGCATATATGGAAGGACTGGTGTAACGAGGGGAATAGGATTGAATGGAGATAACAAATTCATGGTGGGGCAACTACTGGCATTCCTCCAGTATTTATTTCAAGAAGTGTAATGTGTGTGTGCGTGTGTGTGTGTGTCTGAGTATGTACGGGTATGTTGGACTGACCCTCCACTGCCTGGGTTGAGGAGCTCCCATACATAGTATTTGATAAATACACTATGAACCATTTCAATTGCAAAATTTACACAAAAGATTCCATTGTATCCTTATATGGCTGTCTTGATTAGCTCTATAGAGTTATGATATATTTAGTTCATCTGTGTTTACTTCACTTGATTTTATATTTCATTGTTTCATGCATCCATATTAATTTACTTTATTGCTTTTGCTTGTAGGGCTCGCTTTATATAATTATATTTTACTGTCTTTGGAGTTTCAGAATTAAAGAAAGTAGCCTTAATCAGTTCAATGTAGTTGCATACTTTAGATTAAATACTTGATTACAAATGACTGTTTTATTCTGTCTGGGGTTTCGACCTCAGTGGAGTAAAATTATGTGGTAATAGAAGTAAATTGATTAAGTATGCCTGGATGTTGAAAGGGTTAAATTAAAGAAAATAGGTTAAGACTGCATGGTACACATGATGTTGTATGTAATATTCTTGTTTTCTTAGGTTTTGTGCAGATTGCGATCTGTACAAAACCTACAAAGAAAATGAGGAGCAGTTTTAAGGCATCTTGAAAGGTTCACACACGCATCTTTCAACTTATAATGGAGGTGAGGAGAAACAAGATTCAGACGCTGTTGTAGCTTGCCATGTGTGGGTGAGGGAGGAGAAGGTGGGCAGAGAACAGGTAAGACAAGTTGTGAGGATGTGTTAAACCCTTTCAAAAACCATGGTATATGTTTGAGAATTTTTTTTCTGGATGGTTCCATGCAGTTCAATCAAACTGAAAGGCAGTCCTTAGATGAAAGTGGAATGTGATTGCTTGTAACTTTCCCCTGTCTAGGACTGCCCCTCAGCTGAGTAAAGTTTATTAGATATTACCCAGAGCATTCCTCAGTGCTGAAGGGGTTAATTATATATTTAGCTTACTTTGCACTTGGTACTGGTACTTAAATGATGTGCTAGATAAGATATGGCAGTTCTTGTGCTCTATAGATATTATCTATTTATATATAAGTACACCAACTACTTCCAAACCTCTTCATATTACAAGATGCTTCATCCCTGAAATATTTTATAGATTACATTTTCATGTTTAGCTATTAACCTGTGTATAAGACCGTTGAAGGTTATCTATATGAGGTGGTCCTTTGGGATGGATATCAGAAAGGATCATCTTCCTAATATCCATCAATACACTCACCTCCACCCAGGGGTGTTTATGTAATAATAGTAATAATAACTGCTCCAAGTGGCTGACAATGGTCCTTGGCATGTTCATTAATCTTTCTGGGGAGGAATACAGCACCATTCTCCGTATTATCAAGAAAAGAGCTACACTTGGTTCATTAGCTCTACCCTGGGAGCAACAGTATATAAGTTTTCTGGAGTGCATCAATTCTGCCCATACTTGCAATTATCAGTATTTGTATCAGCATTATTAAGTGCAAAGTAAACTGCATACAGTTAGAGAACTTCTCAGACATGTTTGGTGGGTAGTCCGTGTTCAAGATCTGTAACCAGTGTTTCATCCCATTGTTCAAAGTGAGTGCTTTGTTGTGTTTTGTCCCAAGAATGAATTGTTTTAAGTTTTCCTTTTGTCTGAGTATCTACACTAGCCCAAAAGTCACCCAGGGATGTAAAAATTTGATAACTATGTCTTTCGTGATACTTGCTTTCCAACATATGTACAGAAAAATGAGAAATATGTTTAGGTTATATATGAAAAATAATGGCACACAAATGCCTCTCATTTTCTGCTTCACAAAGGCGAGCTTGGGTATGTTCCACGATAGTTTGCAGAACATTAGATTAAAGCACCAAATCCCCACAAAAATGTTGATCAGTTAAAGCACCAAATTCCCACAAAAATATTGATCAATTATACTCTCTGGATTGTTGACTATTTAAGTATTCTTTAAAAAAAAAAAAGTAATTCAGACACTACAGTAGAAATAATCACAATAGAATAAGTGAGAATAGAAATAGATTAAACATTAATCGCATGCTGGATGGAGACCTGAATACACTTTACCACAATCAGAGAGGAATCAGTTTTAGACCAACTCCCAACATATTCAATTTTAGCAAATGTTTTACAATGTACTACAAGCAACGAGCTACTTCCGAAGGCATTTCGCTGTAATTGCCCACTATACAGACAGGAAACCATTTGTGACCCTTGACTACTTCCAATTAAAACTCAAAGAAAAAATGAAATCCATTTGGCTTATAATCAGGTCACCACCCCACAGTATCAACATAACATCAACCAGGCAACAGACTCTGATTACCCCAAATGCACCATGCACCCACCACCCAGAAAACCCAGAGCACCTCAAAACACATTGCCTTACACTTACCCCCTCCAAACAGCAATGCAAAATTGAATCTCTTCACTCTGGGATGTGGCTGCAATGAAAACTGGGGGTAGTGGACTATTTGACTGAAAACATTTAGGGCTAACAATTCTGAAGAACATACAAACCAGTTATCAGAATATCTAGAAATTATTAAATTATTAAAAAGTTTCCTCTGCAGTGCTGTTATAGATATCAAGTTCTCAAATATGAGTTTTTAGAGTTAGAAAGAAAAAATCCAGAGTAAAACATGAATACGTGAAAAAATATGAAATAGATTAACTTTTTCAAATCCCTAGGTGACTTTTAGGCCACTTTAATGTTTGTTGCGCATGATGGCTTCTTTGCTATGGCTTATATTGATTGTTCATGCTTTGATTATTTGCAAAAATAGAATATTTTTTAATTTCTCACAGATAGTATTATTAACTTTTCATCCATTGCATAGGTGCGAAATGACCACAGGTATTGATGGTAGCAGCGGCAGTAGTGATACATCCCCAAAGAAGAAAGGTTGGCCCAAGGGAAGGAAACGAAGAGTCATGCCAAAGGATACAAATGCTCCAAAAGGGCCTCTCTCAGGTGAGTGTGTGCTTTTTGATTGATGCTATGAATGTAGGAACTGTTTGGAACCCTCATGTACACGAATATATTAGTTCAATTCATTGTTGTCTCGAGTTTCACTAAGTGGAAAACCTACAGCCCAATAAGTGTCCTCAGGCCTTCCCACTGATATCTCTGAGAACTGTTTACATTTCACCAGCTGAAATTGGTAAGGGAAGGGGAGCAGTCACTGGCTGTCAGCTCCCCATGTGCGAAAAAGTGTAAGAAATACAATTTAAAGTTAATAGTCTGGAGACTGAGTGTCGTTCCCTCAGGGCTGCACCTCGTAACTAAAGTGAGGTTTTGAAAAAGGGCAGCTCTGCTGTCCATTTGTAGGACCACCTAATACTGGTACCAGTACCCATCACCATGACCTAGGAAAGTCATTGTTAACAAAATAACGCTATAAATGTTGATAATGTAAAAGATGTTCTCCTCTTGCTCGGTGCAAAGTACTTCATTCACTCCATTAACTCAGTGCTAACAAAATCTTTTTCTTTGACCATAGTGCGCAATTGTACATTCTTGTGTACGTATAAAGTTTGTACTTGAGTACTGATATATGTGAGGGATAATGTGTAACATAATACAGATCAGTGTAGATGTAATTAGAGTGGAGAAAGGGCTGGGGGCTGGCGGTTTCAGGTTTATATGTCAGGCTGATCATTAATGGTGGGAGAAGAGAAGGGAGATGTCGACAATGATAACGAATATATAGTGTGATTTGTATTTTTTGCAGGCTACATGCTGTTCATGAGTGAGCAGCGAGAACTAATCCGACAGACCAATTCCCGTGCGACATTTCATGAAATCACCAAAATGGTGGCAAATAAATGGGCATCTCTTGATCCAGAAGAGAAACAGAAGTTCCTTGATGCAGCTGAAGCCGACAAAGAAAGGTATAACAGCATTTAGAGTCTTACCAATGGTTTGGATATTGCAGATTTAGAAATGCATTTTAGATTGCAAAACTTACAATTCCCCCTCTCTTTCTCTCTCTCTCACATTTTTGTTTCTCTGTTTCTCTCCTCTCCTCTCCTCTCCTCTCTCCTGCAAAATTGGAGGGGGTAACAAATGTGTATCGGATAGGTGGGAGTTTTACGGAGTGGAAAACCTGCAGTTTCAGCAGCTGGCAGTGGTCCTTAGGCCTTCCCACAGATCTCTCCTGAAGTAAACTTTGGGGTCTTGTCTGTGTTGTATTGGTGTGGCAGTGTTTCTATATCAGGCAGAAAAAAGTACGAGGGGAGGAGCAGTGGCCACTTGTCTGTTTTCCATTTGGGAAAAGTAGGGGGTGGATTGGGTTGGAGTGGAATTAGGCCTCTTAACTTTGGCTACCTCCCTTGTGAGGGAGAGGGGGCTCTTGGTATATGTATGAAAAGATAAAATACAGTTAAAGTTGATAGAGATTATAGGCCTAGTCCAGAGACTAAAGCAGGCCCTATATGATCAATATTATTGTTCAATATTCCATCTCTTATAGTAGTATTAACTGCTTTGCTGACATTATCTGCCATTTGGGTTGTGACCAAGAGGTTCCAAAGATCACTATCTCCTGTCCCAACTATTGAAAACCGTCCCTAAACAGTCAATTATTTAGTGTAGTACGTAATATTGTGCAATAATATTGAATGTGTGGGGCCTGCTTTAGGATGATGGGTTTTGAAAAATGGGTCTTAGTCCACATTGTATGTTGATTATAAAATGGACTTAGAATAACCTACACTGACCCCAGATAAAGTAACTCCGGGAAATGGTTGGCATTTTGCCAGGGTGGGATGGTTAGTGTATAACTCATAATTGTAGGTGGGCAGATAGGAGAAACTCCAATACTAAATATGGTTCTTGAAGTCTCAGACATATATGTGATTGTAGCTATAGGCAAGATTCCTCAGTTTATTCGTAGATTGAGTAGAATTTCCTCAATTACATTGCAACTAAACAGTATCCAAATCTTATTAGGAAAATGTGAAAGTACTGTACAGTTCTTTTTTGAATTGGAATCCAAGATCCATATGATTAAATGTACGTAAGTCTGCAACTATAATAAGAGCTATTTTGACCAGGTACCAGCGAGAGATGGGAGAATACCGCAAGACTGATGCCTACAAAAAGTTTGTACAGAAGCAGAAGAAAGAGGAGAGTCGGCCCAATAAGAAGGCCCGCAAGGAGGATGAAGGACAATCCGTAAAGGAGGAGTCACTACCTGAGGTGAGGGATTTAAGGATCTGAGCCGGGAACCTATTTTACTTTGGCCAGTTCAGGGGAACTCAGATGTGTGGTTCAACTTTGCCACTCCCCAAGCAAGGGGAAAAAGGTTCTTTGGTATATATGTTGATTACATGTGGGGGGGATGGGGAGTGAGGTAGTATGTGTGAGAAAAATTTGACGCAGCCCGAGGGGATTTCTCCCCGTCTTCTCCTTTTCTGCATGAGGGGACAGAGGAGGGGTCGCCGATTTAATGAAGAGGCCTTGCTGTGGATGTGCTGTGTCTTGCAACACAGCTTCTGACCCAGGGCAGTGGACAGGATACAGGGATGACCCGCCATCCAGGAGGTGCCAAGATAAGAGGTGGGGTAGAGGGTGGAGTGGAGTGTATTAGGGATAGAATGGGTGGAAATGGTTTTTATGCCTTTGTTTTTTAGCTACCTCCCTTGTAAGGGGAAAGCCTTTGGTATATGTATGTACATACATGTGGTTACAGGCAAACTAGGTTGGAGACCATTCCTGAAATGATTTCTGTCCTGAGTTTGGTTGGAAAGCAGCAGTGAAAATGGCACCTGCCTAAAATTTTTAAATTATTTGTTCTAGCAAAGACTGTATTGGGAAGTGATGCTCAGCTGTCTTTCCCTGTGGGAACTGTGTATATCATCGCAGTTGTGGAGGGGAGAAAGGGCAGGAAAACCAGCTGCTGGAAGAAGAAATGTTTATTGCTACTGTTTTGTTTATTTACAGGTCCCCAGCAGTTTATATTCAGCCCTTGAAATACCCATTTTCACCGAGGAGTTCCTTAATCATAATAAAGGTAAGTGTAGCATTTTGATTTATTAATATTATTTATTTCATATATATATATATACATACACTGAATGGTTCCCAGTGAACAGATTAACTTCTTTTCAACCACAATTCACTTTTAATTTCATGCAGAGGTGGATGGAGTGAACATGAGGGGTGACCAAGGATGAGAAGGATGGATGGGGTGAAAGGGGGATTGGAAAAGAGGGGAATGTCTTTGAGGAAGGAAGGGATTGGGGTGAGTGGAGAATGGTTGTGTATGGATGATGCTGTGATACATGTAAGGAAGTGGGTGGGGGTGGTGAGGGAGTACAGAAAGCCCTCAAATAACGTGGTGGTTAGGTTCCTGAAATTACCATGTATGACCAAATCCGCATGTGCTGACATTCCATATTAAATACCGGGGTATTTTTTTTTGTTTCGACCATGGGCGCAATATAGCAATAGAAAATTAATTATTAATTTTGTAAATTAAAATGTATCAACATAATATGCAATTTTGTGGGTGGAAATGAAAATGAAAAATACCTTGCTACAAGCAAATATGCTAATGAACGAAGTCGGTTGCATAGGATCGGGACGCCATCTTGTCGTCTGTCAATTGACGGCCTCGGTACTTCCGACAGTACCTCGCCAGGTACATTTACTTGAAGGAATGTTATGGGGTGGAGATACATGCATTCCTTCAAGCTGCAAGAACTTTGTATACCCTGCAAGCTGAGAGAGTGGTTGAAAAGCCCGCCAATGTCTCTCACGATGACAACAACGAGGACGAGCCGGATGACATTTAATTTGCAGGTAATGATTTATAAAACACAGGTTAGGTTAGTTTAGTTTAGGTTAGACAAATTTATCATCCTTTCATTTCTTCGACGTCGGCATCTATCATAACAAACATGGTGTACCATTCGTCCGACACGACTTTGTTACTTACGAAATCTGTTTTAGCACCTTTTTTGTTTTTTTATTTCCGCTCACAAAATCATATTACGTTGATACATTATAATTTACAAAATTAATCATTAATTTTCTATTGCTATATTGTGCCCATGGTCGAAACTAAAATTTACCAATACCGGTATATACTGTACCCCAGGTAGTTTTTGCAGCTTGCAGGATGGTAATGTAGACCTAAGCTTCAGAACACTTCCTCACAGCTAATATCCCCCGTAGAAGTTCATTTATAACATCATACAAATTAATTTAAAAAAAAAAATAATGCAAATGCAATTGTACAAATATAATATTTATTATGTATCCTATGTAATATACAAAACAATGTAAATATATTGTAGTCTGCGCGTGTGCGTATGCATGCCCAACGCGGCGCGAATTTTAAAACGGTTCTCTACATTTGAGATGGTTTTGAAATAAAATCCGTGTGTGATTGAATCCGTGTTAATTGAAGGCCTTCTGTATGTGTGAATGATATTTTGATGCAGCCCAAAGGGATTTCTCCTCTTCTTCCCTTTTTCTGCATGAGGGGATGGATGGGGGGTTGCCTGTGAAATGAAGCAGCCTTGCTGTGGATGTGCTGTGTCTTGCTGCATTGCTTCTGACCCAGGGCAGTGGGTGAGATGCATGGATGACCCATCATCCAGGAGGAACCAAGAAAAGAGGGAGGGAGGGGTGGTGAATGGGAGTGGAGTGGTTGGGGATGAAATGGGTGGGAGTGGATTTATGACTTCAGCTACCTCCCTTGTAAGGGGTAAAACACCCTTGGTATATATATATATATATATATATATATATATATGCATGAATGTTGTCTCTGGACCATCAAGATATGATCTTTCAGCTCGAGAGGCAGAACTGCGGCAGTTGAGGCGCTCCAATACAGAGTATGAGGAAAGGAATGCCATAATGCAAAAACACATAGAGAGCATCAAGTAAGTAAGGTTGTCAAGAGGATTGTAATGCTTTTAGCTGAGTGACTTGGATTTTGCACTTGCTTACATTTTTTTGGCTTTATATAGCTGGTAAAAAGATCTAAAAGATGCTTGCTGGCCAAGGGAGTTAAAGAGTTGCAACATGCGATGAAAATCAAGGTGACAACATTTCGAACCCTGGCACATGTGAGTGGGACCAAGGGTATGGTTCATTAAATTCCACACTATAAAGTCATCTGTATGGAGCATTGTCCTTCCTCACCATCTGCTCAAAAATATACAGAGCAGATAGGAAAAAATCCTTTTGGGTTGTATAACCTTTTCATCCATTTACAGCCGCTCATCATTCACACAGTGTTTTGCCCTCTACCTTCCCTACTAGGCAGACATTCTTCTTGCATCCAGTGTCCTTTTTACCCTGTCCATCCACCTCATTTTTGGTCTTCCCCTCAAATTTCTCTCATCCACCTCTGGTTTCCACAGTCATCATTCTTTCCATATACCCAAATTATCTCAACACTCAGAGAACCACCCAATCCACCAAGTCTCCACTCTTGCTTCAGTATTTACCTAATTGTAGTACAGTAAGTCCTCGTTATACGGTACATATGCGTTCTTGAAAACCTTACCGCAAATGAAATTACCGTATACCGGACCCATTATAACATGTAATAATAGGATATGGCAGACGTACCTTCTCCCTGCTCTTTCCTCTTCAAAATATCTAGCGGATACCATATCTGTGAATTTTTCTTACCGTAAATAGAATCGAGGGTAGTTATTACCAAATACCGTAACTGAATTTACCGGATACAGAATTACTGTATAAGGAGGACTCAATGTATACAAGAAAGAAGTAACATTTGTGGGATTCCATCTACTCTCTAACTTATCATACCTAGCTTCAAATTCATGTATGGAGTTGGGCTATATCCTTATTTTCCAACTATCATGCTTAGATTTGAATTCATGTTTTGTTCTAGTTTGGGCTATATCACCTTTTAAGCTATTTCAAGTTACATCTGTAAGGAAAATTGTATTTCTTCAGATCCTTTAGATGTTTAGCCTGAAGTGTATTTATTTACCTAACTGTATTTATTTACCTAAGTGTATTTATTTACCTAGTTGTATTTATTTACCTAGTTGTATTATATGGGAAGGGAACTATGCTCATGGTGACCCATCTTTGTATCTCTCAGCATCAAGTATGTGCATGTATGTGTATGTGCACACACCAGGTGACTTCTTTCAGTAAACAAACAGACAGGCCTTTATGAAGCCATGATAAATTTCCTTTCCAGATCTTAAAATCCATAAAGTGCACATAATTACAGATTCAAGAAAGAAGTGTTTTAATCTTTTCATACATTTCTGGCAGGCTGTCCATAGAGCGTCTGGAAGCAGAAACAAACCAGCAACAAAGCAACAACACTGCTCTGCAGCAACACATTGGGGCCCTCAGGAAGACTCTAGTCAAAGCATTTATGTCACTCCCCCTCCCTGGTAGGTGTTCTGATGAATTCTATACACCAAAATGCTTCTTCCCTTTTATAAGAGAGATAGCCAGCCAAGGCTATCTCACACAAATCCTTGACCCATTTGTTTCCTGATTATCATAGTTCTTTGTGGATGAAGGTCCAATCCCTTCCTCCCACCCATTGCATAGGTTATAACCAATACAGAAAGATGTTGATTAATTAGTTGAAGGAAAAAATATAGATGGGAGTAAGGACTGGTAGTTGGTGAGATAGTATGAACAAGTAAGTAAGGGCAGTTGAAGGAAAGAAAGAATGAGTTATGGTTAATCTTCTGGCCATGGTGAAGCATTTGATACTACCCTGTCCTTCACTTACTCCAGAGAACAACAGTCTCTTCACTGAAAGACTTATGGACTAAACATGTGGCCATGTGGGCAGTGTTCTTGGGGCTGTAGGTCTCATGCAAGAGATCAATCTATTGCCCCTGGTTCCTCTTCCAGAAGACCTGTAGCCTTCAGATAAATGACATTGGCCTCCAGGCAGGTCTACGAGTCACTCATGGAAGATGTGTTGTTATCTAGGGATTGTTAATGGGCACTGTGGTATGAGGTGTTTTATGTCCTCAGTGTGGAAATAAGCTATGGTAATTTTCATTGTTTATTCTCGGCAGGTTCAAATCAGACACCAACAGAAGAATCGATAGATGAATACATGGTCCGTCTGCACTCCACAATCCTGAGCAACCCACAGCAGCATCAGGCCCTCATCCATACCGTTAGAAATATTGTCAGTTCACTTGCCATCAGTTGAACAAGGACGTTTTAAGTTAAATAGTCGGTTCTGGCCTTCACGCAAGGTTTAATGTCATTGGATTACAGTTTTCCAGATGACAAATAAAAATTTATTATTATTTTTATTTATTTTCTTTTAGTTTATGCCCATTTCTTGGTCAACAAAAGAGAGTGTACATAAACTCTTTGGCCTTATTCCATATGATAAAATACATCAGACATTTTCGTATCTGGAGGGCAATGCCCGCAGCAAGGCCACCAGCAGGATTTTGGGGGCCATCAGCAATATTTTTGCCAAATGTGGAACAACATAAATGTTTTGGAACATTTATATGTGAATGTTTTGTCAGTTGTCAAGAATAAAATCATGTTTGTCAATTGCTAATAAATATATTTTCTTCCACTTTCTGTTTTCTTTTTCCAATGAATAAAAGCTACTCTTCGGTTGGTAGCAGTATACACATATCCCTGGATTACTACACATAAGATTTTATGACAAATTAGGTCGACCTTTATCCAAATGGAATCGCAATAGGAAAAAATAAAATATGTAAACTTGTTTTACTTGTATTTATAGGTGCTGTGGTACAAAAATATGTTTCATAGAGTCCTGATCAGATTTCTGTGGTAAGACATGAGAAAGCTTTAGGAAAAGGTAAAGATGTTTTTTGGGCTTTTATGGATTTGGAAAAGGTTTATGACAGGATAGACAGGAAGGCACTGTGGGAGGTATTGCAGATATATGGGATAGGAGGAAAGCTTTTAAGAACAGTCAAGAGTTTTTATGAGAGTAGTAGAGCTTGTGTTAGGATTAGAAATGGAGAGACTGGTTTGAGGTAAAGGTGGAACTTCATCAGGGATGTGTTATGTTGCTTTGGCACTCAATTTATACATAGATGGGGTGGTAAGTGGGAGATAAGCCAGTTGTTGTTTGCTGATGACACTGTCACACAATAAGATGAGGGATTAAGGAAATTAGTGACAGAGTTTGGGAAGATGTGCAAAAGAAGGAATTTGAAGATAAATGTGGGTCAAAGTAAGGTGATGAGATGTACAATGGGAGAAAGTGGCAACAGACTGGGAGTATTAAAGGAGAGAGTTTGGAGGAAGTGGATAGTTTTAGATACTTGGGTGGGAAAGGGAGGAGTGGAGGTGGAGGTAGAATGTTATTGAGAGGAGCAAGTAAAAACCTTGGGGGATTAAAAAGTGTAATGAGAAATAGACATTTGTGAATGGATGCTAAGAGGAGATTGCTTGAAGGAGTAATTGTGCCGACAGCAGTGTATGGGGCAGAAAGATGGAACATAAGAGAGGAGTTTAAATGTTTAAGATGAGATGTCTGAGAAGTTTGATAGGGGTTACTAGGCTGGATAGAGTGAGAAATGAGGAGAACAGTGGTGGAAATGGATTTGGGAGATAGGGTTAATTAAAGAATATTGGAATGGTTTGGACACATGGAAAGAATGAGTGAAGAAAGACTGGTAAAAGAGGTGGAAGGAGTGAACATGAGGGGTCGACCTAGGATGAGATGGATGGATGGGGTAAAAGGGGTATTGAGAAAGAGGGGAATGTCTGTTGTGGAAGGACGGGAGAGGACAGAAGACTGGTAAATGGAGAATGGTTGTATATGGATGATGCTGTGATGCATGATGTGGAATGGGGGGTGAGGGAGTATGTGTGAAAAATAAATTGACGTAGCCCGAAGGGATTTCTACCCATCTCCATTTCTGCATGGAGGGATGGAGAGGGGAGGAACCGATTTAATGAAGCGGCCATGCTGTGGATGTGCTGTGTCTTGTGACATTGCTTCTGACCCAGGGCAGTGGATGAGATGCAGGAATGACCCGTCATCCAGGAGATGCCAAGATAAGAGGGAGGGAAGATGGTGGAGTGTGATTGGGATGGAATGGGTGTGAGTGGTTTTTATGCCTTTGTTTTCTAACTACCTCCCTTATAAGTGGGAAAAAAGCCTTTGGTATATGTATGTATGTATGTATGTAGAAATATAAGATTAATGAATAAGTAAAAATAAACAAATGAATGAATACTGTATGTAAATAAAATTATATAATCTGACAAAAATATCTCTTTCACTTATCCTCTTATTTCTGTCGTTCAAATCAACACAGACGACTCCTGCCCATGCGCTGAACTATGATCTTTTGTAGACGAATCCAGAACCCTCTCTCCTTAACTTGATCAGCCCTTATCACCAAACCCTTTCTCTATTTTCACCACATTTACACATTATTCATATTCCCTATTCCTTCGTCTCTGACTCGAAGTATATTAGAAACGCTTTCTACCCTCCTTTCCTGTCATTTATTGATCCACGAAATTCACTTTTTTTTTATACCGGATCCTAGCAACGAACGGAATACATCGATCCTGTTTTGATGCCTCCACTAAGCTCAATCCCGATAAATCACATGAAGACAAACGAAGATCTTGTTCACTCATATGATGTTCCCACCACCGATGCTTTGAGAAATAATACGCAAATAAAATGTATTCTCATTCTACCCATGGCCAAAGACAGTCCTCCCACCTTCGCACACACTCCTGAAGCTATGGATCCACGAATTTGCTACTCATTCAGGTTTTTCCTATTTGGTGGAACCGAGTAATTTCGCACATTTTCACATGGCAGGATTTAACAGCAGTTTCCATTGAGGGAACGCCGAACCTGGAAATGAATATATTATAATAGATGTAATAGAGTGTATGGTAGTTTATACATAGTTTTTGTTGTATTTTGTGATATCTATAAAAACAACAGTTCTTAATGTTTACTTAGATCACTTGGGGTATGCTATATAAGTTTTGGTAACATTAAAATTAGATTTTTTAGATATATCATGACTACCTGTCAGGTCACTGAAGTAGTTTATATATATATATATATATGTATATATATATATATATATATACATATATATATATATATATATATATATATATATATATATATGCAGAAAAAACCACTGGGAAATAAGAAGCTTAGTCCGAACGTTTTCGTCTATTTAAGACATTATCAAGGAATACACAGTTACAGAGACAAAGGTGGATATATATACATAAAGTAATGCAGTATTTCACAAATGTCACGTGTATATGATTTGCAGAAAAAACCACTGGTAAATAAGAAACGTAGTCCGAACGTTTTCGTCTATTTAAGACATCATCAAGGGAATACAGAAAAGACAAGCTAGGAACATGGGAAGTACACACAAGATGCTTCACAATCAGGTAGAGCCGATGTTTACATATACGGACGTTTGGTCCATGACGTTACGTCACCCCCGCTTAGTAGCACTTGGAGAAGTTCTTACAATTTTATCAATAACAAAATCATCAAGTTTAAATAATCCTAAACTTAAATTTATATTATGGTCAAAGGTTTGTTTAATATGACTGGATTCGATGATGTTTCTTTCTAATAAGGATCTACAAGAAATTATTACATTCGAATTATCCCAGTCAATAGGATGATTGTGGTCTCTTACA
This sequence comes from Oratosquilla oratoria, assembly GCF_046742065.1. Lineage (NCBI taxonomy): Eukaryota > Metazoa > Arthropoda > Malacostraca > Stomatopoda > Squillidae > Oratosquilla > Oratosquilla oratoria. Next base: position 60,841,023 of record NC_134794.1, on the reverse strand, counting down.
TGGACAAAAAGGCCACTGGAACTTTGCCCACTCCTTACACTATATTTGTGCTGATTTATCCTAGTTTTTAAGTCTTTACCAGTTTGGCCGATATAAAAAAAATTACATTTAAGGCATGGAATAGAGTAAACACAACCCTCGTTTGTTTCAGGTGAATTTTTAATGAGCTTACTTTTTATAGTATTATTTTTGAAAACCAAGTTGATGTTGAATTGTTTGAGAATATTAGGCAGACCAATTAATTTCTCACTGTAAGGAAGAACCAAAAGGTTCTTTTTGTCAAATACTTTTCTTACGTGTGAGGTGTTATGGAAAGTTTTGTAAGCCATTTTATGAGAAGTGTTTACACCTGCAGGACCTCATCCTACTAAAAAGGAGGGATGTATCGGTGGATGGATATATGCAACCTCCGCCCTGGGAGAGTCTACCAGCCAAAATCTCCATCATGGCGATGAGGCGTAGCGCACCACTGCCTCAGCTGCGGGCGAAAGCTGAGGAGACCATGAGGGCAGTCACATCTGAAAACTCCGTGGTGTATTACACCGATGGATCAGTAGATGCTGAGCGCATGACGGCGGGTGCGGCGTTTGTCACACACGACAGGGAGTAAGGGAGTTGGGCATTCGCTGCTCAATGCAAGTGGAGACAATTGCAGTGGGACTAGGACTGACCCACGCCCTCAACACCCACCAAAGCCACGTTGTAATAAGTACTGATAGTCTGTCATTGATACAAATTATCCATAATGACATACATCAAGACTATGTGCAACTAATGGCATCTTTGTTGTTTCAGATAAGGACGGTTAGTCGTCCTTAACTGGATTCCCGGACACATCGGCCTGCCGGGGAACGAAGAGGCAGACAGTGAGGCAAGGAAGGCAGCGGCCAGTCACCATATGGACGGCGGTATTGGTGTGCTCCCGAGTCGGGCAGAGATCTTGACCATCGCTGCAAGAACACTGACCCGGCGAGAGGTAGAGAAGCACAAGCTGATGGCGCCTATGAGGCCGTCAGCCCTGTGGTACAAGAGGACTTCCAACTATGAGAAGTTTGCCACGGGAATGCGCCTCTCCAGGGCGCAAGAAGTGGTCCTACATCGCCTTCGACTAGGGTATCGGTGTTTCTGGGAGATTGCGGGACGCCAAGAGGACTGCCAACACTGCGGCGCGGTGGGGGCCAATACGCTGGTCCACTACCTGACTACCTGTCCAGCGTCTGGATTTCTTCGAGCGGGTCCCGCCACTTCACCGGAGGGTCTAGTGAGGAGGCTGTTGGGCGCGCTCAACCCATACCGGCTTCGGCGCCTAATGGAAGTGTCACCTCCTAGATAATGTCCCCCATACTTTTCTCACTTTCCTTGATGAATATACACTGAGTATATAACCTATATACCACAAAGCATATCCGCTCACCATGACTTTTTTTCTTTACAGCAAAGACGACTGGCCATCCTTACCTGGGATCCCGGAGGGCATGGACTGAGGCAAGACACACATCAGACCTGGAGGCAGAAGAGCACCGGAGAGATGGCTGACAACATACACTCTTAGTACTGTAATTTATTGTAAAAGTCCCTCAGACTTCCTAGGAGGTATAGAGTTGTGACCTGCGCAAGTTTTCTTTTGTATATACTTGCAATCAATAATAGTAGAATAAAAAAAACGAGACGAGCAGTTCTCTACTGAGTTCTCTCCCGACTTCTCTCCCAGGCTCAACACCAAGCAGCAGTTCTCTTCAAGCAGCAGTTCTCTCCAACAAGACGCCTCGGGACCAGTTCTCTCCAGCAAGACGCCTCGGGACCAGTTCTCCCCAGTAAGACGCCTCGGGACCAGTTCTCCCCAGCAAGACACCTCGGGACCAGTTTTCCCCAGCAAGACGCCTCGGGACCAGTTCTCTCCAGCAAGACGCCTCGGGACCAGTTCTCTCCAGCAAGACGCCTCGGGACCAGTTCTCCCCAGCAAGACGCCTCGGGACCAGTTCTCCCCAGCAAGACGCCTCGGGACCAGTTCTCCCCAGCAAGACGCCTCGGGACCAGTTCTCTCCAGCAAGACGCCTCGGGACCAGTTCTCCCCAGCAAGACGCCTCGGGACCAGTTTTCCCCCAGCAAGACGCCTCGGGACCAGTTCTCCCCAGCAAGACGCCTCGGGACCAGTTTTCCCCCAGCAAGACGCCTCGGGACCAGTTCTCCCCAGCAAGACGCCTCGGGACCAGTTTTCCCCCAGCAAGACGCCTCGGGACCAGTTCTCCCCAGCAAGACGCCTCGGGACCAGTTCTCTCCAGCAAGACGCCTCGGGACCAGTTCTCCCCAGCAAGACGCCTCGGGACCAGTTCTCCCCAGCAAGACGCCTCGGGACCAGTTCTCCCCAGCAAGACGCCTCGGGACCAGTTCTCTCCAGCAAGACGCCTCGGGACCAGTTCTCTCCAGCAAGACGCCTCGGGACCAGTTTTCCCCCAGCAAGACGCCTCGGGACCAGTTCTCCCCAGCAAGACGCCTCGGGACCAGTTCTCCCCAGCAAGACGCCTCGGGACCAGTTCTCCCCAGCAAGACGCCTCGGGACCAGTTCTCCCCAGCAAGACGCCTCGGGACCAGTTCTCCCCAGTAAGACGCCTCGGGACCAGTTCTCCCCAGCAAGACGCCTCGGGACCAGTTCTCCCCAGCAAGACGCCTCGGGACCAGTTCTCTCCAGCAAGACGCCTCGGGACCAGTTCTCTCCAGCAAGACGCCTCGGGACCATTTCCATCCAGCAAGTCGCCTCATTGCCTCCTGTGGCCCATCCCCCACAGCCACGACGCTTGATGAGGCCTTCACTCCGGACCTTCTCCCAACGAGGCCTCGTCCGTGACCTCCGAGCCTATTAACCATTAAACCTTAGTTTTAGTGTTATTGTGAGTCTCATTTTCCCTGGCTTGTCCATACCGAACAAAACCCACGACACCAGACAAGTTGATTTTGATAGTGTTATTAGAAATTTTGCATATAGGAGAGCCAGAAAAGCGCTTATTTAGTAGTTAATTTTTTTTCTTCTAATTTCTTCCTTGATAAGATTTTACTATGAACATTTAAAAGTCATGTTAAAAAATTGTAATATTGTCACATAACTTGAATACCGGTATGTTTTAACATATGTTTCATATGATCAATAAATGAGCACATACTTCGTGTTGAAGTTTGATGCACATTAATTAGCCTATATATATATTTTATATATATATATATATATATATATATATATATATATATATATATATATTTTTTTTTTTTTTCAAAATAATTTTGCAAGTCTTAGGGGCCCCAAATGGGTTTTGTTCCGCCTAAAAACATTTCTCTTGGAGGCCCTGGTTGGTGGACTAACGCTCTGGGCTTGAGAGTCCAGGAACTGGATGTGGGTGGTCATCAGTAGGTCCAGATTCTTGTACGAAGTGTTTGCTGCATATGCATGTGTCTTTTTCACATTATCAGTGTTAAAATACTCCCACACGCTCTTATCCATCATTGACATTTTTCAAAGTCCAACTGTGGTTTGGGAAACCAGATTTCAGTAATACCTTTCACATGCGGTCTATCCTCATAATGTGAGACACAAAGTCATAACCCATAGCAACAGTGTTTAGTGTCTGGCATTTTGAAAAGTTCAGTCAAGTCGGATCCTGTCCAAATAATCGATAATGTCGATATTTTTCACAAGAAAATTAATAGCGTACCGAGGTATGCAGATTTCCTGTGCATGATAAATGAAGACGTTATAGCAATATAAGTGTCTGTTTTTAGGATCTGTGCAGATTGCTATTGAGATGGCTTAGGTTGGTATTCATCACGACGTTATCACTAAGAGATGGTGCTGTATGCTGTGTTATAGAATGCAAAATTCAATACGACAAATATTTTCGTCAAAAAGTCCCTCAATAACTACTTTTGGGATAAGATGTTTGTTTTAAACACGATTCTCGTGAAAACAAATAACATAACAAAAGAAAAAATGCAAAATAATTTTCCGAATACAAAGATTCTAGAAAAGGCAAACTTCACAAGCATCCAAACGATTTTATGCACAATGTCATGCCCTTGCGTGAATAAAATAGTATGGTTAGACTTTTGTCCCGCCTTGCGTGAATAACAATTTATGATGATGTAAGTAATGATGCGATCTATGAAATGTATGTATACAATTATTTATGATGCATGTAATCAATCACATTTTGTATAAGGTGTTTCGTGACTTCTTGTTGCTACGCAATACTCAAATCGTTTCTCTGACGACGATTACCAACACGAAATTTATTCATTCAGCGCGAGTAATCGAGCCTGGTGATTGATCACTGCGTAAACTACCGGGTGTGTTGGTGTGCAGGAAACGTAGTAGCTACTACCTTGGCTATATAAGGCAGAGCGAACGAAAGAGTTGGCAAGAGAAAACTGAGAGATCAATACAACTGAGAGACAAGAGAGAAGTTGAAAGCAGAGCAGCTAACGCCCACGGTTCATCAATAATTCTATGTAGAATTTCTCAATCAGTCGTTACGACACAACAAGTCCTTTGGACCTCTTCGATTGCGTTAGCAATCCCAAGGACACCCGTGAATTGGCAATATCCACTATTCTGTTACTGAAATTGAAGTCTTAGCGGTTATTTATGCTCTTCGACATTTTAAAGAAATTATTCTTGGTTACCCTATCACAGTCCATACAGACCACCAGTCGCTTCTTCAGCTTTTTAAATGCAAGAACCTGTCCGGGAAACTTGCTCGCTGGTTCTTGACCATTCAAGAATTCAACACCACCTTCTCTTATGTGCAAGATAAACCAAACAATGTTGCTGACGCACTTTCTCGTAATATTGCTGCTACCAATTCCCTCCCTCAGACAGTCACTCTTACTCATGCGCGTATTCAAGCAGCTCAAAAACCCGACCCGTGTGGAAACGTGTGATATTTTCTCTCGAGTCAGGAGATACACCAGAACTTACAGACTTCTCTACCTCGTTGGAACACTTCAGACTCGTCGATGACGTTCTTTACCACGAAACCACACTTTCCAACAAGCATGAACCAAACAGACTTGTACAACAACTCGTAGTTCCTTCTGACTTAGTACCTGAAGTTCTGTTCCTTTTACATGATTCTCCACTTGCTGCACATCCAGATAAAGGCAAATGCTTAACACAGGCCAGACTTCAGTACTTTTGGCTTACTATGAGAAAGGATACCCATGCCTACATAGACGCCTGTCATTCTTGTGCTACCCATAAAGGTCATATTCACAGTTAAGTTCCCATTTTGATATATCCAACCTCTAGCAAGCCCTTTGACATGGTTGCGATTGACCTTCTCAAGTTACCACTCACTTCTAGTGGAAATCAGTACCTGTTTGTGTGTATAGGCCATTTTTCCAGATTCTGCATCTTAGAACCTGTTCTGGACAAAACTGCTAAAGCAATTACAAAGACCTTCATTGACAAAGTTATTTGCCCCTTTACTACTCCCAAAAGCCTTCTCTCTGACAGTGAAACGAATTCAACAATGAGATTCTCTCAAATATTTGCAAATCCTTTCAGATAACAAAATATAATATCATTGCTCACCACCCTAGTTCAAATGGCCTTGTCGAACGCTAAAACAGAAAGATTCTCAATGTTCTCCGACACCTCGCTTCCAACTTTCACTTCTCCTGGGATCACCATGTCCCTATGATTCAGTCTTGCCTTAATAGTGCCATCAGTAGGTCCATATCGGAGTCGCCTCACTTTGTCATCTTTACTTCAGACAAGCGACTTCCTTATGACCTCCTTACTTCAGATATAGGCCTTATTTACAACCTTGATGATTTTGTAAAAGTTTCACTTTCTAACTTCAGCACTCTCTTCAATAGAATTACTCAATCTCTTTCTTTCGATAAAGACGAGATGGCCCGTTTTCATAATAAAAATGCGAGAGAGTCTAACATTGCAATAGGTGACATCATGTATACCCTGAACCATTCTCCCTCTTCCAAACTTTCACCTAAATTCCTTGGTCCTTTCCGTGTCCTTGCCTTTGAACCTACAAAGTCAAATTGAA
>NC_134794.1:60717467-60829967 GCF_046742065.1 Oratosquilla oratoria | reverse complement strand
GTGAAAAGACTGTGAATCTTGTCGGCTAGTTGTTTCCTATATTCTTTATGTATCCAGTTTGAGGTCCCGTCAGGTGTGTGTGTGTGTGTGTGCACGATCACAACATTAACCATAAATATAGAGTATAGATCGGGCCATACATGAACCGAGTTCCAACATGTGATCCAAGACCAACAATACACGTACTATACCCTAAATATTCCTTTGGAATAAACCACTGTTAATCAGCCCAAATTATAATTCTTCGATTGAGTAATACTACAAGATTCATTCTTAAGGGGAAGACTTCTAACGGAAGAAAAGGTTCGATCTCCTATACAACACTTCATATCCCCGTAATGAAATGGGAGTTGGTTCTGATCAAGGTCTAAGTGGTCTAAGTAAACAGGTCTAACCGCTGGAGCAGTTCTGCGCAGCTTCTGACGTAGTTTGGATGCGTCCATTTTCTCTTTGTGATACACTGAAGAAAACTGTGAAACGCCAAGGAAGACAGGAACTATAATATTTTATATATTATATATCATATATATTATATATTCATATATATAGACAGGAACTATAATATTTTATATATATTTATATATATATTTTATATAATATTTGTCAGAATATAACTAATTGAGTGGAGCGGTGCGAGCGAAGGCGACGTCATTTTCGAACGACGGACCAACTTCAACTGACAGCTATAGGACCCGCTAACCCCACTTTGAACAGCCAGGTGACGTTCACGGGCCCGCTGCGCCAACTCCCTCGAAATTCGGTCGGAAGTGGTTAGACCTTATATTCTTAGATCTTGGTTCTGATTACACAATTTACGTTCGAAAACCATAACAAACGTCTTCATAAGGTCCGTCACCACTCCAACCACCCCACCCCCACGGGTGACGGAAGTTCTACTCTTAGACGGAACTGGCTGCCCTCTCAACGCTTTCTCTGTTGGACAGGGGGCAGTCGTGATCCAAACAGACTCGAAAGGTGTTATTGATGTCATCCGGTCCGGGAAGACAACGGATGACGTCAACTTAACGACACCAACCCAGCACTCGCTGCACCCCTTGGACCAACATAGAGGGTCTGCGACTGAATCCCCTGTCACGTCGGGATTCCAAGGAACACTGTTGGGGATCCTGCTGCCAAGGCGGCGACGAGGTTTAGCAAAATCACACTCCCCCTGTCACCCACGATCACATAGATCAAGGGCATCAACACCAAGAAGGCCGGAGTAATGACCAGGGCCAACCACAAGAACAAATTTCTTCTGAATCAGCGCTGTGGTACTACCTCGTCACTAGATATGAGGCAGTCCACCTGCCTCCGGGTAGAAGAGGGGGGGGGGTCTACTGTCCACAGGATGGTGCAAACTCTGTAGGGCCGAGGTGCAGCAGCACCTTCTCCACTATCTGCTAGAGCAGGGGTTCTCAACCTAGAGATCGTGAATCGCGACGGGTTTGAGAGACTAGCGAAAAACTACTTAAACTTTTAAATCTGCAGAGAGAGAGAACATTGTACATTCTTTATGTTAATGCTTATCTGATGAATAAAGTCACTACAATTTGGACCATTTAATCCTTTGCAGTACCATTGTATATTTAATTAGTCTTCCTGCATTACCATTCTATATTCTGTATCAGGTGGGGGTATGGCTCGATGGTGTAATGATTCTCGTGGTACGTAACGGGGGAAAAGATAGAAAACCCCTGTGCTAGAGTGTACTGTAGAACCACGGTCATCCTTCGCCTAGGTCCTGCACCGCGGCGGGGATGGCGCGGCACCTCACCGTCTCTTCTGATGGAACTCTCAGCTTCTTGGGCGCACATTCTCCCTCCGGCGCCGCCTGTGGCTGAGAGATACCCTCACTACCCTGGCGCCGACGGCGGCTGAGGACCACTCTCCCTGAAACCAGGGTGTCGCAGCCAATAACAGTGGCATTACATGGACAACAAACAATGTATATGAGATGTTCCAAACCATTTGCAAGATCATAAGAACATAAGAATGAAGGAGACTGCAAGAGACCATAAGGCCTACACTAGGCAGCTCCATATCCATTACCACCTGTCATCCCCATCCATAAAGTTGTCTAATCGTTTCAACAACTGATAGTTTCGGCGCTTACTACATGGTTACTACGTCTATTCCATTCGTCTACCACCCTATTAGTAAACAAATTTTTACCTATTTCCTTCTTAAATCTAAATTTGTCCAGTTTAAAACCATTACTGCGAGTCCAGCGGGTACAAGTCCACCCTCCCAAAAATTACATAAAAACAATATTAATGATTCCCCCAACCCCGTGTTAAACTTATTTAATTTTAATCACTTCACGACAGAGAACATGAATTTCGATTCACTACCTCTGAGTCATTTATTGCTCTCACATTTTGAAGTCGTTCAAATCATGTATGGCACAATAAATAGAACGAGTTAACCGATTTTTCTCTCTAATGGGAAGGATGACTGCATGACAGTTTGTTCGGAGATTTCGTGTGTATTGGTGACAGTGTAGGGGTAGAGCAACCCCTTTATGATGTAATAAGAGAATGTACAGCCACTCCCATTCTATAATCCACAAAAAAATGAAACTATGGACTATTTTTTTATGTTTATTTAATATTTTCTGGTTTTTAACACACTGATGAGATAATAATAATGATGGATGTCTAATGTGGTTACATTGTTATAGCTGGTTTTATCTTTTGGGTAAGGTTAGAAATAAAGGTTATTCTCAGGAAGGATTTACCTCCAAAATTGTGTTTTTGTCGTGGTAAAATTTCATTGCATAAATAAAGTTGTAAACATGTAATATTAGAATAGAAATATAAAAGTGATATATCTGGGTAGGTTCAAATGGATATATCAAGTAAGAAAAATCGAATTGTTCCCAAAAGAACGTAAACACTTTCTACAACACAGACACTACTATTCCGCCATTGCTATCGTCTGCTAGTTGAGGCGGTGGAAGCTGTGTTAGGCCATCCACATCTCCTTCGCCAGAGATGTTACGGACTACTACAGCCCTTAGGGCAGCCGTGCCTAAAGTAGCAGCTCGACAACATCAACAACAAACGAGCAGAAAGGTCATTCAAAGAACATTTACGTCCGCAACAGCTGCTGTAAGCAAGAAACTAAGGTACGGCTACCGGTTGTTTGTTGTATTTCCGATCAGCTGATTCTACTCAATACATTTGGTTAAGCTATGCAACGGTGTATTACCTCTATACACGATATTAAAACTGGATTGTATTGTCATTGATGTAAAGTAATTATTGTCGTAGCAAGTTTTTTAAGCCCCGTCATTCATTCGGCTCTGTGAATAGTACTTCTTATCGGTACGAATTTAGGACAATCATGCAATCAATGCAACGGGTGGACATAAGACTGCACTAGACTAGTGTAAAGGAATCCCATTCACAATATGAACTAATTTTTCGGGGAATGATTTAATACTTTCTACATATGTAGGAATTTGTTGTCAGGACTTTGTTAAACCCAGATATCAGATTCTTGAAGTTTTAATGAGTGTTGATAGCAGAGGTTCTCAGCCTTGCTTGGCCCATGCACCCCTTTCATCATTTGTCAGAATGTCATTCCTCCCTCCTTTCCAAGACTGTTTGTTTCAAAATGTGCATTCTAAATATTATGCAAATATTACTAAAATCCTTTTATTTTTCCTAATCCTAAGATTAACTTGGGTCAGCACTGGTATAATTCCAGCCCAGGTGACAGGCCAGATTGGCCAAAACCTATAATTGCTTTCCTTACCCCGTAAACTTATTGTGGTTACAATTCACCCCCAGAAAATCCAAAATTCCCCCCTGGGGGTGAATTTCACCCCCAATGAGAACCCCAGGTTGATAGGATATGCTAGGTTATTTTCATTAGAGACCCAAAGTAAGTTGTGGATGTTCAAGAAACTAAAATGTATTGATAATGCAATATTAAAAGAGTGCTAGACCCCTATGATATGTCTTATTTTGGGTGATGCATGTTAACATATTAGGACAAAAAAATAATGGATGCCTTCTCAGGCTCAGCTTTCTGTTGCAAAAGTTGACCAAGTGTTAGGAAATGGAGAATTTTATATCTCCCTACCTACAAAATTTGATACCAAATTTTACTTCTCTTTGTGTGAAGGACTTCAATTTATTTTCCTTAATTTTTGCTCTTAAAAGAAATCCATCTAAGGCAATTATTTCCAATAATAAAATTACTACTAACATATTTTGATTATGGCAAAACACCAAGGATTTGATTTAAAGGCACTGCAATTGAGGGTAAACAGGTAGCATTTGCCAGAATATCTCAGAGCTGCAGAATTAGCCTTAGGTGTGAATGTCCTGAATACATTTTTTCATTAATTTGGATGTTTGTAGTAATCTGTGGTATTTAAATTGGTTGACTGATTGAAAATGTGTACATACAGGGCAGTAAAATTTGTAATCTGCTGGGAGGGGTAATGGTCCAGCAATAGTTATTTTCTTACAAATTGTGATTAAAACCATATAGAGAATATCCCTATTGTCTCTTCCCAACAAGTTAAGAATGGACACCCATGTTAAACTAGATGACTATGTGTAAAATTTACAGTAACCTTCCAACTTTCACCACTACATTTGATATAGTGTCCATTAGCATGATGTCCAAGTTGTCTTTTTTCAGTAGATTTATGCAACTTTCAAAATAAGTAGACAATTGATGTAGATTAGAAATGTAATAAAATCTTTCTTTATCTTTCTTAATGGGAACCTGGAGAAGATCGCTTGCAGGCAGTATAATGTGTGGTCATTGAGCTGAGGAATTAAGGGATGGAGACAGGATTTAGTCCAGGAATAGGGTTAGGATAAAGTGGGATCAGAATTAGAATCAGGATTGGGATTAGGATTGAGGTGAGGGAGGTAGTGATGGGTAATTATTCCACTCTGGGATGCTGCAGGGGGAAGAATTAGCACTTAAATATATTGGTATTTGTATGAAAGTGGCAGTTGCCGACAAGTCTATAAAAATAAACACATGTGAGAATGGAGCCTTTATTAGAAGACATTTGCTTGTTACAGCTTTTTCTAATACAGTTGTAATACACATGACAGAGATAAATGAGAGGAATGGGGTAGGGAGGGAGGTGGGGAGGGGGAGTCACTGAATACTAGGAAAGGTTAAGAAGAAGGTGGGCCAAATGTCTGGGAACATGAAGGGTTAAGGATAAGATGGAACAGTTAACTGAGTGAAGAACATTAGCTCACAACCAAGGAACAAAAGGAAGAAGAAAATAAGAAGGGTAGACAACGACCTTGAGAGGAAAAAGGTGAGTTTAGAGGGCAACTAGGCTTAAAATTTTGTTGGCAATTGGTATTAAATGAATCAGGTGGGGTGAGATATTGAACATGCCCCTATTTTGTTCAATTGTGTTGGTATCTTGTATGATGGCTGCTTCCAAACATTTTCTGTGGGTCTTGTCGGTGTTCTTGTATCCAGGTTCTTAGATCGTGTGATGTTCCTCAATGTAGGATTTTTATGAAGGGGTGATTGTACTAGCAACTATGTATTAGAAAAAGCTGTAACAAGCAGAATTTCGTACAAATAAAGGTTCCATCTATACATGGTGTTTATTTCAATATAGACATGGTGGTGCTTGTCTGGTACATGTGATAATTTAGATTGTCTTTCTTTACAGTAACCCACAGGGGGCCACTACCTGTGCTGAGTGGGGGTATTAAGTATTGGGGACAGGATGTGGACTAGAATGGGGCTAGGATAAGGAGAGGGAGGTAGTGATGGTTGATCCTATTTCTGAAAGTGTTAAGAATGGGACTATTAACTACATGAGATGGGAGACGATTCCACTCATGGATGCTGTTGGGGGGAGATGAGTACATGAATATGTTGGTGCTTGTTTGGTATATGTAGTATTTTAGGTTGCGACTGCCTCTAGTTATTTATGTATTTGTTGGGAGCAAGTTTCTTTGTTTATGTCAACTAAATTGTATGTGTATTCATCTTATTATTTCAAATGGTTCAAGTTTAATGTCTTGTTTTAGCTTAGTGACTGATGTAGTGTGTCTATAATCACATCTGATCCCTCTTGATGCTTTATTTTGTGTGGACTGTAATTTGTATATGTCTTTGTATGATTTGATACCAAACAGTGTTGTGAGCATCTAGTTAATATATTTGTTGGATGTAAGTTTCTTTGTTTATATAAACTAAATTGTTTGTGATTTTATACATCATTTGTTGTCTGTATATTCATCATCTTGTTTCAAGTGATTGAAATTTAATGTCCTGTTTTAACCTAGTGACTGATATAGTGTGTCTCATGCTTGATCCAACTTGCTGTTTTATTTTGTGTGGACTCTAATAGGTACTTGTTATGAAGAAGCATATATCGAAGGCAAAAAAACTGAGTAATTATCACCAATAAAACATTGTATTCATGCAGGAATATCTAAACAGAAAAAAAATCTATATTAATGTAATCTCAAAACCAGACTACAGTAACTTGATACCATATATTATAAAGTACCAGTTGAAAAATTAACATAATTCAATCAGAAACTAAGCCTACTCTGGGAAAAATCTTAGATGATGTAGTGATAAGAAAGAGATGAGAAACTGAAACAAGGAAAGTAATGGATGGAGCAAAGATAAAAGTAGCATTTCTTTTGATAGACTTGTTGGCAACTGCCAATTACGTACAAACTGATATGGAGTAATGTGATAACTTATCAGAATAGGCATAGTGTGGAGAGCAAGCTCAGCAGAAAATTGGTGTACTGTGATATCTCCCTCTCTCCAAGAAATTATATCGCAAGGAAGTATGTTACAAAATACCAAATAAAGACATGCTAAACAGTGATAACATTGTATATAAATGCAAAGAATGTGCCAGAAAGGAACTCTGTACAGATCTTAGTCAACTTGAACAGGCTTTAGAGAGCTCATGAAATATGATAGGTTCTTGAATGATTTAATGGGAACATTACTTTTTCACTAATGTTTAGCTAGACAGCTTAGAATTTGAATATTGTCAACTCTATACAGGTAGTTGATTAATTGATAAGAATGATTTAGTCATAAAGATATGTACGTGATTTAGAAAATGGTTTGTATTGTAACATTTCAGAGGAGCCCGTTTGGTGGAAGCTCGCCTGGTAGCCTTAAAGAAACCAACTGCTGCCGTCCCACCTTCCCTGGTCCGCCAATATGCCTCAGGTGCTGATCTTCCTGAGCACTTCAAAGTGCCTCTTCCAGCTCTTTCACCCACCATGGAGTTGGGCACCATTGTGTCATGGGAGAAGAAAGAAGGTCAGTGAGGGAAACAAGTAAATATTGTAAGAGCTAATGAAAAGTCATGAGAAATAGGCAACTAGGGATGCATGCAAAGAGAAGACTGTATGAAGATTGTATCTGTGACACTGTATATGAAGCAGCTGGCCCGGCTGTGGATGTATTGTGTCTTGTTATAATACTGTTGGCTCAGCAAGTGGGCAGGGGATAGAGATGACCTTTCATCCACAAGAAGTTAAGATGAAAAGGAAATGGGTGACTTTTGGGATTGATATGGGTCGGGTGGGTGCATGCCTCAGCTGGCTAACTCCCTTGTAAGGGGGAAGAAGCCTGTTGGTATATAGATACATGGATAGAACTTATAGAACTTCAGCATTTATTGTAGTCAATTGATTTTGAAGTTGTATTATCTAGTTATTTTGTCATAATTATTTAAGGTTATCATTTTATATATATATATATATATATATATATATATATATATATATATATATATATATATATATATATATATATATATATATATTAATCATGAAGAATCCACAGTCAGAATAAAAGGAAACTTTAGAAGAAAGTGTAACTTCTGTGTTTCGACTGATAGCTATACTCTTCAGAAAAGTACCTTCCTGAAGAGGGCTATAGCTATTAGCCGAAATATAGAAGTTACACTTTCTATTAAAGTTTCCTTTTATTCCGACTGTGGGTTCTTCATGATTATTATTTACAAATGTGCCACAACATTTTGACTAAGTGATATATATACATATACATACATACACAGGTATATATGTATATATATGTGTATATGTATATGTATATGTATATGTATATATATATATATATATATATATATATACAGTATGTTTACAAATATCACAGGTGATGTGCTGAATGAGGGGGACCTGCTGGCTGAGATTGAGACAGACAAAGCAACAATGGGATTTGAGACTCCAGAGGAAGGGTTCCTTGCCAAGATTATTGTTTCTGCAGGAACCAAGGACATTCCTGTCGGAAAGGTAGGAGTTCATGTATATTTACCAAGTTATAACATTCAGGAAAGAATGTACATTCTAGGGGTCTCATCTCTGTCAATTAATCAAACTTTGCTTTAAATTTAATACGGCTTTATGTTGGACTTTTTCATCACAAGAGAGGAAGAGAGGAGGAGTTTGAATGTGTTTGAGATGAGGTGCCTGAAAAGTATGATGGGGATTACTAGGCTGGACAGAGTGAGAAATGAGAAGGTGAGGAGGAGAATGGGGATAGAAAGTTGGGAGATAGGGTTGATGAAGTAGTATTGGGATGGTTTGGACACATGGAAAGAATGAGTGAAGAGAGATTAATAAAAGAGGTGTGGAAGGAATGAACATGGGGGGGGGCCAAGGATGAGATGGATGGATGGGGGTGAAAGGGGCATTGGGAAAGAGAGGAATGTCTGTTAAGGAATGATGGGAAAAGACAGAAGATAGGGGTGAATGGAGAATAGTTGTGTATGGATTATGCTGTGATGCATGAGGGGGAGTGGGTGGGGGATGGGGATGACGGAGTATGTTTGAAAAATAAATTGACTCAGCCCAAATGGATTTTTCTCCATTTCTGCATGAAGAATTAAAGAGGGGGCTCATCAAATTAATGAAGTGGCCTTGCTGTGAATGTGCTGTGTCTTGTGACACTGCTTCTGATCAGGGCAGTGGGCGAGATGCAGGGATGACCCGTCATCCAGAAGGATCCAAGATAAGAGGGAGGGAAGGGGTTGGATGGGAGTGGAGTATGAGGGGATGGAATTTTTTTTTTTTTTTTTTTGCTACCTCCCTTGTAAGGGAAAAAAAAGCCTTTGATATATGTGTGTTTTCCTCATATAGTCAATTTCATGATTTGAGGGATCTGTGTGTTTCTTAATATCCTCCAAGTACATACATGCATACATACATACATACATACAAGGGAAGTAGCCAAAGTCAAAATGCATAATTCCACTCCCACCCATTAAATCCCCACCCACTCCACTCCTATTCACCACCCCTCCCCTTCTCTTCTTGGCTCCTCCTGGATGATGGGTCATCCCTGCACCTCACCCATTGCCCTCCAACTATATAGTTATTCTGGTTTGTTCCCATGTGTATTTTCAAGATGCAAGTGTTGACTATGTCCTGGAGAGGCACAAGCAGTTAAAGTATTATTTATTTATTTGCTACTTCAGCTCTTATGCATCATTGTAAGCAACGAAGGTGACATAGCAGCCTTTAAGGATTTTACTCCATCTGAAGAAGATGCTCCAGCAGCGGCACCTGCTCCTGCAGCAGCAGCAGCTCCTCCACCTCCTCCTCCACCTCCACCTCCAGCTCCTGTAGCTGCACCAGCCCCTGCAGCCCCACCACCAGCAGCAGCACCAGCAGTAGCTCCTGCTGCAGCTCCGACAGGAGGGTTTGTGTTTGCTTCACCCTTTGCCAAAAAGTTAGCCGAAGAAAAAGGATTAGATTTGTCTGTAAGTAGAGACTTGAGTTTCTGTTCTGTTTGGTTGTGTGATGATATTTTCCATTGTGTATGATTGTGTGTGCATGATAGACAAATGAAACTCTTAGTTGATACTGAGAAACAAAAGATCTTAGCTTTTTACATCACCTGCCAAAAGGTCTGTTCTTCCTTATGAAAGGGTTGACTAAATGAAAGCATACTCCTATCCCACATATTTTCTGAATCCATTTCCAAATCCAGTGTTGTAACATAAATAACTGATGTGCGACTCCGGTCTCTAGGGGTGCCCGAAATGTACGAACTGCATGTCACAATGCAGTCAATATACCAGTATGGGCTATTGGCTTTAAGATAAAGTTTTATGCACAGAATTTTAGGTTTCACTAACATTCTTTAACACCTTGGGGTGACAGCTCTTGACAGTGGTAATATCTTGCTTAATCGATCAGTCCATTGCCTCTGATCTTTCTTGCAGAAGATTTGCAGCCTTATTGAAGTTAAGTCCACACTAATGCAGTATGGCCATTCCTCTACTTATGTTTTATTGAAGTTATGATGGGTTTTGGGAGGTAAAAAATCCTTATTGATACCAGGAAGCAGTTGGAGGAACCAAAGGGAGAATACTTTCACCAAAGCAGCAATGTAAGGGGTGTGACAGAGAATGGGGTAAACATAGATCCCCAAGGTGTTGAGATGGGAGGAGATGTTAAAAAGGTTTTTGATTTTGTTAGAAGTAGGTGTATGGTTTGATTTGGCCACCCCTGTTATAAGGGGAAGAAAGTTTTTAGTCATAAACACTGATCTCGTGTTCTTGTTAATCTGTCTGAATATAATTCGTTTTATATCCGCATATTTGTATGTGTGACTTGTGCATTTATTTATTTTTATTATTGCTTTATTATTTATGTTGTTGAAATAACTGTTGCTAAGGTGATACAATCATTACCCTGATATTTAGATAAGTTTTGTATGTCTGACATAGATACATGAAATGTGATAGTATACTATTGACTCCAATCATTGTTGATGTTGCAAATGCAATCATTGTTGTTATCCAGAGTGTGGCCCAAACATCAGGCATTGGCTACAGCTCAGGAGATTGGCTCCGAGGGTCAGATGTGGAAAAGTTTGGAGCCCAGGCAGTGGCTGCTGTAAGTTTTGACTTTTATTCAGTAAAAGTTTTTGGTTTGTTTTAGACGAGTAATTTTAGATTGAGCCTCTTGATTCTGTCAACTTTCTAACTAAAGTTGGGTAATGGTTGCCATCCCTATCATCTGTTGCATTTTGTTGCCTAGATTTTGATTACTAATCATGTGTTTAGTTTTGTTTTATATTGCTCAAGGACAAGATAACTCCACTTTTTTTTTCATTGCACATTTAGGATACTAGAGGTATTGAAGAATTTTTTTTTTGTGTGAAGCCTGTTTTATTTGTTGAAGGGTAAGATCCTCTGTAGATTGTGAAATTTTCATATTTGACCACATCATTGTCAATAATTATTTTTTCTTCTTCTTGTTCCCGAAGGCTGCAGCACCAGCACTAGTGATCCCTGCTCCAGTTCCTGGGGCTGCATATACTGACATTCCCATCTCCAATATCAGGGGTGTTATTGCCAGAAGACTCTGCGAGTCCAAACAGGCGAGTGTTGCTATGTGTTTACCTAATTGTAGTATACAGGAAAAAAACAATACCCATTGGTACACATCTCTCACTCTTCAATTTTTATCATACCTAGCCTCAAGTTAGTTTACAGTTTCCACTTAACCTATATCTTTGCTTTCCAATTATCGTATTTATATTTGAAGAGGACAGAAGACAGGGGTGAATGGAGAATGGTTGTATATGGGTGATGTTGAGATGCATGAGGTGGAATGGGTGGGGGGATGGGGGGTGAGGTAGTATGTGTGAGCAAAATTTGACGCAGCCCGAAGGGATTTCTCCCCGTCTTCTCCTTTTATGCAGGGGGGGATGGAGAGGGGGGGGTCGCCGATTTAATGAAGCGGCCTTGCTGTGGATGTGCTGTGACTTGCGACACTGCCTCTGACCCAGGGCAGTGGACAAGGTGTAGGGATGACCCGTCATCCAGGAGGTGCTAAAATAAGAGGTAGGGTGGAGGGGAGTGGAATGTATTTAAGGATGGAATGGGTGGGAATGTTTTTATGCCTTTTTCTTTTTTGGCTACCTCCCTTGTAAGGGGGAAAAAGCCTAGTGGAAAGGGAGTTGGGAGATAGGGTTGATGAAAGAGTATTAGGATGGTTTGGACACATGGAAAGAATGAGTGAAGAAAGACTAGTAAAAGAGGTATGGAAGGCAGATGTGGAGGGAGTGAACATGAGGGGACATCCTAGGATGAGGTGGATGGATGGGGTGAAGGGGGCTTTGGGGAAGAGGGGAATGTCTGTTGAGGAAGGACGGGAGAGGACAGAAGACAGGGGTGAATGGAGAGTGGTTGTATATAGATGATGTTGTGATGTCTAAGGTGGAATGGGTGGGGGGATGGGGGGGGAGGTAGTGTGTGTGATCAAAATTTGACGCAGCCCGAGGGGATTTCTCCCCGTCTTCTCCTTTTATGCATGTGGGGACGGAGAGGGGGGGTCACCAATTTAATGAGCGGCCTTGCTGTGGATGTGCTGTGTCTTGCGACACTGCTTCTGACCCAGGGCAGTGGACAAGGTGCAGGGATGACCCGTCATCCAGGAGGTGCTACGATGGGAGGGAGGGTGGAGGGGAGTGGAGTGTATTCAGGGATGGAATGGGTGGGAATGATTTTATGCCTTTTTCTTTTTGGCTACCTCCCTTGTAAGGGGGAAAAAGCCTTGGTATGTGTATGTAGTTTGTGTTTGTACTATATATTATCTACACTACTTTTATGGATGTTAAGACCATCTGTCATCTCTACCATCTATACTACTTTCATTTAAGTGTACTATTTATTTGTCTATCTATACTCTATTGATTGATATTGCCATTTGTCTTTTACAGACAATCCCGCACTATTATCTGAGTGTAGATGTAGAAATGGATCACATCATTGAGTTGCGTCGAGAGTTCAATGCTCTACTTGAGAAGGAAGGTATCAAGCTCTCAGTCAATGACTTCATTGTCAAGGCTTCTGCCTTGGCCAGCAAGAAGGTTCCAGAGTGTAACTCCTCATGGTTGGACACTGTTATCAGGGAGTAAGTTAATCCCAGTTGTCAAATGACCTTCCTCACATTCCTCTTTCTTGCATGTCTTTTCTATCTACATACGAAGGGGTTTATTCCCTTTACAAGGGAGGTAGCAAAGTCAAAAGGCATATACCCACTCCCATCCATTTCACTTCGATCCATTCCACTATCATGTGCCACCCTTTCCTCCTCTTCATCTTAGCTCCTCATGGATGATGAATCATCCCTGTATCCTGCCCAATGCCCTGTGTCAGAAATGTTGCAGCAAAATACAACAAGGCAATTTTACGTAATCAGCAAACACATATACACATACACACACACAGTTTGTGGTAATCTATGTGCCCCCAAAAACACGTTCTTGGAAAGAGTGACCAATCCAAAATGTTGAAAGACACAAGGCATACATTAAATGAAATGTTGAAAAAAGGAAAACTAGTAATTATGGGTGAGTTTAACTCTAAAGAAACATGTTGGGAGATGACAGTGAAGGGTGGAGAGGACCTTTGGGGAAGCATACTACTTGATATAACCATTGAATACACAATGACTCAATGGGTAAAAGAAAATACCAAATATAGAAATAACAAAGAACTGTCGAGACTAGATTTAATATTTACATCAGAGCCTGAAATTGTGAATAAAATTGAATACAAGACACCACTTGGGAAAAGTGAACACATACTACTTGAGCTCCAACTAAAAGAGTAGTGGATGTCTGGAACTAATTGGATGAAACAATAGTGTATGCAAATACCATACATGAATTTAAGAAAAACTAGATGTTGCAAGATACAAAGATGGGACACCATGAGCATAGCTCCCCTTCCCGTAGAATACAACTAGGTAAGTGCACACACACATACACAGACACACACTCCTTTGCGTCCCCTCACATAGAAAAAGAGAAGACAGGGCTGAGTCAAAATATCATTCACACATAACTACACACTATCCCCCATCCCTCACCCCCTCCTTTCCTTACATCATAGCATCATCTATACACAACCATTCTCTACTCGCCCTGTCTCCTGCCTTCCTTTCCTGATCAGTTGACATTCCCCTTTCAACCCATCCATCCATCTCATTATTGGTCATCCACTCAAGTTCAGGCCATCCACCTTTGCCCCCCACACCTTTTTTACAAATCTTTCTTCACTTGTTCCTTCCATGTGTCCAAACTATCCCAATACTCTTTTATTAGCCCTATCTTTTGGCTCATTTTCCATCCCAGCTCTCCTCTTCACCTTGTTTCTCACTCTGAGTAACCCTTACTACACCATCTCCGACATTTCATCTATCACACATTTAAATTTTTCCTCTCTGCCCCAGACAGTGCCATCGGCACAATCACCCATTCATATAATCTCTTTGCATCCATTCCCAAATGTATATTCCTCATGAAACTCTTCAATCACCCCCCCCCCCAAGACATTTACTTGCTTCTCAGTCTACAATTTACCTCCACCTCCACTCCTCCTTTTCCTGCCATGTGTGACCCTAAATACCAAGCTATCCATTTCCAGCTTGTTGCCAACCTCTCCCCTTATACATCTCATCACCTTTTACCCATATTTACCTTAAACTTTCTCCTATTGCATGCTTTCCCAAACTCTGTCACTAACTCCCTTAATCCCCTGTCTGGCCCACAGTCACAGTGTCATCAAGCAACAACTGGCTCAACTTCCACTTTTCTCTATTTTCTCTAACCATCTCTAGTCCCTTGCCCAGTCCTGTGGCACTCTACCCTCCATTAGACTCAAGCTCAAGAACCTCACTAGCCAGTCCACTATTACTGTACCTCCCTTTGTCAGACAGTCTACATGGCACCCATCAAACCCAGGTGCCTTACCTGCTCTCATCATTTTCAAAACAACTTGCATACATACATATACCAAAGGCTTTTTCCCCCTTACACAGGGGGGGGGGGTAGCCAAAAAGAAAAAGGCATAGAAATCACCCCCACTCATTTCATTTCCCATATATTCCACTCCCCTCCCTCCTATCTTGGCACCTCCTGGATGACGGGTCATCCCTGCATCCTGTCCACTGTCAACTTGCACCTCATCTTTATTTGTCTTCCATTCTCCTCTCCCATCACCATTTTCGTAGCACCTCCCACTACTACCACCGATCCCTCCCTATCCTCTGCATTTAACAGCTCTGTGAAAGACTGCCCACTTTCCACTTACTGCCTCCTCTTCTGTCAACATCTGTCCATCTGCACCTTTTACTTTTTCTTCTCTACTTGACTCTCCTCCTCTTCCTCTCTTAACTTCCTTCCAAAACATCTTTTTATTACTTTCAAAATTTTCTGTCATACTCCTTCCCCATTTTACATGTCTCCTTTTTGCTTCTTTTATCTTATGTTTTATTTTTCTTATTTTTTCTTCGTACCTCTCATAGGTTTCTCTTGTCCTACTTTGCAGCCAGTCCCTGAATCCTGGTTTCTCATCTACAACCTTCTTCATTTCATCATTCCACCACACACTACCTTTCCTTCTATTTCCTCTCATCCTCCTTGTTCCACATACCATCATTGTATACAAGGAGGGTGACCTATCTTTTAGTGTACAGCATTTGAACGTTTCTATTCTAATGCAAGGTTTTAGTTACCTCTGAATAAGGGTAACTGGAGTTTCACTGACTGGAAACCTGTAGTCCAACAAGAGTCAGCAGTAATCTTTAGACCCTACCTAATTCATTTCTGGGAAGAATATTTTTTGTCAAGGATACATGTAGGATGCAGTATTGTTTGACACAGCTGACTTTGTTTGCATTCGAGTTCTGAGAAAAGTTTGACTTCTGGGGCAAATTTCCAAAAGAATTTGTTTAGATTCGAAGTTATTCAGTCTCAGATGCTCAAATTACAAGTTATTGTTGTATTTGTGAGGGCTTGGCAACACTTACTAGCCACTGTAGGCTTGAAAGTGTCAGTGAGGCTGAAGTCAACATTGGATTGAAGATTGACCAGTTTGCATTCACTTGCAGGTATCATGATGTAGATGTTAGTGTGGCTGTCAGCACGGATAGAGGGTTAATTACCCCCATCGTCTTCAAGGCTGATGCAAAGGGTTTGGCTACAATTTCAACAGATATTAAGAGTTTAGCTGCAAAGGCACGTGAAGGAAAGCTTCAGCCACATGAATTCCAGGTAAGGAAGAAAAAATACGTCTTTAGTGGACACAAAGATCCTTAAATTTCCTGTATAAAGAGTGGCCAAGGTAAAGTAAACAAATCTATAGACTAAAAGGCTTTTTCCCTTTTATAAGAAAGGGAAGTAACAAGCCAAGTCATGCATCCACCCTTTACCCATCTTACATCCATCCAACACCCATTTGTTTTTGTTTTTTTGTCATCTTAGTTCCTTGTGGATGAAGGGCCATCTCTGCTTCACACCCACTGCCTTGGTCAGAAGCAGTACAGTGCAGATTTTACTCAGACAAATTGTGTGTACCTCTGGTCCATAGGGGTGTGTCAAAATAGTTTCTAATGTATTGGGAGGTAAGGATAATGAAAGAGTATTGGGAGGGTTTAGACACATGGAAAGAATAAGCAAAGAAAGATTAGTAAAAGAGGTGTGGAACGCAGAGCTGGAGGGAGTGAACATGAGGGATGATCAAGGATGAGATGGATGGATGGGGTAAAAGGGGGATGTCTGTTGAGGAAGGAAGGGAGAGGATAGGGGTGAATGGAGACTGGTTGTGTATGGATGATACTGTGATGTGTGGAAGGGATGGGTGGGAGGAGGGAGTAAGTGTGAATGATGTTTTGATGCAGCCCAAAGGGATTTCTCCCTGTCTTCTCTTTTTCTGCTTGAGAGGACAGAGAGGGGGGGGGGGGTGCCGAATAATTGAAGCAGCCTTGCTGTGGATGTGCTGTTTTGCTGCATTACTTCTGACCCAGGGTAGTGGGTGAGATGTAGATGTAGGGATGACCTGTCATCCAGGAGGAGCCAAGAGAAGAGGGAGGGAGGGTAAAATCCCTTGGTATATGTATGTATTACTATCATTACATTTGTTTATATTTTGTCACTATGTCTTTCTGATTCAGAAACTTTTGTATTTTAGGGTGGCACATTCTCTATCTCCAACCTTGGTATGTTTGGCGTTAAGAACTTTACAGCGATCATCAACCCTCCTCAGTCATGCATTTTGGCAGTCGGAGGCACAGAGAAAAGAGTGCTGCCAGATGAAGACAGTGAAAAAGGGTGAGTGATACATTTTGTCAAAGGACAGTATGAGATTAGTCAAGTGTTTGCTGTGAAGGTTAGCTGTGATGCCCTACTTTTCCTTCCCAAGAATTTGAGGAGATATTACATGATGCTGGGCATTATCATGGTATTTATATTGGTTTATTATTTGATTGATTGAGGGGTCAGGATTTAGGAAAGGGGATCAATCAATTCGTTACCCCTGGTCTCTGTTGCAGAAGATCAGCAGCCTTCTGGTAATCAGCAACACCCTCTGAGCCTAACCATAAATCATTTAGGGAAGATGTATTGTATTGTTTACAGATGATTAGTGTGGGGCACTGTAGTATGAGGTGTTCTCTGTGTGGTGGTTGCATTTGGGGCAATTTGAATCTGTGGCCAGGCCTATTCTGTGTTGGTACTGTCTTAAAGCTGGAAAGGGAACAGAGATAAAGGTAAATGTTGCCTAAAACTTGTACTGTCAGTATTCCATACAGAGAATTCAAGTCATAAAAAGGTAATTATGAATTTGTTTCAGCATCAAAGGTTACTTAACTGATTTTTACATTAAACATCGAGTGGAATGCAAATTGTCAATCTGTTGCCTGAATTCTCTCTTGTAAGAGACCACACCCACTGGTTCAGCCTGTAAATCATTTGAAGAGATTGTATTTTATTTATTTATTTATTTTATTTTTTATTTTATTTTTTTATTTATTTATTTATTTATTCTTTTTTAAAGGGAGAGTGGGAATAGTAGCAAATTAATCTTGGTTCATCAAGAAAATTAATGTTTTGTTACTTCTTTTCAGCTTCAAGGTTGCTCAGGTGATGTCGGTTACATTGAGTTGTGATCACCGCACAGTAGATGGAGCTGTAGGAGCCCAGTGGCTAAAAGCCTTCAAAAACTTCCTGGAGAAGCCGACCACTATGCTTCTTTAGGTAAAAATGTGATAATGTTGATTGTATTAAGTATGTGGATGTGCTCTGTTTGTGGATGTGTGACACTGTGTATTAAGTATGTGGATGTGCTGTGTCTTGCAACAGTGCTTGTGACCCAGGGCAGTGAACAGGATGCAGGGATGACCCGTCATCCAGGAGGTGCCAAGATGAGAGGGAGGGTGGAGGGGAGTGGAATATATAGGAAATGGAATGGGTGGGAGTGGTTTCTATGCCTTTTTCTTTTTGGCTACCCCCTGTGTAGGGGGAAAAGGCCTTTGGTATATGTATGGATGTATGTAATTAAGTATGTAAGAATATTGAAAATAACCCAGTGGGTTATTCTTAGGATATGCTCCTCATTGAAGAGTTTTTGTAAGCATACACGAAACCCTTCATTAAAGGGATAGCTGATTTAATAATTCAGTTGTTACCCAAAGTTCCACACAGTGGAAATCCTGCAGCCCCACTGTGGGGGCCAATGGTCCTTGGTTCCTCCCACAGACCTCAGAGGAGAAACCTCATAGTGTTTTTTGTGTTGCATTAGTGTGGGTTTATTATATGGTTTAATGTCACAAAAAAATATATATATATATAGTGTGAGACTCTTTCCATATCACTGGCCGAAAGTGATTAGGGAATGGGAGCAGTTGCAGGTTGTCAGTTCTCCATGCATGAAAAAGTCTGAGACGTACAGTTCAAGTTGATAGACAGTGATCTTGGGCCTGGTCCAGAGACCATGTGTCAGACCCTAATGGAGGCGAGGGGGTTGCCAGGTTTTGAATATGGGCAACATTGTTGCCCATCTTGTGGCACCACCGTATGTAGGTACTTGTCATTGGTCTATTGAGTGATTTAAGAAGTATCATATTAAAAAAGTTGAATATCATGTAATGAACTTTTTAAACGTGGAGTTACTTAGAGTATGGAGTTCCTTGAATAAAAAATACCTTAAATCAAGGGTCAAGTGTATACCATTTGCCCTTTCCCATTTGTAATAATTGGCCAATGAAAAAGGATTAGAAAGGGAACGAAAGGAGTAATTGGGGAAGAACGGTATGGGTTTCGGAAAGGAAGAGGATGTGTGGATCAAATGGATGTAGAGAAGGCTTATGACAGGGTCGGCAAAAGTCACTGTGGTAGGTGTGGCAGATATATGGGATAAGGAGAAAGTTGTTAGGTTCAGTCAAAAGTATGAGTAATAAAGTTTGTGTTATGGTTAGAATGGCTAGTTTGAAGTGAAGGTAGGGCCATGCCAGGTTTGTGTAATGTCACCATGGTTGTTTAACATGTACATGGATAGAGTGAGACAGTTGGTAAATGCTAGGGTGATGGGCAGGGGATTGGAGATTTAGTGAAAATGGAGAGTGGGAGGTGAACCAGTTGTTATTTGTTAACCCCTTCACTCCGGGCCAAAATCTCGCGGGCAGCATTAGCTGCCAGACGTGCAATGTTGCGTCATAATACTCGCATTATAAAAAATAAAGTCACCGCTGTATTGCTCATTCTCTCTTTCACCCGTGAATTTTGATAACCATAGAAAATATGATGAAGCCAGTTTACAGAGTATGGGGGTCACACAGGTACAACTACAATAAATATAATCAAGACACTGACATTGGCATCCTCACACACCCACTTGCTCCTCATGACGCCTACGTAGGCGTCATCGTATCAAAGGGGTTAATGACACTTTATTTGTGGCTGGGTCGGAGGAGGATCAAAGGCAGCTAGTGGCAGAATTTGCAAGGGTATGTGAGAGGAGAAAAGGGAAAGTAAATGTGGGCAGATGTAAGGTGATGAGTTGTACAAGTAGAGAATGCGGCAGGGAGGTGGAGAGTGTAAATGGTGAGAGGGTAGAGGAAGTGGAGAGTGACATTAAAGAAGCACCAAGAGGTGGGAAAATATGTTCATTTTAACAAATTTATTTTGTGCGGTATGGCAAAAGTTTGGAGACATTGTTAATAAAATTCTTTGAAAGGAAAAAAATGCTCTTAGACAGAGAAAACACAGACAAGAAACTCTACAATCATGAAGTCTTAGTAAAATATGATGATGATGATATGGTTTAACGTCACACACTCCACCCTATTGGGAGGCTAGGACGGTGCCCCTCACAGAGGGCTTTTTAGCTTAGTAAAATATACTTGAGAGAAAATCTCCTGTACACATAAATTTATATAGATGTACGTATACATCCATATATATTATATTTATGATATTTTTCTTTTCTTTTCCTCTCTTTCAGGGTGCTGTGTAAATGAATAGTGATTGAAGAATTTAATAGAAAAAAGGACTACTGGTTGTACTGATAATTTTGAAGAAAAATTTTATGTATATTAGGAAAGAAATAATAAAGGAAGAACTGTAGAGGGAGCCAGAGTTGCACTAGGAAATTTATTTGTATAATCAGTGATGATTTATGGTAACAGAAATGTAAAAAAAAAATATTAAGATATTTTGTAGCAAAAAAAAAAGTGGGGAATGGGAAGGGTATTGTGAAATGAATACAAGAGAAGGGTGTTGGGGTAAGTATATTAAATTTCAGTATCCCAATATCTTCATTAGGGTTATGAATTTCCAAGGTTTTCTTCTTGATGATACCCTGTGATGTATGTGGTGAAGCAACTGGTTTCAGCCAAAATAGGGCCTTCATTTATCTCAGGTTCATTTTGTCTTTGAATTTCCCCAGTACTGCATAAACACATTTGATATTAGCTAGAAGAATTTCTGTAAAAGTGTTACTGTTGTGAAAGGGTTAAGGGATGTTGAAAACAACCTCAATGTTTTCAAAATGGCACATGTATTAGGAAACGGAAAGAGGAACCATGACCCTGCCCTAGGGTATGGGGACCTTTATCACAAATTAGAATTACCTGGTAAGAGCCAAAAGAATTCTGTGCCTTTGTCCATAGTGTGTTAAATCAAGATTTAGCCTTTTTCCAGGGCCAAGTGCACTCGTACTAAATAAATTTGTAATAAACAGGAAGAATTGCAATTGTCAGACAGCATGTTGATGATGAATTAACAAGTTATCTCTAATGAATGTTCCTTTGAAGATTATGCATGAAAAGAAAAGATGAGTCAAAGTAGGTTTATATATACTAAAGGATAATAAATGTGAAGAGAATGAGGAGAGATTAGCAAATTTAGTAAGATAACAGCAGTAGCCTACCTTCACGAAAATTGCAAGGAAGGAAAATAGAAGAGGGAGAACAAGCTTGTGTAATATATTGTAATATAATTATCTTATTCCTGTTAATCTGGTGATGGTTTCACTGGATGAAATAAAAGGAAAATATGAACTAAGTGTGTTTCATACAAAAATTATTCTCTCACCTAGACTGTTTGGGAAAAAATCTGTCTTCGGAGTTATCCTGGAAGCTTCTTTCGCCTAAACTCCTTAGGATGTAATCTCTTTGTCTTTAAAGTTCAGAGGTTAGGTTCTTTGCCCCTATGAGACAAGAATTTAACTGCTGCCTTGCCACCACATGGTGCAACCTGGGATTGGTTCCCATGAGGAAAGTCGATGCACAGAATGAGGTAGTAACTTAATAACTGACAATATTGTCAGTCACTGTAATACTTTTTCCTCCTAATATACTAACAATACCTTCATTCTTCCTTTTTACTAAACCCGTAAATCATTCCATTGCCCCAAGTCTCTCACAGATCTATGGGTGAATGGATTGAGTAAACCCATGAAAATTCCTCAGTGGTGGTGTATGACAGCAGGAACCATAGAAGGTGATCTCTGGAAGACTCATTATGGTGTAAGTCTAGTGGTCACTGTACTAATATAGGTTAGCACTACAACTTGATAGCCATCTTGATGTCCGAGTAGCCCAATTTAGGATCTACTCTGCTTACTCAACATGGGGAAGGAGCAAAAGAAAAAGAAAAAAATATATATATATACAACCTGGCTTATTTCCACCTGGCTGGAGAACTATCCACAGTCTGCAAATAAAATAGATAACAAAGGAAACCAAAAGGTGCAGCACCCCTCCCGGATTTATTAAAGCCACCCTGCTGCTATCCCTTACCTCCCGCAAAACAAACACACACTTCAACGAACGGACGGCTTAGAGGACGTTCTGAAGAAAAGTGAAGTTTCGTGGATCCCAAAGCAAAGGAAGTGCCTATTGTATTTACAGGGTGGGGGGAAATTGCTCGTGGGGTAGTGGGAAAGAAGAGAAGGGGAGGGATTGCTGAGGGAAATGGAAGGAAATGAGGAAGGAGAAGACTTGGCCCAGGCAGACAAACGAAATGTAAACACCAAAAAACGGCCCCCCGACCAACTGAGTGACGACGAAATGTCTAATAAAAATGTAAAGATTAGAAGCATAGATAAGAGCAATACAGTAGAAAGTGATGAGAATATTTTCCAGGGATTTAAAGAGGGTGGGAGGGACACAACCCCCCCCCCGACTGACAAGACTAGAAGAGAAGTTCGATAAGATGATCGAGGACTGGGAGCATAGGTTCGGTCATGTTAACAACATTGTACAGAGGGTTGAAAAATTGGAAGAACTAGAGAAGGCGAACAAAAACTTAACTAAGGAAATAGAAGACCTAAAAAGACAGTTAAAAGAAGTAAAAAAGGAGAATGAAGAGTTAAAGATGAATAATAAAGAAAACAGAGAGGGATGGAAGACAATTCAAGAAAACAGTAAAGTTGCATTTACTGACATAAATAAACAGCAAATGAGAAAACAAACTGAAGACTCAGTTATTAAAGTGATGAGACAGAAGGAGAATATAGTAAGAGACTTAGCTGATAAAAAGAAATGTATAATTATATTAGGAATGGAAGAGAAACATAACCCAGATAGAACCTCAAGAACCAATGAGGAAAATGAAAAAGTAAGCAGTTTACTAAAATTAGTTCAGGAAGATGAACCAGAAATTATGAAGGAAATTGAGGAAAAATTCAGGCTTAGAAAGTATAGTACAGATAAGACCAGACCAATTAAGATTAAATTCAGGTCACAAACGACGGCAGAGAATATCTTATCCAAAACAGGGAAACTAGCAACAAGTGAACAATATAAAAAGGTATGGATAAAAAGGGAAATGAATATAGAGGAAAGAGAAGAAGAAAAGCAGAAAAGACTTGAAGCTAAGAAAAAAAAACGAGAGCAGAACGGAGTCAGAGAAAGAGTGATTCTATTGGAGAGTAGTGAATATGAAACTAAGGCGGTTCGACATACAAGAGAAAAACAAAAGGGAAACAGAGAACACAATGGAAGTGACAGAAAACTAAGAGTGTCTTACACAAATATAGATGGATTAATAACAGGATTGAATGAGCTGAATGATTATTTGAAAAAGAACCGGACATAATGGGAATTGTAGAAACAAAATTAAAAGGCCCACTACCACCCAACAGTGTAGGACATGATGCATATAATTATTGGATTAAAAACAGAGAGAAAAAGCAAGGGGGTGGAGTTATGTTCCTGACTAAGAAGGATATAAACGTGAGGGGTGTCATATATGGAAAGAATACAGTAGAGATGATTATGATAGAAGTGGAAGACAGAGATAAGAAGAGCAGAAAATTTGTGATAAATTATGTGCCTCCAAAAACAGCCTCATGGGAGGAGAGTGAACATAAAAGTATGTTAGAGGACACAAAGATAACATTAAACAAGATAATGGAAGATGGAGGAAGAATAGTTATGATGGGCGACTTTAATTGCAAAGAAATCTGCTGGGAAGAAATGACAGTAAAGGGTGGAGACAGCTCATGGGGAAACGCTCTACTTGAGATGATTACTGACCATACAATGACACAATGGATACAGGAGAACACTAGGTATAGAAATGAAGAAGAACCATCGAGACTAGACTTAATAATTACATCTGAACCTAGAATAGTGGACAAGATTGAATATAAAACACCAATAAGTAAAAGTGACCACATATTGATTGAACTGGAACTTAATGAAGAAAAATATATGAAAAGAAATGAACAATATAGACAAGGAAGAATGATGTATGAAAAAACAAACTTTGATAAAATAAGAGAATTCTTTCAACAAGAAAACTGGGAAGAAATATACACAGAAGAAACAACAGTGGAAGAGAAATGGAATATTTTGACAAAAATTTACAACAAAGGAGTGGAAAAGTATGTCCCAAGACAAAAACAAGAAAAAGAATATGTAAAATGCTGGTACAACAAAAGTTGTAGGGAGTTAAAAGACAAAAGAGACAAAGCCTGGACCAGATGGAAAAAAGACAGAAAACCTGAAAAATGGAAAATAGATACCGGTTATAGAAATGAATATGTACAAACGTGCAGAGAGGAAAAGAGAAAATATGAAAAAGATGTCATAGAAAAGTGTAAAGATCAACCAAAACTATTCTACAGATTTGTAAACAATAAACTGAAAAACAAACAAGACTTGGAGAAATTAAGACAAGGGGGAGTTGAATACACTGAGGAAATAGAAATGGCGGAAATTATGAACAAACATTTTAAATCAGTGTTTACAAGGGAGAGCATACAACCTGAAGAGATTGAATGGAAAGAGAAAGTCCCCCCTATGGAAGAAATAGAAGTAACAAAGAAGGAAATATTGACACACTTGAGTAATCTTGATGTCAGAAAATTGCATGGACCAGATGAAATAGCAAACTGGATTCTGAAAGAATGCAGGAATGAACTGGCAGACAAAATACATAGCATACTAAACAGTTCCTTGAAAGAAGGAAAAGTTCCAGAAGATTGGAAAAAAGCAAATATAGTACCTATATATAAAGGAGGAAATAAAGAAGAACCTACAAACTACTATAGACCAGTCTCTCTAACGAGTACAATAGCAAAAATTTGTGAAAGAATTATCAAAAGTAGATGGGTAAGATATTTAGAAAAAAACAACGTGCTCAATCCAAGGCAATTTGGATTCAGACAAGGACGATCATGCGTCACCAATTTAATATGTTTCTATTCAAGGCTAATAGATATAATACAAGAAAGAGATGGATGGGCGGACTGTGCATTTCTAGACCTAAAGAAAGCTTTTGACAAAGTACCACATAAGAAGTTGCTTAAGAAATTAGAAACTGAAAGAGGAATACAGGGAAAACTGCTAAATTGGATGGAAGACTTTTTGCAAGAAAGAAAAATGAGAGTAGTGATAAGAGACCAACACTCAAAATGGGATAAAGTAATAAGCGGTGTTCCGCAGGGAACAGTACTGGCCCCAATAATGTTTGCTATATATATTAATGATATGGATGAAGGAATTGAAAGCTATATGAGCTTCTTTGCAGATGATGCAAAACTACTAAAAAGAGTGAAAACAGAAGAAGATTGTGAATCACTACAGAGAGATATATATAAAGTAGAGGAATGGAGTAGGAAGTGGGAGATGGAGTTCAATACAAAAAAGTGTAGTATAATGGAATTTGGAAAAAGCAAAAACAGAATAACAGGATCATATAATTTAGGAGAAGAAGGAATAAAAAAAGTAGAAAATGAGAAGGACCTGGGAGTCATTGTTATGAATAATATGTCACCTGAGAAACATATAAATAAGATTTTTGGAGAAACTTATAATTTAATAAGAACAATCAAAGTTGCATTTACATACCTGGATGAAGAAATGGTGAAGAAAATCCTAATCACCCTGATAAGACCAAGATTGGAATATGCAGCAACAATATGGTCACCAAGTACAAAAAAATGTATAAAAAAACTTGAAAGAATACAAAGAGCAATTACAAAATTGGCACCAACACTCTCAAAACTATCATATGAAGAGAGACTAGAAAAACTTGAACTACAGACACTAGAGCAAAGAAGAGAGAGAGGAGATTTGATAGCTATTTACAGAATCATGAAAGGCATGGAAATTACTGATAGAGAGAATCTGATAAAATGGGATGACAGAAGTACAAGAGGACACGGAAAGAAAATAAAAAAAGACAGCTATAGAAGAGATTTGAAAAAGAACAGCTTTCCTCACAGAGTAATAGACAGTTGGAACAAATTAGATGAGAAAGTGGTGTGTGCAAAAACAATACATGAATTTAAAAATAGTTTAGATAAAATGAGATGTGAAGACGGGACCCCACGAGCATAGCTCCCCTTCCCGTAAAATACAACTAGGTAAATACACATCTCAACCCCTCCCCCCACCTACTGTAAACTCTCACCTCTTCCAATGCACTCAAATTTTGGACCTGTTTGACCCAATAGTATTGACAATTGCCTTCCCCCCTTCCAACAGATGGAATCTGCAATAAAATGACTACTGAGTCTCCACTATTAATTACTCCTGCACCATTGAAAGTTGTTGCATTTTTTAACCTTGCCCACTCCTCCAGGCCACCCCTTGCTTGACAAAAATGTCTCGGAGGAAATAGGGACTTCGTCTTTTCATGTGGAAAACCCTGCCAAATGATCCATTCAAACTGATCCCAAGTAGTAGGGCTTTAATGTGAAACCCAACTCATTTTAACCATTACAGGGGACAAGGTTTTTCTTACCAGCTGTGAATTCCATTTCAGAACTGCAGCCCTCTCATATCCTGCTTTAGAAAAGGATGACGATCTCAAAAACTGGATTTGGGAATGAGCTGAAAGAAATATATTTGCTATCTCTCCCATTTGGGTACTGATACCACAAGTGAGGCAGTGACTGAGAGTAATAGTATATTCATTCACTGCCAAGCTTTTCTCCCACTATCTAAGAATAATTTTAATCTTTCCATGCACTATATGGGCCAAAACATGGAACATGAGAGAGGAAGAGAGAAGGAGTTTGAATGTGTTCGAGATAAAATGCCTGAGAAGTATGATAGGGGTTACTAGGTTGGACAGTGAGAAATGAGGAGGATTATACCCTTGGGACCCCTTTTCCTGGTATTACACCCACTGTACTTGCCCCCGCTAGCGCTGTAGATTTTCACCTGTAAATATATCCACACTCATTCAGCTGGGTTTATCGCAACCACTCCGAATCTACGAAAGCTTTCTACCCTACGTAAACCCGATCATACATTGGTGGTAGAGGTGGTGTTTCGACAGATACGTTTACACTGTTGCCAACGGTACTCAGGTCCACTCCAACGCTCACCCCTGAAGAATACCGCTTGGCACAGTGCCGGGTGTGTAAATGTCTGATACGTTTACACAAGTTTGATGCAGACAAGGTCATCATATTAAGACGAGCAGAATTTGTTTTATTGGATTTAAATTGGACATTGGATACAAGAAGGAAAAAAGGCAAAAAATTATTTGCCAATAGAATGGTAAATGAATGGAATATACTTACTAACTATGCAGTAAGTACAGAAACTATTGGTTGTTTTAAGACGTTAAATAAGTTTATGATTAAGGATGATGGTGATAATGGACATGGAACTGCCTAATGTAGGCCTTATAGTCTCCTTCATTATGTTCTTACATAAAGCTTAAATTCCCACACAATTCTCTCAAAAATTATACCTAAGCACACTCAAAAAATCCCAACTACCATGATCATTAGATCTTACACCCGCCCCTAGGGAACACGACCCAAAACAACCATCATATTACATCAAGCCCAACAATAATGCACTTCATCATAAAATGGAATTGCCGAGTACTCATCCCAAACTGGGAAAACATATTCATCCTTCCCAAGGAATTTAATCTTGACTGCGTCTTTTTACAAGAAGTAGACACCCACCCACTACCAACCTAAAAAGCTATACCGCATAAACCCTTTCTCCCTACCCAAACCAAACGAAGAGGTACAGCAATCCTAGTCTGCCCAATCATCTCATCACTACCTTTATATTTCATGCCCCTCTCCAAGCCACTGCAGCCAAAATTTCCCTACATCGTTCGATAACAATCTGCTATTTATACCACCACCAAATTACATTAGAAACAACATCAGACCTTACCCGTCTAAACCCCATATCCTCTACGATTATGAAGAACAATGGTAACTGTCCATTCATTACCATTGTTCACTCATCTCGAGTTTGATTCTCCTTGGATAAACAATTTTTAGTGCGAATTTATGATTTGGAATTATATTTGTGAATTATATATGATTTTACATACAATTACGAGCAAAACAGACTTAGGTTTCTGGACCAATCTCCAAGCCAACAGCATTATTCTTAGGGTTAAAATATCGGCGTGTTTCAAGTATCGGTTATCGGTTCGCCCCCCCCCCCCCAAAAAAAAAAAACATTCCTGGATCCGCGCCTGCAAGGAGATTTCAGTGCAAGATATCCTCTTCAGGGAGGAACCACCACGACCCCTCGAGACAAAATAATATCCTCTCTACTAACAAATTGGCGTCCTTGTGCAAACTAGATCCCATAAACTAAAATTGGTTGGAGGTACCAGATCTACACCCTAGTGACCATTTCCCACTCCTTCCACCTTTTACTCTATCTTCCCCAACCACACACCAAACAAAGAGTCCCCCAAGAAAGTGGCCTCGACGATTTTCTTTTCCCCTGAAATGTCGATGACCTACTCGTTCTACATCGGAACCCACCCTGCTTGTAACAACCACCTTCTCCAGAAGAAACCAAGTGTACCAGTGAGCAGACTATGGATTGCGTTTCTTCACCTCAAAGTCAGTGAACATGCACTTTTGCAGACGGCGTTGGTTCAAAGATACATCAATGTTAGGAACAACCACCCTGCCAGTGGTACAACACACCTCAATTCTAGGCCTGATCCTCAACAAAATATACACCTGAACTACCCACCTTAGACAACTAAAAGAATCCTACCTCATAGCTTGTGGTCTTTTATGCTCCTCTTAACCCTTTAAACTCCGATGACAAGCTTCTTGTTATTTGCTCAAATAAAAAAAATCATAAAACACCAAAATGTTTGATCAAACACCAGAAAAATATGACGTCAGTTCTCGTGCGGTCAAGCCGCATCAGATGATATTCGGATGTACGGGCCGACGCGAGGCCTATCATAGCCAGTTTTCCATATCTACACCACAAGCGGCTGACATGAGTTGAATGGGTTAAAACTACTATTCCACACAAAATAAAGAACAAACATTAATCTTGATATCTTTAATATGAATACATTGTCACGAGGAAGCTGCACCGTGCAGTTGACATAGGAAATATTTTTCTATTGTGTGGGTCATCATATGCCTCTTTATATTAATCTGGCAAGAAATGTGGAAGATTTGTGTTAAACTTCAGGGGTCTCTATTTGGTGTTAATCCATCCCATGATTTTTGAGAAAAAAAACAAAAAAAAAAAAAAACTTGAGAACACTTTCCTGAGAAAGTTCCATCACACTGGTCGTACCGAAAAGACTTCTCTCATCTTTGGGTCATCACGTCATATTTGAGAACACTCCTGGGAAAGCTGCATCACAATGGTCACACCATTGTGATGCAGCTTTGAGAGTACCTGACTTAACACTTGAAATACATATGCGACAAAATTACCTTCCCTGTGGGATTAAAACCAAGGGCAGTATTTTCATGAGGAATTGTTTAACTATGTTAAGGATATCTAAGAGGCTAGCTGGAACTATATCCCTGACCTCACGACATTACTCATGCATCAATTCTCCAGATTTCGGAGGCGTATTGGGAAACATAGTGGCATCTTATTTGCTTGTGGGTTCTAGTCCCGCACTCCTCTCAGATTCTTAGGAGCGACTGTTACTTGCCCCTTCAGTCTAAGCGCATACTTGTAGATCAAAGGCGACTGCTCTGACTGCAGCTAGACGTCTCCTGGCGTAGAGTCTTTATCACCTCATTTAGGCCGTGGCATAATTGTACCATAGGCCTCGTGAAAGCACGGCCTGTGGTTTGACCCTCATAAAGAAGCCAATTTATTCAAACTGAAAACGAGTCTATATACAGGAACGTATAAATATGCAGCGTAGAATAATTCTAATCCACAGAGAAATGTCGACAGATAAGTAAAAGTTCACACGATTTCTACTGAAATTAATTTTCTTGACAGAGGATACTACCAAAATTTAAGAGAATCGTCTGACCAGTAAATAAATAATCAAGCGGGTATGTTTCATGTACCCATAGCTTAGCAGACTAAATTGTGACGATCTAAAACACAGTTACAATTGTAATAATGAAACATGCATATAGGAAACCTTATGGTCCATTACGAGGTTACACGAGGGAAAAAGTACAAAACTTAACTTTGGTGTTTATTCAAGAGAATTAAAAAAAAACTTAATTCTATTACATTCATTCGCCTTGACTGGAATCGTTAACTACTGACTGACAACGCGGTCGGCAACATCGTTTCTACCTACTTCATAGTTAATCTATTAAAAACGATATTTCTCAATTTGATGTTTTCTTTGGGATCTTTAAAGCTTTTACTAAGCCCCGAGTGTTTTCTTTTTGGTGAGTTTTATGGTTCACCGCTGTATCCTTTTCAATTTGTCAATATCTTATTTGGAGACCACACGAACACAGTATATTCCAAGTGTGGGCATACCAGTGATAAGCGGCTCATGTTGGACTATTGAAGTTAGTGAATGCAGGACTGGGCCCGGCATTTGGCAAATACAAGTTTTAGACATTTTAAGGTTACTCATAATTACACCAGGATCCTTTCCATTCTTCATATAAGTTGAGAGTTTTCACAATACAGTCAAACCTCACTTAACGATTACCTCACATTACGAATGATTAGCGTTATATATATAAATATATATATATATTAATAAATAAATAAATTAACATGTCTGTTTTTGGCAAAAATATCTAGCCGGTGACGGTGATTTGGTAACAGTCCACGAGAACCTGATTTGCTGAAAGTGGTGATGTCACGGCGACGGGGACAACTGATTGGCCGAAAGTGACGTCAAGGGAACGGAGACCACTGATTTTTGCCCGAGAACGCTGACGTCACGGCAACGGAGACGATTGATTGACCGCGAGCGAAGGGCAGGGCGCGAAGCGAGCAGCGCCGCAGGCCAAGCGCCCATGGTGAAGCCAGCGTTTGTGTGTGTGTGTGTGTGTGTGTGTATATATATATATATATATATCATTCGCTTAACGAGCTGCGTTTCGTGATTTGTATGCCCGACGCGAAGGCTTTCTACCTAGCTAGCCACAAGTCACGAGGAGTCTCTTTTCTGATTTGTGGCTGGCTCGTTCGCCGTCTGCTTCCCGGTCAGTGTTGCCACTGCTTGAAATGTTCTACTAGATTTTTTTCTTTTTCTTTTTTTACTTCGACCTTGAAGTAAATCTTGTAGTCTTCAAGTAACTCAGCTGATCGGTGCATAAAGATATCCAATATTACACCCGCAGCAAATTCAATTGTAAAATCATGATTATCTATTATTTTGGATTATTCCGACACATTTTCCTTCTGTCACTTCCGTAGTAAATGGCGCGTTTTCGCTATACCCATTTTCTTTCTAGCCAATCATATGCAGAGCCCTTGCATGGCTACGTGCCGCCCCAGGGCAAAGTTCTCAGTGACGTCACCCACCCCCCTTCCCATCTCCACTATTCCTTACTGCATATTATAGCTATTGACTTGCAAAATAATTAATCAGATTTTTAAAATGTTATTTAATGTCCCTATTGCGGAAAGGATAAGGGGAAAATATTACATGTTCTGTTGATTCTAACGCAACATTCGTATATTACGGTAAAATATTCAGAACTCCTTTGACCTTTATTATGATTATTTTATCAGCCTTGTGGGCTGCATGTCCTAGCTAGAACTGCCACCCCGGGGCATAGGCATATGCACCCTCCCCCCCATGTGAGGGCCGTGATCATATGTAACCATAAATGTCACGTGACTCTTCCAGCCAATCAACGTTTATCCTGCGGAGTCACGACTCCCGCCTTCAGTTTGAAAACGGTGGCTATGATGCTACGTTAGTCATGTGTGGGCTTGGGTAGATTACGTTAGGTTTGGTTAAGTTGGTAAGATTAGAAATAACCACTCATCTTTTAGTTCTTCGCCCAGAAACCCCCGATTCTTAGCTCCAATGCTTTGGCTCCCAAAATTGTGAATGGGGAGGGTGTGGTATACCTCGAAAACGAAGCATTTCTAACAGAAAATTCATAGAACTAAAGTCGTAGAGTCGTCCACAAATGGTATAAAACCCCGTTTCAATTTTGAAATTTTGAATATTTTACTGGCATTACTGTGTGTGGGGTGCATAACTCGAAAACGCGTCATTTTCGACGAAAATATCAAAGAAGAAAAGTATCTTAGAATTGTCCAAGACAGGGGTTCTTAACCTTTTTTTCTCCAATTCCCCACTTTTTAGTGAGCCAACTCTCCATTTCCCACCACAGCATCGGTCTTTGACAAATTCGATTTTAACCCATGAAGTGTTTAGTACGTAAATATACGCTTTGCTTTGTTGTGCCATTTTATGGCCCTTAATTTTTGTTTACATATATTAGATAAACAAACAAAAAGAAACAAAAACACATCGATTAAAAAAAAAAAAAAAAAAACCGTGGTTCTTCTGTCCGACCGATCATTCCCCACTTGGCAACTCCGCCATTCCCCACAGGTTAAGAACCACTGGTCCAAGACAACAGGAAACATGTTTTTGTAATAAAAAATTCTGCTGGTGCAATTCTGGATATTCTCTAACCGTTATGTCATTGTGGTAAGCGGGGTATGAAACGCAATTGGAAACGAAACATGTCAATGTGGTGATTGATTAGTGATGAAATAATGTGTCATAGATCAGTTTGTTATATACGTTCATTATGAAGCCAGTGATGAGAACTGGGCACGTATCATGCGCACAAGGAGAGAACGTTCTGTTCGTCTTACAGGAAAGCTCGGCTAATGAAATCAGCTATCTGTTTTTAGCGCTCGTTCCGCCAGCATGTTAGTGTCGCTTGTGATCGTCATACATATACCAAGGCTTTTTCCCCCTTCCAAGGGAGGTAGCCACAAAGGGAAAGGCATAAAAACACTCCCACCCATTTCATCCCTAAATACACTCCACACCCCTCCCACCCTTCCTCTCATCTGAGCACCTCCTGGATGACGGGTCATCCCTGAACCCTGCCCACCGCCCTGGGTCAGAAGCAGTGTCGCAAGACACAGTACATCCACAGCAAGGCCGCTTCATTTAATCGGCGACCCCCCCTCTCCGTCCCCCTTTGCATATAAGGAAAGTAACATGCAGTCGATACTTTAGGGTCTATATGGGGCGCCCCTACGGACCAGAGCCACACATCATTTTGTCTATGATAGAAGAAATTCTATTCATAGAGAAATGATGACACTTTTATACTACGACTGTCCCTCCGTTATGCTGTCCCCCAACCCCTTGTTGCTGTCCTGTACCATTTCTCTGAGTATTCTCTTTCTGATTGGGGGAATTCCCTGTGGTGGGGGAAAAGAATACTGCCACCAAGTTTTCCCACTTGGATCGTAAGAGGCGAGAAGAAAGGGACGGGGAGAGGGACTAGGCATCCTTCTCCCTGTAGCCCCACGGGGTACACATCCTAAAGACAAAAGTAAGGCCGCTTGTGATCGTAAATTTTCTAAATTTATGTTCAGACGCATTATTTGTGATTAATCCAGTGCAAATTTTAATAAGCCTTGCAAGAATATCCCTGAAGATAAAACCGCAACCCAGGGATATGAGAAGACAAATCACCGTAGAAGTTAAACGTGAAATAATTGAAAGTGATAACGAGGTGTGAGCGTGGCTGACTTAGTACGCGCATACAATCGACAATCGAACTACCTAAACAATTTACACTATCCTCAAGAACAAGATTAGTGGGATAGAGGATTCAAAAAGAGTGACAAGGATATCTATGCAACGACCACGTATTCTTGATATTGAAAGGTTCTCATATGGATCAACGAGAAGCAAATGCAAAGCGACATTTTTACCGAGAGCATCATTTGTGAGAAGGCGAAAGTAGTTTTCGCCGACCTCGTTAAAGAAAATGCAAAGAGCACCAACGGACAAAGAAGCATTCAAGGTAAGTCGTGGGTCGTTCGATAAGTTTAAAAGAAGAACAGGCATCCACAGCGTTGCGAGGCACGGCGAAGCAGCAAGTTCAGACACAAAAAACAGAAGACAACTTCATCGGTGACTTGTGGATTCTGAGGGTTACCTACTGTGGCAGGTTTTTGTGACGAGTCTTTTAATGAAAAACCGTCTCACGCTGCTGCTTTGTACCAATGTAAGCGGCGATTTGAAAGTGAATCCGCTGCTCATTTTCCATTCAGAAAATCCACGACCCTTCAAGTGTCAAGTCCCGAAGAGCAGGCTGTAATGTGAAAGTCCAACAGCAAGGCTTGGGTGACACGTGGCCTTTTTATTGACTGGATCAATGAGGTGTTTGGTCCTTCTATGAAATATCATTTACTCGAGACGAATCTGCCACTTTGTGTCTTGCTTGTTATGGACAACGTTCCTGCCCATTCTCCAGGTCTGGATGATGACCTTGAATTTCAAATCATCAAGATCCAGTTCCTACTTCCTTTACTCCAGCCCATGGACCAGCAAGTCATCTCGAACTTTAAGAAGCTTTACACTAAAGCGTTCTTTGGGAGTTGTTTTGAGGTTGAGGGACCTAATCTCACTCCCAGAGAGTTTTGCAAAGACCACTTCCACATCGTCACCTGCCATGATCGACAAGTCATGGGAGGGGGCCACCAAGAGAACCTCTATTTCGGCTTGGAAGAAGCTTTGACCAGACAGTGTTGTCAAGCGCGACTTCGAGGGGTTTGATTCAGTGCCCGTGGAGCCTGTAGTCGGTGGCAAAGACCATGAGGATGGAGGTGGATAACAACGACATCGACGAGCTTGTGGAAGAGCAGAGACAGGAGCTGACCACTGAAGAGTTCATGGAGTTGCATTCTGTTTCACAGCAAGTTGTGGAGGAATTTTCGTCAGGGGAGGAGGTAAAAGCTTCAGCAGAACAACATTCCAGTGCTATAGAGATGGTTAAAATGTGGGACACTGTTTCATCATACGCAGAGAAGGATCACCCTAATAAGCCAGTGGCTATGCATGCTACAACTTTATTTAATAATAATGTTGTGTTGCATTTTTGCCAAATTTTGAAGCGTAGACAAAAACAAATGTCTCTAGACAGCTTTCTTGTGAAAAAAGATTCTAAAGAAAGTGCCAGCCAGTGAGTCACTTAAGACTTTTATACCAGAGAGTGAAGAGGAATCTCCCTTGAAGATTCTTCTCCTTCACATCAATAATCCTCCCCGTCTCCGTTACCCTTGTGCCAGGAGCAAACTTTTTTTTTTCATAAATTGCAACTTTATTTATATCTATTTTTATCTTATTTATTCTTTCCAAGGTTCATTTACTGTGCAATAAAATCTTTTTTATCATATGCATTAATAGTCTAATAAACTATTTTAGATATTACTACAAATTATTTTGGGGTATTTTTTCTTAAACATAGGACACATTATCGTATTCTACAATGATTCCTATCAGAAAAATTTTTTTACTTAACGAGTGTTTCGCTTTACGAGTAAAATTTGGGAATGAATTTAGTTCATTATGCGAGGTTCCACTGTACTGTGTTTGCAAGGATATTTTGCGGGGAAAAAATAATTTAATCATTTATTGAAAGATATTCTGAAGTGGTTTGTACAGAAAATTTATAATTCTGTGGATGAAATACAATATCATGGCAGCATACAACAATTTTTTATACATAAAAAGTGTCTTATACACCGGCAAATACGTTAACTTAAAGTCATAGTACTACTATGTGTGAACCTTTCTACTTCTTTGGGTTCAATTTCCCAGGTCTAGTGGATTCTTTTAAATGCTGCATTCAATATCGCTAATAAAATCTGCTAGACTTACCTCTGCTATGTTCTAATGTCACCTGGTCAACACCAGTGTAATTATAATCTCCCATTCATGGCACATTATGATTGCAAAAGTTGGGTTTTCTTAAGCGGCCCATACACGATCAATTATATTGCGCAATTTCATTGTCAATACTCTGAATTGACAATTAAATTGACCGTGTATGGGCAATATATTGCCCATACACAGTCAATTTAATTGTCAATTCAGAGTATTGACAATGAAATTGTGCAATATAATTGATCGTGTATGGGCCGCTTTAAACCAAGCCATTATCCACCAAAGATAATGTTTGTGGCCTATAATTTCTTAAGATGAAATACACTTACCACCTTATTTCTTAGTTACTATATAATTATCACATAATAGGAATCAAGATAATAAGAGAGTGAAGTATGTATTCAGCATTTCTACACATCGATCATCACATCCTCAATGGGAATAACTTACCAGGGGAAATCTGCTTGATACAGTTTACATGAGACACTCCTCACCTGTGTAGGTCCTCATATAATTGCAACAGTCTGATCAGAATGGTGGAAGACATAGGTTATACTGAAAAGCCTGGGTCACCACATATTTGAAAGCCTTCATTCCTGGGAAAGCTGTACCACAATAGCCACACTTGAAATTTTTCTTCCCTGCGTATGTCACCACGATATGTATGAGTGCTCCATTTTGAAAAGCTGCTTTGCTTAGGTCACATAGGTGGAATTCTCTCCAGAGCAGATTTCCATATGCTGTTTGGCATTACTCTTTGGTGAGAAGCTGCATTGCACTGGTCACATTGTTACGTTTCCCTTCAGCATGGGTCTCCATGTGTCGTTTGGCATTACTCTTTAGTGAGAAAGCTGCATCACACTGGTCGCATTGGAAAGGTTTCTCTCTTGTATGGGTCATCATGTGCCGTTGGAGATGACTCTTTCTTGAAAAAGCCGTGTTGCATAATTCACACTGGAAGGGTTTCTCTCCAGTGTGGGTCAACACATGATATTTAAGAGTACTTTGATTTGAAAAAGCTTCTTGACACATGTCACATTGGAAAGGCTTCTCTCCAGTATGGGTAACCATATGCTCTTTCATATGACTCTTTCGTACAAAAGTTGCGTCACAGAGTTCACACTGGAAAGGCTTCTCTCCAGTATGGATCATTGTATGCCGTCTAAGATTACTCTGGGTTGCAAAGGCTGAATCACACATCCCACATTGAAAAGGCTTCTTTCCTGTGTGGGTTGCCATATGCTGTTTGACATAACTCTTGAGTGAGAAAGTTGCATCACAAAGGTCACAATGGAAGGGCTTTGCTCCTGTGTGGGTCACCATGTGTCTTTTGAGATCACTCTTTCGTAAAAAAGTCGCAGTGCATGAATCACACTGGAAAGGATTTCCTCCTATATGGTTCATTGTAAGGAATATGAGATTACTTTTCTTGAGGTAACAACATGACACATTAAACCAGATTTTTTTTTCCCCACAGTTTCTGTGGTTGTGGCAAATTTATGTTAACTCTGGATAATTTCCAATGACATTATGATGGTTACCCTGTACCTGCAAAAGAAAAAAAAAAAAAATTCATTGCATCAATCATAACCTTAAATTGAACATCAAACTTTCTTTTGAAGAATATGTAACATTGGGGGTAAGCAGGTTTTGTATACAAGTCATCCCATACCACATCAGAAACTACATACCATTTCATATAGATACTGCACTCAACTGCTAATTTAGTGACCTGAGTTCTGTCCCTGCCCTGGGTAAGGTGTGTGTGTGTGTGAAAAGTCACATTATTACTCATAGATCAAGCCATATATGTGCTCTGAACTCTCATCCTGGAGGGTAATAGCTACTGATTATGAGCCCAACACATGATCAAAGACCATGGCAAATCATATAACAGCACCAATAGGTATACTACCAAGATGTACTGTATACAGAATGAAATAAAGTTAAATAATGACAAGTTGAAATTCACACAGTTCGTCTTTAAATACTTAGAAATACTCACATCTTTACAAACAGGTAACTCAGGATTAGTTCTGACCCTTTTCAAAAACTTGGCAAATTCACACCAAATCACTCAATCTGTTGCTCCAAGCCTCTCTTGTAGACCTGTGGTCTTTACATTGAAACATCACAATGAATCAAAGTTGCCCCAACTTGCCACATACAACCTGTGTATATTCATTGACAAAGGTCTGCTCAAACTGTGATAGGTGATGACCCATTCACTTCCCAGCAGGTATTATGGACCATATGGCCTTCCACACCCAGAATGAAAGGAAAAGAGCCACTTGGTGCAAAAAGTGGTGTGTGTGTTTCATTTCCTTATACTCTATCACTGCACCATTCACAGTGCTGGGTATCTGAAAGCCTGAATACACACTTAAGGCCCCTTCATACTATGTGTCGAAAACTCATCCTGGATCAATATGGCTGATAGACATTTCCTTCCAGAAATTGAGATAGAAGGATGCAAGTTTTTTTTTTTTTCACAAGGACAGGGTTGGCAGGAGTGGAGAGGAGTAGCACTTTTCATTAAAAATACAATATACTATATTTTCAACAATTCAATTAAGGAAGAGGATAGTACAGAATCTATTTGGGT
Source organism: Oratosquilla oratoria (assembly GCF_046742065.1). NCBI lineage: Eukaryota > Metazoa > Arthropoda > Malacostraca > Stomatopoda > Squillidae > Oratosquilla > Oratosquilla oratoria. Next base: position 60,791,482 of record NC_134794.1, on the reverse strand, counting down.
AGAGATTACAGGCAAGAATAAGAAATGTATTTTTGGAGTCCTATATAGACCTCCTAACCTCAGCATTGAGCAGACCAATCCCCTGATTCATGAAATTCCCACGGTGTCCCAGTACAAAAACATTGTGATCATGGGAGATTTTAATCATAGAAATATTAAATGGGAAATTTTTAGTAGATCAGAAAGCAAAATTTTTTTTAGATGTGGTGCAGGACAACTTCCTGAAACAAATGATTAATTATTGATCCTACAAGGGGAGAGAATACTCTGGACTTACTCTTAACTAATAATGAGTACCTAATGAGTAGCGTAAAAGTGGGAGATATTCTAGGTTCTAGCAATCATCAAGAAATAAGATTTAATGTTATTTGGGAAGAATTAAAAAGTATGAATAACGTTCAAGTACCAGACTTCAAGAGAGCCAACTTTGACAAGATGAGAAACTATGAGACATTTGATCACTTATGGGACCAACCCAGGGGGCTGTAACAGGGTAAGATATACAGTCAGTCCAGATGTCATTAGTGCAGTCAGGGGACGGGTCATGGTGACCTTGGGTCAGGTCACTAGCAGGTGCAGGGTCAACAGCCAGGTCAGTGATTTGGACAAAATGTATAGTAACCTAACAGATTTAATTCTAAATGCACAAAATAAATATATTTCCCTTAAGTCAATACGGAAGAATAGTAATACTCCCAAATGGATGATGGACAGGCTGAAACATGAGATCAGAATGAAAAGAGGACTTTACATAAGAATAAAAAATGGGGAAACACAACTTAGATCCAAATATAACGATATGGCAAAACTGGTTAAAGAGAGTACACACAGCAAAACATAACGATGAAATTAAGGTTGCCAGACAAGCAAGATCCAACCCAAGGGGCTTCTTTCATCTCTACAGAACAAAAAATAAGGGAAGGATAGGCCCAATTCAAAATGACGAAAATGTTATGATAGAATCGGAGGAAAAAATGAGTGAGGCATTTAACAAATATTTTCTCTTGGTGTTTACTAAGGAGAGGTTAGATAAGGTACCTGACTGTGATCCGATTTTCAGTTGGGATAAAGAAAGTAGACTATCTAATATCAGCATTAGTCAAGCAGACTGAAAGACTTATGGGTACAAAATCCCCAGGTCCAGACAAAAATTTTCCGAGAGTGCTTAAAGATTGTAAATTTGAAATCTCTGACCAGTTAACAGAAATATTTTATAAGTCAGTAGACACTGGTTTTGTGCCTATTGCATGGAGGCAGACAAACATTCCTGTTTTCAAAAAAGGGAGATAAATCATCTATATGCAACTACGGGCCAATCCATTTGACATAAGTTGTAGAGATCACATCCAGAGACAAAATTTGATTTGTGACACACAGCATGGTTTTTCCAAGGATAAGTCATGTGTGACTAATCTTCTATCCTTTTACACTAAAGTATATAAAGCATCAGATAACAACAATAGTTATGATGCTATTTACCTTGACTTAAGCAAAGCATTCAACAAGGTGCCCCACCAGAGACTACTAAATAAAATCAAAACCCATGGCATAGGAAATTGTTAGAATGGATTAGAGCTTGGATCAGTGACAGAAAACAGTGGGTCACTATAAATGGAGTAAAATCAAAATGGGGGGATTTCTAGTGGGGTTCCCCAGGGCTCGGTTTTGGGTCCCTTATTGTTCATTGTGTACATAAACAACTTGGACAATGGGATTAATGGTGATATTAATAAGTTTGTGAACAACACTAAAATAGGACACCAAATTAGGTCAGGAGATGATGCTGAGATTTTGCGGGACGATCTTAACAAATTGTTCATATGGTCAGTAAAATGGCAAATGAACTTCAATACCTCAAAATGCAGCGTTACGAGATATAGGGCTACCCAACCCCAAAAATATAGCTTAGTTAATACATTTTTAGAGAAAACTGATTACAGGACTTGAGAGTTCTAGTGAGTCCTGACCTTAAATCCAGGAAACAGTGCATTAGTACCAGGAATAAAGCAAATACAGCATTAGGTTTCACTGCTAGGATGGTTACTAGAAGAAGTGTTAGTTTGACCCAAAACTGTACCACATAGTCAAGGATGGGTCAAACTAACACTTCTTGTTTTTCTTCTGTCCCACTTTAATAAATCTTCTCTATCAAGGACTTCCATACTTTTCATGATTCTGTAAATGGCCAGTAGATCTCCTCTTTCTCTTCTTTGTTCCAGGGTTGTTAGTTCCAGTTTGGACAATCTTTGTTCGTATCTCAATTGTGAAAGTGTTGGTGCCATCTTTGTCATTGCTCTTTGGATTCTTTCTAATTTCCTTATATTCTTTTTTGTGTTGGGTGTCCATAGTGTCACAGTGTACTCCAATCTTGGTCTTATCAGTGTAACTAGCATTTTCTTTACCATTTCCTCATCCATGTAGTTAAAAGCCACCTTTATTGCTCTTAGTAAATTGTAGGTTTCTCCAACTGTTTTGTTTATATTCTTGTCTGGTGACATGTCTTTGCTAATAATTACTCCTAGGCCCTTTTCCGAGGTAACTTTTTTTTACTTCTTTTGTACCAACCTTATATTGCCCTGATATTCTCTTCTTACTTTTTCCAAACTCCATTATACTGCATTTCTTGATGTTGATGTTCACTTCCCACTTTTGGCTCCATTTCCAGACTTTGTCCAGATCTCTCTGAAGTGATTCACAGTCTTTCTCTGTACTTATTTTCTTTAGTAGTTTTGCTTCATCTGCAAAGAAGTTCATATAACATTCAACACCTTCATCCATGTCATATATATGGCAAACATTATTGGAGGTAGTACAGAACCTTGTGGGACTCCACTTATCATTTCTTCCCAGGTTGAGTTTTTGTCTCGTAACTACCACTCATTTTTCTACCATTCAAGAAATCTTCTATCCATTTCATTAACTCTCCTTGTACACCTCCTGTTGTTTCAAGTTTTCTTATTAGTTTTTTGTGTGGTACTTTATCAAATACCTTTTGTAAATCTAGAAAAGCACAATCCACCCACCCGTCCCTTTCTTGTATTAAGTCTATTAGCCTTGAATAAAAACATATCAAGTTGATGGCACAAGATCTTCCTGGTCTAAAACCAAATTGACTTGGATTCAGTATCTTATTTTCTTCCAGATTTTTAATCTATCTACTTTTGACAACTTTTTCACATATTTTAGCTATTGTGCTTATAAGGAAAACGGGTCTATAGTTTGTTGGGTCTTTCTTATCTCCCCCTTTATATATTGGTATGATATTTACATTTTTCCAATCTTGTGGTACCTTTCCTTCCTAGAGTGATCAATCTATTATTTTATATATCTTGTCCACTAGCTCATCTATACATTCTTTTAGTAACCAATTTGCAATTCCATCTGAACCATGTGATTTTCTGACATCAAGGTTTATTATTTGGTCCCTAATTTCTTTTTCTATCACATTTATTTATTTTATTGGGGGATCATACTACCTTTTCTTCTTCCCAATTATGTGCATTTTCTATTGTGAATACCAACTTAAAATATTTGTTCATAGCCTCCAAACTTTGGTGCTACTTTAGTATGTGGCCTACGAAATTCTTTCTCTGGTATATTATGTGGCCTACCTATTCAACACACCAAGGAACACACCCAGCTCTGCAGGTTAGGTTAGGGTTAGGTTTAAATGAAAACATTTTTAAGGTATCGTTCGTTTTAAATTTTTCCTGAGGTAGGATACATTCAAATAGGGTAGGCCACATACTAAACCAGTTTCAAAAAGGTAGACCACACACTAAAGCGGCAGCCGAACTTTTCCATTCATGGGTCACCACATCCATGACAAGAATGCCCTGCCATGAAAAGGCTGCGCTGTAGAGTTCATATGAGAAGGATATTTCATTTCTGTGGATCATTATATACAGTATTTTTTTTTATATCAGTCTTGTGAAAACAATAGAAGACATGTCACATTTTTTGAAGAATCACTCCTATGTTGAATAATTTGTTGATCATTAATCCCACTCTTGTGAGAAATTTAACTTACAAATATACCCCATTAGGTGTGGGTCACATTAGAAAGGCTTCTCTCATGTGTGGGTCATCATGTGATGTTTGAGATTGCTATCTTGTAAAAAAGATGCTTTGCACAGGTTATACTGAAAAAATTTCTCTCCTGTGTGGGTCATCCTATGCTGTTTTGATTTGACTCTTTCATGAGAATGATGCATTACACAGTTCACATTGGAAAATGCTTCTCTTCAGTGTAGGTCTTCCAATGTCTTCTGGGAGAATTCTGTCTTGAAAATGTTTTTTTCACACAGGTCACACTGGAAATGTTTCTCTCCAGAATAGATCATCATATATTGTTTGATATAACTTTTTCTGAGAGTGGTGCATTATATAGTCCACAGTGAAAAGGGTTCACTCCATGGTGGGCCTTCCAATGCCCTATCAGAGTACTCTGTGTTGACGCAGTGTCACACAGGTGACACTGGAAAAGTTTCTCTAGCATGGGTCATCAGATACCATTTATCATGATTCTTTTGTGAAAAATTGCATAGGTCACATTGGAAAGGTTTCTCTCCACTATAGGTCACCTTATGCACATTGAGAGTATCCTTATTTGCAAATACTTTTTCGCACAGTTATAGGAGAGACCTGAAAAACAACAGCTTTCCTTACAGAGTAATATACATTTGAAACAAGTTGAATGAGAAAGTGGTGTGTGCAAAAACAATACATAAATTTAAAAACAGTTTAGATAAAATGAGATATGAAGACGGGACACCATGAGCATAGCTCCCCTTCCTGTAAAATACAACTAGGTAAATACAACTAGGTAAAATACATGTCACCATGAAAAGGTTTTACAACAGTATGGATCATCATGAGTTGCTTAATGTGACTCCTTCCTGTGAAAGTATTGTCACACACATTACATTAGAAAGGCTTCTCTCCCATAAGGGTTACTATGTGCTGTTTGTCAAAACTCTTGCATGAGCTGCATCACAAAAGTCACACTGGAAGGGCCTCTCTCCTGTGTGGGTCATTGCATGCCTTTTAAGATCACCCTTTTGTGAAAAAACAATAGTGCATAAATCACATTTTTTTTTTTTTTTGTCCGTGTGGTTCTGTGGGAAATGTATGGAGCCTCTGGATACCTTCTGTCATTTCTATGGTTATCCTTTTTCTGCCAAAGAGCCAAAAATACTGATGATTTCCTCTTGCATTTACAAAATTAAAATACAACTTTTGGAGAACATGTAAAATTGGAGGTAGGGAAATTTTGTACACAGATCATCTCACGCTTTGTCGAAGTTTTGCACATACCACTTTATATACATATACATGGTGGTACCTAACAGATATACAAAAGGTAGCAGTTTCATCTGGTTCACTATGATATTCTACAATGAGATTGAGGTTGAAGAATAAAATATATAAAAATTCATACAATGGCTATTTCATACATTCACACCTACACCATATGACTTTTTCTGGTCAGAACAATAGTTCTGAGCCTGTTTAGAGGCTTGGGATATTCACACCTAATCATCACACTAAAATGAAGTTTATTCATCTAACTGCACACAGTCTCACATGCAAATTTCAATGGTGATAAAACTGCTCAATTTGTGATATATGATACTACATTCAATATCAACAGGGGGCCATAGAGATAATCAAAGTCCTAACATTATCCAGAATGTAAGAAAAAGTGCCACTTGGTATGAAAGGGTTTAGATGTCTCCATTTCATTTACTTCCTTATACAGTATTCCCGCAGCACTTCTCATGTAGGAAGTCAAAAAACTACCTAAATATTGATGAGTGTAAGATATATAAGGCAGCTCTGGGAAACTAATATTACTATAAGAAGCTACCGAGAGTACATTGTGAATTTCTACAACATGATGTTTCTTCATTTACTGAATTAGCTATCAAATCCTGTTCGATTCCTTTTCAGCTGCTACAAATGTTGGGAGCAAACATGATATACAAACTGCAAATCATGTCAGAGGACATGACAGATAGAGCACAGTAAATAATGACAATTGTAATGTTCAAACCCCCTGCCAAATTCAAGATTCAGAAATCAAGAGGATAAAAATATGTTTGTGTAATATCAGCAAACCCCTTTGGCAGACTATGTAAGTTGAGTTTACACTGAAAAGGGGTTCTCAACACAAGGAAAAGGTATACTAATTCATTACATAGTTACAAGTTCTGTGTGACAATAAACTTACACCCCCAGCTCCACCCAACCAAATGACAGAAATCCTGGATTATATTCTTCACATTTTTGTGTTATCCTCGGCAATTTGCAATTATCATTTTCAACTATATGTTCTTGTCATTATCTGCACTTCATGTATATTGATTCTTTGCCAACTAAATTTATTATTATTATTATCATTATATCATAATAGTAATTCAGAAGCACAGCAGGATAGGATAGGTTAGGTTATGATGATTGTGCGGCAAGTGTACCTAACTCAGGTTGTTATGTTTCAGATCACACAGCAGTTATAATGGAACTTTGACATGTAATGCAACCTTCACCTTGATAATACAGGGTTATCATTCTGTCATGAGTACTTGCACATGCTTGCTGACTTCTCCAAAAATATGCATTTCCTTGCTTTAAAGAAACACATTTTACTACTTATTGACTTTTTCTTACATGCAGTTTTTTTTACTATTATGCACTATAATAAAGCACACGATTTCGTCAGAAAATAGAAAATATACAATTAGGTTCCCCCCCCAAGATCATAAGAGGGTCGAGTTCGTGAAACCATTCGACTGTGATGGAAATTAGAATGATTTTTTTTAAATTCACATCGCAAATTGTTGGCCAACGATTTATTTTTATTTCAATTTTCCTGAGTTTACCTTCACTAGGTTCATTCGACAAACCTCAATCCTGTTGTCTAGACATTTTCGTCCTATGCAGTCTGCTCCAAACCTGATTTTGAATGGAGGTTTAGAATGCGTCCAAAAACAAACCCCTCCCCCAAATAAAGGAAAATTATATGTGAAATCGATAAACTTGGTGATTATATTGCCATCACCAAGAATGTTCAACCTACACCACCGTTGTTGCTGTTTTCTTCATTATGGTGAGATGGTTGAGCACACTGACAACAAATCAATCGTGTTACACTTTAATTAATCTACATTGAATAAGGGCACGTTAAGTAAATACACTTAGGAGAGTCTTCTAGTGATGTACAAGTATACTTAGGATTACCAACTATTTCAAGATACAGTAAAACACACTGTAATAACCTCATGGAGGTTTATTTATGTGTATATTTTTTCATCCCGTTTCTGAAGATGGTATTATAAAATACAATTGACAAATACATTTATCTTACCTTAAAACAAGAATAAAAATACCTTACTTGATTATTTAAAGGAATTTTTAGATTAAAAAATTAATTTGCTTCGGTGTTTTGCTGGCTAGGAAATGTGTTTTATCATTCATGTATTTAGCAAATTCCAAGCAATTATCTTTCAAGTTAATATATATGAAAGGTTAATTCTTTACTTCTACGGAGCATCAATTTCTTTCATCTTGCCATTTAGATTATTACATTTAGATGTTCCAGGAACTGATATCACCAATGAGAATTTTGAAAATATTGACACGTCTATTTACTTTGGGGTTTATGAAGACTCACTGGCGCAGTGGTAGCGTTCGCGGCCGCCACTACGGCGGTCCGGGTGCCTGCCCAGGGCTGAAGTAATTTCAGTATCGCTTTGCTGTGAGTCGTTACTTCAATTCTCGTGGGCGAAGAGTTGGGTGTGTGTATGTGTATAAGGTCGCAGCAGTGTAACATTACGTGAATGTTACTTGCGCTTAGGTGCCGAGGGAGTGAAGGAGACTCTGGTGAGTTTGGTGGCTTTATTCTGGTTAGCGCAAGTGTCGACCTAGGCTGGGTCGACGCGGGCAGGGCACGGAGCCCTGCCCTAAACCACAAAAGTGACCGCGAGCCTCGGGTCGGGCACTGCTGGGTACAAGTACTGAAAGGAACTGGCCGGGGACACCAAAACCTGGCATCTTTATATAGGCCTCATGCGTACGTTAAAGTAGCACACGACCCATCCTGACCGAAACATGGCTCGGCAGGGCTTAGGTTGTGCTTTCAAGAGGATACAAATGCATGTAGTACAGGCGTACTATAGACTTAACCTACACACAATTAATATAAGGCCGAAGGCCAGCTACTTCTACACACTCTATCCATTCCTGGTCCATCCCATTTCTGCGGCGGCGATGCTATAAGCCAAAATACCGCGTCGAAGCACATGTGGGGGGCTTGTCCACTACAGCAGTACCCATAGATCGGTCATATATGAGCTCTGAGTTCTCTTCCGGGAGGGTAATAGCCGTCAATCACGACTCCAAAATGTGATCCAAGACCATGGTGAATCACACACACATATGAGCTCTGAGCTCTCTTTTAAGAGGGAAATAACTCTCGATCACGAGTCCAACACGTGCTCTAAGATCATAGTGAATCACACACACACATACACAAGCGCGCGCGCACACACCCACCCACCTCGTGGCGCTGTGGTTAGAGTTCTCGCCTGCCACTACGGCGGTCCGGGTTCGACTCCCACCTAGGGTTGAAATAATATGAGTATTGCTGCGCTGCGGGGTGTTACTCCAACTCTCGTGGGCGGGGAGTTCGGGGTGTGTGTACGTGTAAGAGGGTTTAATGGGAAGGTTGCTAATTACTTCTTCCTCAACATGGGCCATGAAGGCTTGAGCAAATAAAACCCCTAGGGGGGACCCCATGGCAACCCCGTCAGTATGAATATACAAATTACCTAGTGTAACAACTGAACTGAAAATGTTAGAGGCTGTGTATATAAGAGAATTGTCTCCTGTGATCAATGTACAGGCTAATTTGGTGTCTGCTATTTCTTTATTTAATACGTCCACGCGACATGTTGTACATAACCTCCCTGTGCATGCTAGGTACGCCACTTCACCTCACCTTACTCCGACTCCTACTCTCCCCCCCCTCACCTCTCCCTCCTCCTTCCCCTCCCCCTCCTCAAGCTCTGAGAAAGTCTTCCAGGGTCAGGTCATCGGAGGTTTAAAGATCGCGCTTGACCTAAGGGTGTAGCATTCTAATTTTTTCCTGTGACCATGTAACGTATCTGTAAATTGTGTTGTCTTAACTGTTCTTGTATCTTGAAAATGACTCCTTGCAGTCGAAACGTCGAATAATTAAAATGGAGAACTTTGGAAAGTTCGTTTCCGCTCATCCTCCCAATATTAGAACTTTAGTGAGGAAACTTGAAAATATTAAGAAGAAAAAAATAATAACTGAAAATGCTGTGGTTTTCAATTCAGTATATATATATACATATATATATATGTGTGTGTGTGTGTGTGTGTGTGTGTGCGTGTGTGTTCAAACTTATAACCCACTTTCAGAGAAAAAAATCAACTCAGAAGTGGAATAATCCTTATATTTTGACAACTAACTGTGGTCCTCTTCAGAGGATAAGTACGGAGGATGATTAGAGTACCAAGAATATATACAAACGTGAAATGATACAAAAAAGAGAAGTGTTGATACTCAAGTGACATGCCCCCGGTGGGGTGGGGTGCTTGATTGACAACTAGTAAGATCAGGTCCCGGTGCCGTGGGAAGTAATTTGTTTATATCCAATGTGGTTATACAGTCTGGATACCATTATCCTTTAAAGGTGTTGATGTTAGGGTAGTGTTTAATTAAGGATGATTCTGTCATTTTTCTTCTGAAATTGCAGTGTGATTTGTAAATAATAGCTGCATTGTCCTAGCCCATGTAATGGTCCTTCGTGCTGGTGTGAAGGAAAACTACAGAATTTTTTTGGCCGTATTTGATAGAGTTCCTATGTTCTTTCATTCTAGTAGAAATATCTCTACCTGTCTGTCCCCAACAGACCTCGTCACAATATTTGCACGGTAACTTGTACACGCCGGGGCTATTGTCCGCTTTTGTTCTGTGGTAGACATTTACTACCTGTTTGAAAAGACTGTTGTGGTTAGGTTCGGGCAAGCCAGGGAAATGAAACTCACAATAACACTAAGGCACACAAGATTTAATGAATACTAGACTCGGAGGTCACGGACGAGGGCTCGTAGAGGGAAGGTCCGGAGTAAGGGCCTCTTTAAATGTGGGCTGAGAGCGAAGGGCCACAGGAGGGAAGGTCTAGGGTGAGGGCCTTCAAGTGTCGTGGGCTGAGTGCGAAGGGCCACTTGAAGCTTGGAGATGTGCCCGAGGCGACTTGCTGGAGAGAACCGCTTGTCTTGGCAAGACGCCGTCCTTTTAAAGGAGGCTGGAGGCTCAGTGAGGTTCCCGGAGATCTTTCCCGAGTTTTTGATTGGCTGCTGGCTGGAGCTGGCCGAGACGTCTTGCTAACTCCGGAGAGTATATAGGCCTAGCTCGAGTTGTGTGACGGCCAGTCTGGTTTTGACCAGCGCCGCGTCGCCACAATATTCACCCCCTTCTTTGGGAGCGAGCGCCGCAGAGGGTAGGACGAGACACAGGTGATGTGGGAAAATCGGGCCGGCCTTTTAACCACCCGACCGGAACGGGGGATTGTGCCGTCAGATGGCATCTCTGGAGAGGGCGGCCTGGATTATGGAGAAGGCAGCGGCAGCGTGCTGTAGGCGTGGTCGTTCTGTTGGCGCGGGGGGCCTGGTTGAACATGGAACTGTGGAGATATACGGTTAGGTGAGAATGGTTGCATTGAAAGGGAGAGTGAGTTCGAGGGGAAATTGGGGTACTGGGGGCTGGGGGGACACTTGTGCTGAGATGCAGGGTTGGCCTAGTTGAAGCAGGAGACGGGTCCGGCGTACCGTAGGTGTGGTCGATGTCTAGCGAGGATCCTGACTGAGCCTGGCGATGTGGGTTTGGGTGATCAGGTGGAAAGGGTTGGCCTAAAGAGACGAGTGGTCCCGGGGGAGGGGTAGGGTCTTGAACTTCGGGGGGAACACTCGATATGAGGTGCAGAGGTTGCATAGATTGACGTTGCCCAGTGGTGGGGATGGGGTCAGGACCATATTGTAAGAGGAATTGGAGGGGATGGGGAGGGTTGGTAGGGGAAGAAAGGTGAGCTGGTTTGAGCCTGTCGATGGAGATGCGATCTGGCTTGGCATTCGGTCAATGAGGAAGTGTTTCGCCGATCTGCTGATGACTTTGAAGGGTTCATGGTACGGGCGTTGGAGAGGTGTTCGTCTGGAGTCCCGCCTGACGAAAACGTAGTCACTTGCAGCGAGGGCCGGGGGAACATGCACTGGCTTTGATTGTGGCGTCCGAGGTGGCGGGGAGGTTGGAGTTGGGGTTGGCGAAGGTCTCCTTGATGAGTTGAAGGAAGGCGTAACGGTCGGGATTGCCAACGCCAGGGGTGGCAATCTCCCCAGGAAGGCGAAGGTTTTCAGCGTAAACTAGCTGAGATGGAGACAGGTCACTGTCGACCTTGGGAGTGTTGTGAATGGAGAGGAGCACCAGGGGGAGGGCGTCAGCCCTGTTACATGAGGGTTGCTGTGCCTTGAGTGACTCCTTCAGCTGGCGGTGGAATCTTTCTAGTCCATTGGCTTGAGGGTGATAGGCGGTAGTCCGGTTGCGGTTGGTGCCAAGGAACTTGAGCATTCTGGACCAGAGATCAGATTCGAACTGGGAGCCCCTGTGGGTGATAGTGGCGTGAGAGGCGCCGAATCTGAATACCCAACCGAAGAGGAAAGCATGGGCAGTTGTCTCGGCAGATATATCCGGGAGAGGGATCGCCTCTGGCCACCTAGTGTATCTGTCGACGCACGTGAGCAGGTAACGCATGTCACGGGAAGGGAGAAGGGGGCCTACAATGTCCACATGGACCGATTGGAAGCGTGCTGTGGGTGTAGGGGAACGCTGGAGTGGGATGTGGACGTGGCGCGTGGCCTTTGAAGACTAGCAGGGAAGACAGGTGCGGGTCCATTCTCTGACGTCTTTGTTGATGCCTGGCCAGACGACCTGATCCGTGAGAAGAATGTGTTGTCCGAATACCAGGATGACTGTGGTCGTGGAATGCCAAGAACACATCCTTACGATGACAGGCAGGGATGTACGGCCGGGGTTTGCCTGTAGAGACGTCACACCACAATGGTGCAGGAGTGTTGGGGAGCTGTCGGAGCTGCAGGGAGGAGGTGCCATGCAGGCGTAGGAGACGGAGTTCCTTGTCGTTACCCTGGGAGGCGGCGATGCGTGCGTAGTCGACATGGTGATCAGGGAGGATGATAGAGGTAATCCTGGACAAGGCGTCGGCCACTTGGTTATCCTCTCCCTTGATGTACTCGATGTATCAAATTGGGACAGGAATGACAGCTGGTGAGACTCTTGTTTAGTGGTAGTCAGAGATCCTGTCCAGTGCATGGGTGAGCGGCTTGTGCTCGGTAAGGTTGGTAAATGGCCGGCCTTCTAAGAAATAGAGGAAATGCTTTATGGCTGAAAATATGGCCATAAGCTCCCTGTCGAATGCACTATAGTGCATTTGAGAAGGGTCCAGTCGTTTGGAGAAGAATGCAATCGGCTGGAGCGGTCTGTTGACCCTCTGTTGGAGGACTGCGCCTATCGCTGTGGAGGAGGCGTCGGTGGTAAGGAAGGTGGGGGCGTGGGCCACCGGGTAGGACAGGCGGGCAGCCTCTGCCTTGACCTGCCCAAATGCTTGGGTAGCTTCGGGAGACCACTTCACGGGTACGACCGACCGCTTGGAACGGTTCTTGGTGAGGTCGTTCAGTGGTGCGAGTTTGGCAGCTGCATCGGGGATGAATCTATGATAATAGTTGACGATCACTAGGAATTGGCGCAGCATCTTGACGAATGTTGGCTGTGGGAAGTCTATGATGGTGTCCACCTTAGACGGGTGGATCCGGAGGCCATAATCTTGCAGTCGACGGTGTTGGTTGTGGTTGTTAGAGGCCATCAATATATTGTCGATGTAGACGGTGACGAAGTTGAAGTCTCTGAGGGCGTGGTCCATAAACTGCTGGGACGTTTGGGCGGCATTACGCAGGCCAAACGACATCATTTTCCACTCGAAAAGGATGAACGGAGTGACGATGGCTGTCTTCTGTATGTTCTCTGGTGCCACAGGAATCTGGTGGAACGCCCTAACAAGGTCGATCTTGGAGAGGACTTGCTTCCCGTAGAGCTTGAAGTGGAAGTCTTTAGAGTGCGGGATGGGGTAGCGGTCGGCCTTGGTGATGCGGTTAAGTTGGCGATAGTCATCAGATTATGTGTCAATTTAAAGGGAGGATATTGTAATATAGTATTTATTATTTACATTTTTTTGTGTTGACATTACAGTAAATGAATAATTACTTAAGGTTTTCTATGTTTACATTTCATGGTCTTCCTTCGAGGGGAGATTAATCATGACCGAGCCACACAAAATTAATTTGAATTTAGTTCCCCAAATATGGAGCACATCACGTTTAGTTTCTTTCACTTCCTCATTCATCAATGCAACATTCGTACTGCTGGGGATAAGAACGCCCGAATATGCACATAGTTAAGTGGATACAAAAGGCATGACGAGATGAATCAGTGTAGAATGCCTAATGTCGATTAAATTTTTAATTTTACCATTTACAAACTCGGAGTTTCTTCATTTGTCACATTAGTCTTTCAACCCAGATGTTCTTTTCGGTTTTGTTACAAATAATGGAATTGAGCATTACACACATTTAGATCAATATCAGGGCATGCGAAATACGTCAAGATGTGGTGACGCGGCTCTGGTCAAAACCAGACTGGCCGTCACACAACTCGAGCCAGGCCTATATAATCGCCGTAGTTAGCAAGACGTTCCGGCCAGCTCCAGCCAGCAGCCAATCAGAAATTCGGGAAAGCTCTCCGGGGACCGCGCTGAGCCTCCAGCCTCTTTAAAAGGACGGCGTCTTGCCGAGACAACCAGTTCTCTCCCGGTGGCAATAGCCCTCTTTTATACACTACTATCTTTTCATTTTCTTACAGACCTTCTTCCCCTCCCACAAAAAACCGATCTCGCGCAAGCGGGTGGTCTTACCTAGGAAATCAGAAATCAGTTCTCTCCAGCAAGTCGCCTCGGGACCAGTTCTCTCCAGCAAGTCGCCTCGGGACCAGTTCTCTCCAGCAAGTCGCCTAGGGCACATCCCCAAGCTTCAAGTGGCCCTTCACACTCAGCCCATGACACATGAAGACCCTCACCCTGGACCTTATCTCTTGTGGCCCTTCGCTCTCAGCCCACGACACTTAAAGAGGCCCTCACTCCAGACCTTCCCTCTAAGGGCCCTCGTCCGTGACCTCCTAGCCAAGTATTCATTAAATCTTGTGTGCCTTAGTGTTATTGAGAGTTTCATTTCCCTGTCTTGTCCGAACCTAATCGCAACAAAGGCAAATAAAGGGATTCGGACTGAAATCGGTTTCGCAATTTCTCCGTCTTACTCTTAAAAGGCCTGTTTTTATATGGATTTTTTCTTCTTCTAATACATAATCGGAAATCAATAATAATGGTATTGTATTTAATAATAATTGTATTGTATTTTTTAAATAAAAGTGATACGTCACGACCGAAATTACACACCATTTTTTTCGACCTTTGTAGTGTTGAAGAATGTCATTAACCTACAAACCCATCCCAGGACATACATTTTTGGGAGAAAGATCAGCGAATTCAATCGCGTTTTAAGAGTGTTTCCAACATAATATCACAGATTTTTCACTTAATCTAGACTCCTAGTCTCCGAGCTTTAGCATTTATCATATGCTAATAAGATGTCAGGTATTAGATATACAATTTCCAATGAAGAAACATAGTTCCTCTCATTCCTTAGATATATAGTTACTGTATACCAGAAGTCAAGATAATACGAGTATTTATTTTCTTATTGCTATTTTTTCCATGCAGGGGTCAGCACGCCCTTGACAAGAATACTTTCATGAACAAGCTGCACTGCTACACGAGAACATGATTCCTTAGCTGTGTGGGCAGTGGCGTGCAAAGGTTTGGTAATTCATGCTGGGGACACCTTATTTGTATGCCCCAAAGAGTCAAGTATAAGGCCTTGTACTGAGAACTATTATGAGAAAGGAAGATATTTTGGATATGTAAACACACGAAACAAACATTTTATTCTATTTAAACATAAATCAACAAAATTTTAAATTATTTTCCTCTCATGACCTAAATGGATGTCCCTCACCATCTGCATGCCTAGGGTCACTGCCCTTTCACCCCTTCTCTACACGCCACTGTGTTGGGTCGTCATATAGATTACTTTCTTATATATGTCTTGTGAAATAGAGGACATGCCGCATTTGTGATGAACCACACCTGTACTGAATGATCACATGGTTTCCCTGGTCAAAAAATAATTTATCCCAAGGAAAACAACAGCTGTATCTTTTTTTTTTTTTTTTTCATGCAGAATCCAAAAATAATGTCCATTTTTTTATGGCCCACAGTTTTTGTGTTCCACAGTATGTTACGTTACGTGGGATAAATTTCAAGTGGTTGGCAACA
The DNA here is from genome assembly GCF_046742065.1 of Oratosquilla oratoria. Classification (NCBI taxonomy): domain Eukaryota; kingdom Metazoa; phylum Arthropoda; class Malacostraca; order Stomatopoda; family Squillidae; genus Oratosquilla; species Oratosquilla oratoria. The sequence goes on along the minus strand of NC_134794.1, from coordinate 60,775,943 downwards.
CAGAGTGAGATTGTTATACATTTGGCAGTACTGTTTGAAATGTTGGTGCGAGGTTGCTTAGTGCGTATCTGTGTGGCAATAAGTTTGTGATATTCTCCAGTAGCATACCCGCCATTCACCTTCACAATGCCAAGAAACTGTATAAGCCACCCAGACACGCATTGCTTTATTCGAGGTGTACTGACATTCAAGTCACAAAGACGGTGTTTCACGCCACTGATTAAAAAGGGTTATGAACATTATTTTGGCTGTAAAGTGGGGGACCAGGATAAAAGCTGGACCCCTCATGTGTGTTGTGTAACCTGTGTCAAGCTTCTCACAGCATGGGTACAAGGTTTACGCCATATACCTTTTCCCATCCCTATGGTTTGGAGAGAACCAAAAGATCATACTTCAGATTGCTACTTCTGCATTACAAATATAAAAGGTATAGCATCAACATTCAAAGAGATTGTAAAATATCCTAATTTATCATTTGCTATGAGACCAGTACCTCACAGTCAAGACTTTCCTGTACCTGACCTCCATAACAAATGGAACCAAGTGATGATGAGTCAAGTGAGGTGGTTATGGAAAAAGAAACAGAAGACATGCACTTTCAGACAACCTGTTCTTCAAGTGAACCACATTTACTGAGTTCAGATCTGAATGATCTTGTGCGGGATTTAAACTTGTCAAAAAAAAAAAAAAAAAAAAAAAAAAAAAAACCTGCTTCCAGGTTCAAGGGCTGGAATCTTCTCCAGAAAGAATCCAATTTTATTTTTATTGCAAGCAACATTGTGATTTTGAACAGTTTTTCTCACTTGAGGATGGTGTGGCATTTTGTAATGATGTTTATTCTGTTAAGGAAGAACTTAACCATAAATATGACAGGAATGAGTGGCACTTGTTTATTGACTTCAAAAGTGAGCCTGAAACCTGTTTTGCTCCACAATGGAAAAAAGTTTCCTTCTGTTCCTCTGGACCATGCAGCTAACATGAAGAAAACATGAGAGTATGAAGCTTCTATGGTAAAAAATTAAGAACGAAGAACATAAATGGAATATCTGTGTTGACCTAAAGGTTGTACAGTAGCATTTTTACTTAGAATGCAGCTGGATTTCACAAAGTTTTGTTACTTTCTCTGTGAGACAGTCGGGATAAGAAAAATCATTACGACCAAAATGATCTCTGACCCCAGAAGAGACGTATGTTGTCAATCCTCCTCTTGTTGAATATATTATATATATATATATATATATATATATATATATGTATATATATCTGCCTCCATTGCATATTAAGCTAGGGTTGATGAATGTTTTTGTTAAAGGTATGGATAGAACTGACAAGGTATTTACATATTTGAAAAATAAGTTCCATAGAGTAAGTGACGCAGAAATCAAAGGTATTTTTGTTGGACCACAGATTAGGGAGATGATGAGAGATCAGAATTTTGATGAAGAGCTAAATCTTGAAAAAGCTGCATGGCTGTCATTTAAGAAAGTCTGCACAGAGTTTTTGGGGAATCACAAAGCAAATAACTATTCTGAAATCATAGAAGAGTTACTAACATCCTACAAGGCCATGGGATGCAACATAATTATAAAAATCCACTTCCTAGACTCTCACCTGGACTTTTTCCCTGCAAATCTTGGCGCTGTTGGTGACATTCTGAACATGGAAATCCAGTATTAACGGAAGTGGAGCTCTTCAACGTTGGCTGATTAGTGTCAGACACTAAAAAGGGATCTCCCAGAAGCAAAATACACTCGAAAATCATACATTTCTACATTTTAAAGGTAGGTTTCATTGAAATATCAGCCTCATTAGTTATAATTGTTTAAAATTTAATATGCTACCACAGAAAGACTATGCCTGACAGATACACTCTGGATACATATTTGAAATCAGCAGATCAAATTCTATCAAGTTCACCTCCTTTTACTTGTGGGACAGGTATTTTGATAAAATTTTGTTGACCAGAGTTATGAATCACACTCTCTTGTGTGAGCTTAATTGCAAATACACCACATTAGAGGGTGGGTCACATGTGATATTTGAGTGCATTATTTCCTGCAAAATTAAACAATGGTGGTCACATTAGAAAGGTTTCTCTTATATATCTAAGAGTGGTTTCTTGTAGAAAAAAAAATATATATGTTTTGCACAGGTCACACTGACAAAGTTTCTCTCCTGTGTGGATCATCATATGCTGTTTGATATGACTCTTTCACGAGAATGATGCATTACACAGTTCACAGTGAAAAGGGCTTCTATCCAATGTGGACCTTCCAATGGCTTCTGAGAGTACTCTGTCTTGTAAATGCTTTTTCACACAGGTGACAAGGGAAAGGCTTCTCTCCAGTGTGGGTCTTCCTATGAGTGTCACGAGTACTCTGTCTTGAAAATGCTTTTTCACACAGGTCACACTGAAAAGGTCTATCTTCAGAATGGATCACCATGTGCTGTTTGATATGACTCTTACGTGAGAATGATGCATTACACAGTTCACAGTGGAACGGCCTTTCTCCGGTGTGGGTCTTCCAATGCCTACTGAGGGCACCCTGTGTCGAAAATACTTCTTCACACAGGTGACACTTGAAAGGTTTCTCTCCTGTATGGGTCACCTGATGCCGTTTGACGTCAGTCTTTTGCGAAAAAGTAGCACTGCATAGGTGACACTGGAAAGGTCTTTCTCCTGTGTGGTTCACCATATGTATGTTGAGAGATTTCTTATTTGAAAATGCTTTTTCGCACAGCTCACACTGGAAAGGCTTCTCTCCAGTGTGGATCATCATGTGCTGTTTAACATAATTCTTCCGTGAGAAGGTATCTTTACACACATTACACTGGAAAGGCTTCTCTCCTGTGTGGGTTATCATGTGCTGTTTGACATTACTCTTGCGTGAGAAAGTGGCATCACAAAAGTCACACTGGAAGGGCCTATTTCCTGTGTGAATCATTGCATGCCTTTTGAGATCACCTTTTCTTGAGAAAACAGCCATGCATAAATCGCAACAGAAAATATTTTCTACTGTGTGGCTCATTGTATGGAATCTTGGATTACTTGTCTGAGACAGCAATATTTTATTTGCAATACACCTGCTTCTCTTCAGTTTGTCATTCTTTGGTTAATGTATGGAAACTCTGGATAACTTCTAATGTCATTTCTATGCTTATCCTTTTTCCTGTCAAAGAAGCAAAAAAATAGATGATTTACTCTTTTGTAATTCTATTTATATACCAATTTCCCCCCCTTACAAATGAGGTAGCCCAGTCAAAAGGCAATTACCCACTCCCATTGGCAAAAGATTACAAAGGAGGAGCATGCCAACAGGAGACCTTTTGGTCCATAACTAGGTCAGATGTGAAAAGAATTATAATAATGATATATAAAAATTATAACAACATAATAATAAACAAAATAAATAAATGCATAGGTATCATTGAATAATAAACACAGGAAAATAGTAAATAATAATAATAAATGAAAATCAAGCAAATAATGACAAAAAAGACAAATTATAACAAACAAATAAACAAATAATATAAAATAAATGGCAATTGTAATTTTGAACTATCTGTTCTTTTCATTGTCTGTATTTTATGCATTTGATTTATTGCCAAATAATCATTATTATTATCATTTCCTCCCTTTCATCTTAGATCCTCATGGGTAATGGGTCATCCCTATATCCTGCCCATTGTCCTGGGTCAGAAACAATTCAGCAAGACACAGCAGTATTGCTTTTGTATTACAAAATTTAAATCCTACTTTTGGAAGAGAATACTGAAGGTAGGGAAATTTTTTAAATAGATTATCTCATACTTTTTCAAAGTTTTGCAAACCACTTTATACACATATACATAGCAACACCTAACATATATATAAAAGGTAGCAGTTGTCTCAGGTTTACTAAGATATACTGCTATGAGAATGAGGCTGAAAGATGAAATATATAAGAATTTACACAATATATAAGAATTTACACAATGGCTAATTAATACTCTCATATATTCACACCTATAGTACACAACCATTTCTACTTCTGGTCATGAGAATAGTCCTTACCTGGTGGACTTCCCAGGCCTGTACTTGTGCAGGAAGGACCCATAGAATCCACGTACTGTTGATGCACCAGCCACAAGGAATAATATCAGGAAAAGAAAGGATAGGTGTAGAGACTGGAAAAGACGTTAACGCAGCTAGGAAAAAAATAATAAACAAAACTGATATTTTACTAGAGTAAAGAGTATAAGTAAAAATTGTAAAGAAGTTCACCAAGATGCAGTCACCAAGATGCAGTAAGAGTGGTTTTATATGCCATATTAGTGACATACTACTCAATCCAGTATGGAATTCCAAATGGATACATATCTTACATTAAAGAACCTTCTTCATAACTCAAGTTGGTGCCTTGTATGGGTGATTATAAAATGGAATCCCCTAGTGCTAGAGAACACAGGACAGGGAAAAAGCATATCTGATTGCATAGGAAAATTACCATAAAAATCTTCCAATAATCAATGAGATCTTGCCAAAGTAACCTACACTTAACTGAAAACAAGCTTAACACTCTTAGCCTCATTTAGTATAAATTTTCCTGACCACAAATTGGAGATCAAGCATATAACCTGTATTCCACATCAAAAAAGCATATGCTAATAAAGGGCAAATACATGAGGTATTCTGACCCTGTTCAGAGGCTTGGGATATTAACACTTAATCATACCTGTGAAGTGAAGTTTATTGAATTAGCTACACACAGACATTCTCACATGCAACATTTCAGTGGTGGGAAAGCTGCTCAATCTGTGATAGATGATATTCCATTCAATATCTACAGGATGCCATAGGGATGGAAAGTGCCACTTGGTATGTAAGGGGTCAAATGACTCCAGTACTTTTACTTTATGGAGTATTTCTGCAGCATTCCTGATGTAGGAAGTCAGAAAACCTGAATATAGGTAAGTGTAAGATACATAAGGCAGTTCTGGAAAACTACTATTGGATGTTGTAAAGATCAGCAACCTCAGAGTATATATGTAAAGGTAAGCTACCCCACATATTAGCTTGTTAAAGTGTAGTAACCCCAGAAATGAGCTTGTAAACATATATCATCCCAACAGTAATGATAATTAAGGATAGATAGATAACAAGGTAACCTAATCTAACATTTCTGCTAAAATAAAAAAGCGTTAGGAATTGTTAGTTATTCACACAAGCTTGTAATGATTGCCCATCCTCAGATTGAACTTAAGATCAGCCACCCAGGTATTCTGGGGTTATAATATTTACAACCCTACTATTAGTAATATTAGGTAGTGAGATTACAATTTGAGTCTTTACAACCATATGGCACTTCTTCATTTACTAAATTAGTTTCAAACCCTACTGGATTCCTTTTCAGCTGGTACAAATGGTGGGAGCAAACATTATATACATACTATCATCTATGGATCATGTCAGAGAACATGACAGATGAGGTACAGTAAATAATGATAATAGTAATGTTGAAACCCTCTGCCAAGTCAGAGATTAAAAAATCAAGAGAATGACAACATGGTTGCAGTAAAAAATATCAGCAAACCACTTCAGCTGACTATAAAAATTGAGTTTTCACAATTTTTTTTCTCAAGACAAGGAAAAGGTGCAGACTGATTCAACAAGTAATTACAAGTTCTGTGTGACAATAAACTTACACTCCCAACCCCATCCCACCCAATGACTGAAATTCTGGATTATATTGTTATCATAGCAATAATTTAAAAAGCACAACATCAATGGTTTTGATAAGTGTGTGGAAAACATGCCTAACTCGGTTGATACATTTCAGATCATCAAGAATAGTTATTAAAGAACTTTGACATGAAATGCAAACTTCATCTTAATATTTCATGTGATATGATTGTTATTATTCTGTGATGAGTATTTGTTGCTGTTTGCTGGCTTCTAGAGAAATAATATATATTTCTTTGGCTTTAGAGAAATGCTCATTTCTAAAAATTATAAATGCTAAATCTTTAAAAAAAAAATCATGCATTTTAAACTGGTAGGCATCATAGAGCACTTTCAGAAAATATCAAAATAAACTTTCCCCCCAATAATGTAAGAGGGGTGAGTTGGTGAACCCATTCGACTGCGATGGAAAATAGAACTAAAATAATTATAATCACATAAAAAAAATATTGGGCAAAATTTAATTTCAATTTCCCTGAGTTTTACCTTCAATGGGTCTATTCCACGAACCTCAAATATGTTAACTAATCGTTTTCGTCGTATGCAGTCTGGTCCAAACCTGATTTTGAATGGAACGAACCTTTTACCCAACTAAAGAAACGCCAAAATATGGAAAATCAATAAGTTCCTAATCCTTCCGCAGTTACCAAGAGTGCTCCGCCTTCTATCACCCCAGTGTTGCCATTTCTCACCAGTGGAAACAGCTAACATATATTTCAGATTCCGCTATATTTATTAATATTCCGCTAGATGTTGGAAACTGTATTTTTCTATTATTATAATATATATAACTATCTAACCTACATGCTATAGCTAAAAAAAATGCTGCTAACGTGTTTAATTACCTCGAAAAAATGTTTTCGTCATCGCTGTCTCGAACGACAGCCAGTGATGTTTGATGTATAAAAATTAGGAATAAAACAAAAATTAATCAACGATGCTGAAATGTTCCATATTAGAGATCAGGTTAAAGAAAACAAGCATTGTCATAAACAGTTATGGAAAACACTCAAAATATCTAGGAGGTGGCAAGTAAGGTAATGAATCTGTCAGCATAGATCTGAATGTGAAGGATTCCTTAACTATTTGAGAATGAATTAAATAATTTAATTTACTATAGTGGCTGCCAATTTGGTTGAAAAGTTACCCAAGGCAAATTATATGTATGGTGTGATATATGTCTGAGTATATTATATATCTAAATGCGTTTTTTCAGACTCATAAAATTAAAAATCTCAATGATGAACAAATCCGTAATGCTTTAAACATTGTCAACGACTGGTCTAGATTTAATCCCAGCATTATTTATCAAGGAAGTAGGAAGTACGAGAGGTCACTGGAAGAATTAAAAGAATTAAATTGGAGTCCCTGGGTATGACAAGGGTATAATTACTGAGGAAAGTGTGAGAGGTTCATTTGAGTCCCTATTCAGGTTCGTGGAATCTACGTGGGGGTTGAGTGACCTCGATACAGACACTGACAGAGGTTCGTCATCATAACAAGTTTGATATATATGGAACAAAGGAGGCTACCCACACATTCTACCAAGTTGGTAAAACTATTTAAAAATGCGCGCGCGTGTGTGTGTGTGTGTGTATTCACCTCGGATCTGCTGCAGTCTCTGTCGAGACAGCCAGACACCACCCTACGGCAGTGAGCTCAGAGCTCCTTATTAGCCGATCTCTGGGTAGGTCTGAGACCACTCACACACCACACACCGGGACAGCAAGGTCACAACTCCTTGACTAACGTCCCGTACCTACTCGCTGCTAGGTGAACAGGGGCTACACGTGAAAGGAGACAAACCCAACTTATCTCCGCCCGACCGGGGAATCGAACCCCGGTTCTCTGGCTTGTGAGGCCAGTGCTTTACCAATCCGCCACCGAGCCGTGATTGTGTGTGTGTGTGTGTGTGTGTGTGTGTGTGTGTGTGTGTGTGTGTGTGTGTGTGTGTGTGTGTGTGTGTGTGTGTGTGTGTGTTCCTTTATCAACGCTATGTTGTCTTCAAGGATAGATGCAGTGGTGAAACATTGGTGTTAATTTACAAGCAAAATTATTGAAAATAAAATCCAGATCCCCCATTTTTTTTTTTTTTTTTTTTTTTTTTTTTGACTATATAGATTTATCTATCCCATCGTCTTAGCTAAGCTGGGGACTGAGACGTAATATTTTTTTTTTTACAATAGTCATGTCCATGTTAATTTATGAATAAAATATAATAAACGAAAAAATAATTTTATTCGAATTCATACATTATTATACAAATATATCAAGAAATTATAAAGGGGATGAGCCTACGACAGGAGGCGCTAAGTAGCTGCTGCCGAAACCGTCACGCCTTATTCTGCGCTTTGGGGACTACGAGGGGGTGGGGGGGGTTCCAGGTGAAGAGTGCGGGATTCGAACCCACACGCTCCCGATGATGTCACCAGTGCACATATTAAGAAAATGTAACAAATAAGGTAATTACCTTGGGGAAATATAATGCATCGCTTACAACTGACGGTTACTTGGTCAGGCAGTCCATACACAAAGGGGCAAAGGTATATACTCACATTTTTATTGTCATCATCATCAACACCATCATTAACATCATCAGGGGCACTGATCTCACAATATTAAGTTGTGTAATCTATACTTTTTATCATCCATTTATATTTTCTCTGATATATCCTTTCATGGATCTTTTTTTTTTTCGAAATGTTTTGAGTTTGCAAGAAACCATCTGATGTAACCGTAGAACAGACTGAATGAGATCTGAATAGACTTATCTGAATAGGATCAGATCTTGTTTAGATGGTCCGAAATAGGTTGCGCTTCTATACTTAGATGCAACTTTTCTTTTGAAGTTGTAACGTTTCTAATAAAACCCAGTCCTGCTGACCTATCGATAGCCCTTCGTAGGCACTTTTGCTTTTATTCCGGCTTTCGCCAAGCGATTGTATCATCTTCAGTTATGAACGGGTATGTGTTTAAGGATTTACCAGTCTTGGATCACGTGCTAGACTCGTGGTTTATAGCTATTATCCCCCCCACACACCCCCGGTAATAGATCAGAGATCGTATATACCCAATCTATGGGCATACGGGCAACGAGAGTTGGAGTGCCGGCTCGCAGTTCAGCGATATTGAAACAGCCCTGGGCGGGAATCGAAATCGGATCACTGGATTAGCCGTTGCGAACGGTACCACTGCGTTGTCGAGCCATGTATAACAGGGACCTCTCCTTGTTACCAGTGAATGAATTTTCGCTCAATGGCTGAAATTAGACTTTGCTTTCAGGTGTTTCGTTCATGAATACGAGATTAAAAGAGCTGTTTCAGATATCACATACATCCTTTATGTCCTAGGCCGACGCCGCACGACCCATGGGCAGGGTTGGGGAGTCGGAACACAAAACCTCCGACTTCGACTCTGACCCCGACTCCTCTATTTTTGGCACCATCGACTCCGACTACGACTCCGACTCCTCTTCATGTAATTAACTGATTATGGCCTACATCTAGTAAATTAATAAAATTATAAGTAACTGAATATATCAAAGAATAACTAAAAAAAAAACAAAAAAAACAATTTACTCCCGGCTGTCTTTTAATGAACCCGGGTCCCGGCTGTCTTTTAATGAACCCGGGTGTATGTTTGTCCCCCACTGAACCGGCAAAAAGGGACACGTGTGTAATAAAAGTTTTAACCGTTAAAAAAGGAGGGCAACAAATCTTACGATTAGATCACCAGGAACAATGCCTTTAGAAACCGAAGCCGACAAAAAGAAGCGTCAAAGACATTTTTGGAAGTGGGTTACAGGTACTCGGAAAATTTCAAAAGCCGCTTTACAAAATTATAAGAGTTTGAGTTGCCGACTACGGAATGAACATGCCCAAACTTTTCCAAGCTTATACCAGGCTGTCAAAAATTTTTGTGTTAAGGAATCTGTGCGGGAATTTCATCGAAAGGTGATTAAGTTCAATGATTCTCTACGAAACAACAAAGATTTTCAATATTCCGATGAAATGTTTGACAGTCTTGAACTTTTTGATGGACAAATTGAAGACAGTGTTTCTGAAGGTTTTATGAAGCATTACTTTGTCGGGTAAAACTGGGCGTAGCCCGGGCGCGAAGCGCCCCGCGAGCGAAGCGAAGCGAGCAGCGCCGCAGGCCAAGCACCCACGGCGCAGCCGTGGCTGGCGAAGCCAGGTGCTTGTTAATCAATAAAAAGATAAACATATAAGTGAACAGATACATAAATAAGTAAATGAATAAATGTTTCTTGATCCTATAGGCTCTCGATTGAGGCCTTTTAACCCTACTTGACTTGATCTTTTAGATTCTTGAGATCTTTTAGATCCCTGAAATCTTTTAGATGCTTGAGATCTTTTAGATCCTGAGATCATCTAAATTCTTGATCTTTTAGATCCTTAAGATCGTTAGAGCCTAAGGTCTTTTAATCTTTGAGAGCTTCAAGATCCTCGAAATCTTTTAGAACCATTAGATCTTTTAGATTCTGGAAATCTTTTAGATGCTTGAGTTCTTTTAGACCCTTGAGTTCTTGTAGATTCTTGAGATATTTTAAATCTTTGATATCTTTTAGAACCATTAGGTCTTTTAGATCCTTGAGACTTTTTAGATTTTGGAAAACCTGTAGATCCAGTGAATCTTTAAGTCGTCTCAAATCTTTAGATATCGATGATCTTTTAGGTCTTCTAGATCTTTTAGAGCTTATGGATCTCTTAGATCTTGTGGATCTTTTAGATCTTGTGGATATTTTAGATCTTCTGGATCTCTTTGATCTTGTAGGTCTTTTAGATCAAGTGGACTTTTAGACCTCGAGGGCCTTGAAGTTCTAAGATCTGGAAGTTCTTGAAGTTCTTGAAGGTCTTGGAGGTCTCGAAGGTCTTGAAGATCTTGAAGCTCCTGTGATTCCCGAGGCTTTCGATGGTACTGAAGGTCTTGAAGATCTCGAAGGTCTTGAAGTTCTTGAAGATCTTGAATGTCCTGAAGGTCACGATGATCTCGAAGGTCTTGAAGTTCTTGAAGATCTTGAAGGTCCTGAAGGTCACGATGATCTCGAAGGTGCACTGTTTGTTCAGACGACGACCCCATCTTACTGATGAGTAGGCTGAAAGGTCCTTGATGAGAGGCTGTTAAATGTGCAACTTGGATAAAGCAATTGTTCGAGCGTTTTGCCTCTACGGGTCATCCGGATCTCGAATATAAAAAATCAGTCGTTTACATAATAGGATATATTTGTAAAATGTGTGTGTGTGTGTGTGTGTTTGTGTGTGTGTATGTGCGGGTGTGTGTGTGTGTGTGTGTGTGTGTGTGTGTATATATATATATATGTGTGTGTGTGTGTGTGTGTGTGTGTGTGTGTGTGTGTGTGTGTGTGTGTGTGTGTGTGTGTGTGTGTGTATGTGTGTGTGTATGTATAAATTTGAAAGCCAGCGTTGCACAAGGACGTTTTGGGGGTTTAGTGGAATGACCATGCACGAAGATAAGACGATGAGATTTATTACATTTTATATATTTTTTTCATATAATCTACTTATAAGGAGTGTGTACTTAATAACTCTTCAGACTAAACGAAGGCATTATAAAGTGTAAATTTAACTGGAGTCGGAGTCGGTATATTTTGACCGACACCGACTCCGACTCCAGTGACACCGTAAATGCTTCCGACTCCAGTGACCGTAATTGCTTCCGACTCCAGTGACCGTACTTGCTTCCGACTCCGACTCCACTACTCCGACTCCGACCCCGACTCCACTACTCCGACTCCGACTCCACAGCCCTGCCCATGGGTTAATATGTATACCCAAATCCTGGTCTTCCCTCGTTGGGCATGATGGTGGGTGGGGCCGTGATAGAGCGAATCACAGGCATATGTTTATGGTAACCATACTGGACACATATGGTGGGAATGTGTTTATAACCTGTCCCCGTCAAAATAACCAAAAACACTGCGTTCTGCCGAGGTGTTGTAAATGAAGTACCAACACGTCGAGCCAGTTCCGGGGTGAACCTTCGGCGGACTCTCCATGTGAACGGCTGGAATATTCATTCTCCCAGAACGATCGACTACCCTCTTTATCGGCGGGGGTCAGGAGGCTTAGCTTGGATATAGTGTCCCTCTCAGATGTGAGAAGACCAGGAAACAGCAAGATCAGTAGTGAGGGTTGGCTGAATAATAAAAGAGTGAGGGGTGAGGGGTGTAGTGAGGGGTCAGTAGTGAGGGGTGGCTGAATGATAAAAGAAAAAAATAATGATTTAAGTAATTTTATCCAAAGCACTGATCAGACGTGCGTACATTCCGAAGACGAGCAAGACTGCCCACGCCAACTCCTGCATTTGGCGGAAAAGACAGGCACGAATCGCCTTGCGATCACAAAATATACAATAACAAATATATATATTTATAAATAAACACAACAGGAAATATATACATAAAAACACAAGAAAGGTCACCATTATATTACCCCTACAACTGGCCGGGCCGAACCGATGTGTCCCACCGGGCAGGAGTCGCTACAGGCACATCTAGCCGACTACAATACGCCGTTGCAAGGGCTACCCCGGTTGATGAGCGTATAATTACTGGTTAGACTGAAGCACACCTTGGGTTTCATTTATCTTATTGCAGTATATGTTCCCACTAAGATATATAACCTTGAAGAGACGTTCTATGCCAAGCTTGAATCTATAGCTGACTAATTCCCGCCACAAGACACACTTATTGTTTTGGGCAGCTTCAATACGGTTGCTGGCACCGACGGAGCTGGTTATGAAGTATGTACTGGCCCCCATGTTTTTGGAACCAGGAATATCAACAGTTTTCTCCTGAATTTTTCAAAGTCCAGAAGACTGTGGATTGCTGGTTCCAGAAACGACAGCCACAGCGATGGATGTGGTATAGTAATACCAGATTGCCCAAGGAGATCGATCACATACATGTTAGCACTCGTTGGAATATCCTACAGAACTACAGGGTTTATCGAACGGTTGAATTCTTTTGGACCGACCATAGATGTGTGGTCGCAACACTCAGACTGGATATCAGATTAAGGAGAATCCTATTTGGGTTTTATCTGGAGAAACTCAGGGATGCTGCGTGTGCCCAGGAGTATGCGGTAGCAATCTAATAATTTTTGAAGTACTTTGCTCTCTTGAGGACCCTGAAGAACTGTGAAACACTTTTAAACGCGAAACTCTGAAAGCTGGCGAGGAGTGCGTTGGAGAGCGCCCAAGGTCGAGGAGTGGTGTGGAGTCGAGGGAGAATCCAGTTGGAGTGTAAAGAATCAGGCCGTGCTGCTAGAATAGCTGGAGACCTGGGTCAATACAGGACTCAGAAACGGTGGACTTGAGTTCTCATGAGAATGAATATGGAGAGGTACGTAATGGGAATCAATGAAGATTATTGTATATCCATTTTCATAGTTTAAGTAAATATATTCATCCTTAGGAATTAGGAAAGTAATGCGTAATTGGAAGTGTGTTTGTTCGTATGTATGTGTAATTATTCTCAAAGTTTCCGTGAAGTCGTAGTGATCGCCATTCCTGAATGCTTATTTAATCAACAATTCAATTCTTGTAATGTGAAAATGGGATGAATGTGTAATGGGATATCTTTGAACATATATCTATATTAGTATATCATTTTGAGTGTCTGTTGTTTTCTGTGTGAAAGGGAATAAATGGAACTAATTGGGCAAATGGCAACTTGGGTTAATTTCCTGCGTGCCCAGAAGGACGCAGTCAGTCTGAGCGAGAGCGTGAACTGGATAAGAAATATAGCAGATACGTGCCCTGTGTCCTTCGTACGGAGACAGTAACCCTGCTGTTGTTAGTAAACAAAACCATGTAATAATTTAGCACGGGGTTACAACTAAGACTTGTTCTTTACCCGTTTGATTTTCTACTGTGTGCGCAACCCTGTGGCACTTCTGGACAGACAAGTCACAAACATTGAAAATATTTCTGCAATTCTTTACCAATCACCCTCATTTAGAAATTTTACCTCCAATCCTTTCTTCCTGGCTGGAGACAAAATATTCGACGAATGACCAAAGAAAACGATATTGTTTATCAAAGAGATAATACTTTCATTTACCTATTATTTATTTGTGTTTATTTGTCGTTGTTCTTTTACCAGTAATATTTATTTATCCTGTATATTTTCAGTGAATACCTTACTTTCCAAACTTCTTCTTGTTGATTCTATCAAAGGTATCAGAAATAATTAGTTTCGTAATCTTCACCACTATTTTACTTAAAAAAAATACACCATTACCAGAATGCATTTTCTGGCCCAGCAAACCATTTTGCTAATTTGTCTGTAATGCTACATCATATTCTCCATACGTCGACAGTACATTTTCATACTCCCACATTTCCCAAACATTTCATAAAAGAACCTAATTTCTGATATAACATGATTTTAGATAAAAATACCTTTGTTCCAAGAAGTGATTTGCATCTGTCCTTGGCTCATATAACTTGAATAGAGTTTGAATTCAGCGAATATAGGCTCATTGCTCCCCATACATGGTTATGGTCATTATCTCTGTGACGGTCTCCTGGTGGAAATACCTCACCTATGAAGCCCAGACGACAAAGAACCTCATTACTTACTATACCTGACATAATAGTAAATATATATATATATATATATATATATATATATATATATATATATATATATATATATATATATGATGATGATGAAGGTGGAAAAAGAAGTCACGGGTCTAGTTCCGAGATTTTGAGTTTATTCCTTACCGGTTTCGCTCTATGCTTCTTCAGAGGAATTCCCCTGAAGCATGGAGCGAAACCGGTCAGGAATAAACTAAAAAATTCGGAACTAGACCATATGTACATATGTACGTGTGAATAAATAACATTCCATCATGGGATTCGAACCCTAGGCTGTGCAGTTACTGAGCGAAGACGTTACAGCTCCGTCACATTGTATGTCTTGCTGAAACTGAATGGAACTATTCCTCTAGCCTTCCGACATAAACTCTAACACTGCAAACCAATATATGCTGGACCTCAATGATGAAGAGGCAACGTGACAATGAAGTCAGTAAAAGTGCACCTATATCTTCCTGACTAGTGACCTCATCACAAACAAGTAGACGGCCAAAATGCTCGTCAGCATAAAGTATCATATTCCCTCAGTCACACATCGTTGCTCCTACACAAAATGAGGTGCATGCAATACAAGAATATACATCATAATTCAATATATAACTCGAAAAAGATAAATGCAACACAATAGATATAACACAACAATTTACTTCACCTTTAAATCTGTAAGGAGAGCCAGCACTTTTTAACAATTAGTCCTCTCAAAGATTTCTTCCTACCCCAATGTCTCTAGCCTATTCGCCTCCAGGGTTTCAGCGTTTTTGTTTTTGTTTTCTCTCTTTTCTGACGGATGTTACTCCAATCATTTCTATTTCATCATTTCTTATTCGATCTCTTCTAGTTCAGAAATTATGATAAATATATACAACACAAAAAAGACACACAGCACAATACATATGAAATAGCGTGCATGAATTCCCGAGCGAGTTAATGTCGGAAGGTCAGGGGTATGTCTCCAAGCTTTTAATAAAATAACAGTGAATTATATAATAATTGCCACCGCGAAAAGTCTATAAAAAGGCTACATATACTGTTATGCTTTGACCATACCCAATTATGTCAACATAATTGAAATATCCTATTGTCACTATGTCCGGACTGCAAATGTTAAATTTTTCTTAAACACGTCATCATACGCCTAATATCATGTCTGTGGCCTAATGTTACTAAAATATTTTCTAATGAAGAAAGATGCCAACCTTCTCATTTTTTAGTTGTGATGTAATTGGTGTAAAAATAAAATCATTATGAAAGTAAAATTCGGGCTCAACGTTTCCTCTGTGTATAGGTCAGGTTTGGGTCAACACCACTGCACTGCAAACTGGTACTCCAACACTGGTGGGCAAAGAAATTTTAGTGTGTGTGTGTGTGTGTGTGTGTGTGTGTGTGTGTGTGTGTGTGTGTGTGTATGTGATCACAACATTATCCATAGATCAGGCCATATATATTTAATATCTTACCCGGATGAGTAATAGCTGTCGATCAAGAGTCCAACACATAATCCAAGGCTGTGATGGATCACTCAAGAATAATACACATTTCTCTTCAAAAAGGTTCTTCAACTGTGTGGGTCATCATATACCTGTATACATAAGTCTGGTCATAATGGTGGAGGGCATAGTTCATAGTTGAAAGGTTTCTCGTGTGCAAAATCCTCACATCATAACTAGGACCACTCTTTCGTTCGAGCTAACAATCACGTCACACGTGGGTCCCCACATAATATTCAAAAGCAATCTTCCCTGGCCTAGCTGTAGCACAATGACACCACTAGAAAGGCGTCTCCCCTGTGTAGGTCATCACGTGATATTTTATTATTAATAATATTATTTTAACAGCTCCGCTCAGGTCACACTAGAGGATTACTCTCCAGAATGGGTCATCATGTGACGTTTGAGATCACACTTTCGTGAAAAAGCTGCATCGCAATGGTCACACTCGAAAGGCTTCTCTCCTGTATGGGTCATCATATGCCGCTGGAGATCATTCTTCCTTGAGAAAGAGGCATCGCATAATTCACACTGGAAAGGCTTCTCTCTTACGTGAGTCATTATATGATTTCTGAGAGTTCCCTGATATGAAAAAGTTTCTTGGCACAAATTACACTGGAAAGGCTTCTCTCCAGTATGGGTCACCATGTGCACTTTTATTTGACTCTTTCGTGTGAAAGTTGCATCACAAAGATCACACTGGAAAGGCTTCTCTCCTGTGTGGATCATTATATGCCGTTTGAGGTGACTCCTTGTCGAGAAAGCTACATCACAATGGTCACACTGGAAAGGCTTCTCTCTTGTATGGGTCATCGTGTGCCGTTTGAGAACGCTCTTTCGTGAAAAAGCTGCATCACACAGGTCACACTCGAAAGGTTTTTCTCCTGTATGTGTCATCATATGCCGCTGGAGAGAAGTCTTCCCTGAGAAAGAGGCATCGCATGAGTCACAGTGGAAAGGCTTCTCTCCTGTGTGGGTGATCACGTGATATTTGAGAGTTTCCTGATATGAAAAAGTTTCTTGGCATAAATTACACTGGAAAGGCTTCTCTCCAGTATGGGTCACCATATGCACTTTTATTTGACTCTTTTGTGAGAAAGTTGCATCGCACAGGTCACACTGGAAAGGCTTCTCTCTTGTATGGGTCATAATATGCCGTCTGACAAGACTCTTTGTTGAGAAAGCTGCATCGCAATGGTCACATTCGAAAGGTTTCTCTCCTGTGTGGGTCATCATATGCCGCTGGAGATAACCCTTTCTTGAGAAAGATGCATCGCACAAGTCACAATGGAAAGGCTTCTCTCCTGTGTGGGTCATAACGTGATATTTCAGAGTTCCCTGATTTGAAAAAGCTTCACTACACAAATTACACTGGAAAGGCTTCTCGCCAGTATGGGTCACCATGTGCGTTTTCATATGACTCTTTCGTGAGAAAGCTGCGTCGCACATGTCACACTGGAAAGGCTTCTCTCCTGTATGGGTCATTATATGCCTTCTTAGACTACCTTGATCTGAAAAGGCCGAATCGCACACCCCACACTGAAAAGGTTTCTTTCCTGTGTGTCTAAACATATGCTGTTTAGCATGACTCTTGTTTGAGAACGTTGCATCACAACGGTCACATTGGAAAGGTTTGTCTCCTGTGTGAGTCATCACATGTCGTTTGACATGACTCTTGCTTGAGAAAGTTGCATCACAACGGTCACACTGGAAAGCTTTGTCTCCAGTGTGAGTCAGCATATGTCGTTTGAGATTACTCCTCTGCAAGAAACCTGTATCGCACAGTTCACATTGAAAAAGCTTTTCTCCTGTGTGAATCTTCACATGCCGATTGAGATGACTCTGGGTAGAAAAAGCTTGTCTGCACTGGTCACACTGGAAAGGCTTCTCTCCTGCGTGGGTCATCATGTGATGTTTGACCTAATTCTCTTGTGGGAAAACTGGAGTTCCTAAATTACACTCGAGTGACTTTCCTTCTGTGTGCTTCATCGTATGGAATCTGAGGTTATTCCTCTGAGATCCCAACATATGACTCATTAAATCAAATTATTTTCAGTTTATGTCGTTGTGTAGTAAATTATACTGGATAAATTCCGATGGCATTTTGATGCTTATCATTTTCCTGTCAACGAAACAAAATATGGGTTATTAGCCCGTTCGTAACCATAAAATCCTATTGGAGATTATGTGATACTGGAGATCGGGAAGCTACGTACATACCATCGCTGTTAACAATATTATTGGAAGCCAAGTTTACAGAGAAAATGGTGCTCAAGAAACGGGAAAATACTGAAATGTTCATCAGTTTTATGTAAAGTACATAATTACCATTTTTGCGTGACGGCATCTAAGACTGAAATCCTGGGTTGCGTTCTTGCCAGCCAGTAAATCGGATACACATTAGAATAGGTTATGTTAGGTTACTATAAGTGACATAGGGCATTATCTAGAGCTGATGAGGTTCAGATCAACAAAAAGAGTGCAGTTCTTTTATAACTTCACTTTGTAACTACATCTTGATGATTAGTGGGACACGAAAACTTCCTTTGAACAACGCTTCTATTATATTTTCAGCTTCCCAGGCCTAAACATCTCCCCGTAACCCCTCCCCTTCACAAGTTCTTATATCTTAGTCTTGTTTTTACATGTCAGTTATTTGGTTTTGTTACTGATCTCCCGTATTATTATCATCACAACGTCCAACACTTCTTAGAACAACTTCAACAACAATTTTTGAGTCTGTGATAGTAGTAAGCAACAGGATCATGCAATAATTTAGCGACCTCCTGAAAATAAGTTTTGTTCATTAGATGTGTAACTATCTACTGCAGTGCAACTACATGATACTTCTGGATTATATATATATAAATATATCTCACGTTTTTCAAAGGTTCCTGCAACTGTACAAAACGCCCCTCTGTAGAAATAGTTTCAAAATCTTTCTTCCTAGCTGCAGAATAGTAGTTTACGAAGAGCCAAAGAAAACTTATAAACAATGCTTGTTAAGGGGTAACTATTCTCTTATACTAATTATCGCGAGAAAGGTTACTAATCTTGCAAAATTCTCTAAGTAACACTTGTTTTACATTCAACAACAAAAAATAAATTTTGGAATGTACTATGATAAAGGTAATAATCGGAAGCGAAAATACGTGAAATTTATTATTCCTTACTTAGGTGTCTCATCCACGGATTACCATTTAATGGTCTCATTGTGTGTACACAAAACTACACCATACAATACAAAAACAACACAGTAAGTGGTTAACTTAATCCAAGAAAGAGTAATCTAGATTAGTTGTCTACTACAGGAGATCTACAACCTTTAAAGTACTATGAGAAGAAAATTTGTATTATATGACTGTGATTAATGAGCTCTGATGGGAAGGTCTCGTCTACTGTGCAATGCATGCATCCGTGATAGTGTAAGTTGATATTGTTTTATTGTTGGTTAATTGTTCAGAGGACAGTCATATGATTCCTGTATGTCTTAAGATAATCTTCACGATTTTTAAATATTTGTATGCTACAAATATTCACAGAGGAATATATGAAAAAAAAGAGGAGATAGGGCAGAGAATGCCCACGGATTAGGAGAGACTGGTATATCAAATAGCGAAAATCATTGAAAACAGAATAATATTGTATAAGAAACGTGAATAATATAGAAAAAAGACAGCTGAGGCAGGATCGAATATTACAGTTATACAAGAGACTAGTTTAACTGGCAAAAAGAAAACATCACCAGAAACAACAAAAATAAGTATATAGTGGAAATTTTTGGTGTTTCTGGAGATAGTAAATATTAGTATTGGAAAAAAGACCTTCCGAATTGATGAATAGATATTAATTGTGAAACCCATAGTTAAGATAAATTATACCCACGGTGCTTAAACTCTTGTAGACCTGTATCAGATTTCATATTTCTCTTTAGAATGATTGAAAGTGTGACTGGATCAGTTGATGGAACATCTGAAGAAAGTAAACACTTTACCAGATAATCAGTCTATATATAGACAGCTTTATTTCACTGAAAACAGCTTCATGCAGTGGTGAATTATCTATTTTACTGATGTACATGGGAAATTGTGGTCTTTTAATCCTACTTCACCTGAGTGCTGTTTTTGACATTGTAAAGATTTCATTACTTGAAGATTGTAAGACTATTGGCATTGATAGTGAAACATTAACCTTGGAAATAGAACCTATTGTGTATAAATCATCAGAATCTTATTGGCCACAAATCCACATGGAGTTAAGTTTACATTACTTGCTGATGATACTACATTCTCCATGTCTGAACAATATATTGGACACGGAAGGAAAATTTGATATCATGGGAGAAGTCAAGGTCTGGATGAGTATGAAACAATGATTTCTTATTTTATCTCTTCTAGTTCAGAAATTATTATAAATATATACAACACAAAAAATAAGACACAAAAGACACCCATCATAATACAGATGAAATAGCGTACATGAATTCCCGAGCGAGTTGTCGAAAAGTCAGGGGTAAGGCTCCAAGGTTTTAATACAACAATCATAGAATAATCATATAATACTTTTCACCGAGAAAAGTCTCGCAAAAGACTACATATACTGTCATGCTTTAATCATACCCAATCATTGTCACCATGGCAGGACTGCAATGGTTATATTTTTTTTAATTAAACACGTTATCATGCTCCAAATATCATGCCTGTGGCCTTATGTCACTATAATAATTTTTAATGAAGAAAGATGCCACTTGGCTTTTAGTTGTCATATAATTGGTGTACAAACAGAATCGTTATGGAGGTAATTCATGCTCAATGTTTCTTTTGTGCATGGGTCAGGTTTGAGTCAAGACCACTGCACTGCAAACTGGGACCCCAACACTGGTGGGCAAAGAAACCTTAGTGCGTAAGACCACATTACCCATAGATCAGGCCATATATGAACTTTAATATCTTACCCGGATGAGTAATAGCTGTCGATCAAGAGTCCATCGCATGATCCAAGGCTGTGATGGATCACTCAACAAGAATACACATTTCTCTTCAGAAAGATTTTTCAACTGTGTGGGTCATCATATACTTTTATATGTAAGTCTGGTCATAATGGTGGAGGGCATTAGTTAATAGTTGAAAGGTTTCTCTTCTGTGCAAAATCTTCGCACCATTACTAGGACCACTCTTTCGTTAGAGAACTAAATAACAAGCACGTCACATTTGGGTCCCCACATAATATCCAAAAGCATTCTTCCCTGGCCTAGCTGTAGCACAATGACAGCACTAGAAAGGCGTCTCCCCTGTGTAGGTCATCACGTGATATTTTATTATTAATATTATCTTAACAGCTACGCTCAGGTCATACTAGAAGGTTAATCTCCAGAATGGGTCATCGTGTGCCGTTTGAGAACACTCTTTCGTGAAAAAGCTGCATCACACAGGTCACACTGGAAAGGCTTCTCTCCTGAGTGGGTCATCATATGCCGCTGGAGATAAGTCTTCCTTGAGAAACAGGCATCGCATGAGTCACAGTGGAAAGGCTTCTCTCCTGTGTGGGTCATCACGTGATATTTGAGAGTTCCCCGATTTGAAAAAGTTTCTTGGCACAAATTACACTGGAAAGGCTTCTCTCCAGTATGGGTCACCATGTGTACTTTTATATTACTCTTTTGTGAGAAAGTTGCATCGCACAGGTCACACTGGAAAGGCTTCTCTCTTGTATGGGTCATTATATGCCGTCTGACAAGACTCTTTGTTGAGAAAGCTGCATTGCAATGGTCACACTCGAAAGGATTCTCTCCTGTGTGGGTCATCATATGCCGCTGGAGATAACTCTTTCTTGAAAAAGATGCATCGCACAAGTCACAGTGAAAATGCTTCTCTCCTGTGTGGGTCATCATGTGATATTTGAGAGTTCCTTTATTTGAAAAAGCTTCACTACACAAATTACACTGGAAAGGCTTCTCTCCAGTATGGGTCACCATGTTCGTTTTCACATTACTCTTTCGTGAGAAAGTTGCGTCGCACTTGTCACATTGGAAAGGCTTCTCTCCTGTATGGGTCGCCATATGCCTACTTAGACTACTATTATTTGAAAAGGCCGAATCGCACACCCCACACTGAAACGGTTTCTCTCCTGTGTGTCTAAACATATGTTGTTTAGCATGACTCTTGTTTGAGAACGTTGCACCAAAACAATCACACTGGATAGGTTTCTCTCCTGTGTGGGTCATCATATGTCGTTTGACATGATTCTTGCGTGAGAAAATTGCATCACAAAGGTAACACCGGAAACGTTTGTCTCCAGTGTGAGTCATTTTGATGCTTATCATTTTCCTGTCAACGAAACAAAATATGGGTTATTAGCCCGTTCGTAACAATAAGATGAACCTATTGGAGATTATGTGATACTGGAGATCGGGAAGCTACGGACATGCCATTGCGGTTAACAATATTACTGGATTACGCAAGGCAAATTTACAGAGAAAATGGTGCTCAAGAAACGGGAAAATACTGAAATGTTCATCAGTTTTATGTAATGTATATAATTACAATTTTTGTGTGACGGCATCTAAGATTAAAATCCTGGGTTGCGTTCTTGCCAACCAGTAAATAACATACACAATAGAACAGGTTATGTTAGGTTACTATAAGTGACGTAGGCCATTATCTAGAGCTGACGAGGTTCAGATCAACAAAAAGAGTGCCTTTCTTCTATAATTTCACTTTGTAACTACATCCTGATGATTAGTGGGACACGAAAACTTCCTTTGAACAACGCTTCGATTATATTTTCAGCTTCCCAGACCTAAATATCTCGCCGTAACACCCCTCCCCTTCACAAGTTCTTTTATCTTAGTCTTTTTTTTACACGTCAGTCATTTGGTTTTGTTACTGATCTCCCGTATTATTATCGTCACAACGTCCAACACTTCTTAGAACAGCTTCAACAACAATTTTTGAGTCTGTGATAGTGGTAATCAACAGGATCATGCAAAAATTGAGCGACCTCCTGAAAATAAGTTTTGTTCATTAGATGTGTAACTATCTACTACACTGCAACTGCATGATACTTCTGGATTATATATATATATATATATATATATATATATATATATATATATATATATATATATATATATATATATATATATATATATATATATATATCTCACGTTTTTCAAAGGTTCCTGCAACTGTACAAAACGCCCCTCTGTAGAAATAGTTTCAAATTCTTTCTTCCTAGCTCCAGAATAGGAGTTTACTAAGAGCTAAAGAAAACTTATGCTTGTTAAGGGGTAACTATTCTTTTATGCTAATTATCGCGAGAAATGTTATTGATCTTGCAACATTCTCTAATGTTAATGGAAGTAATTGTGGCGTCAGACTCGTCTAAATTCTTAATACTAATGTCTATCTACTATATTTGCAATATTTCATGTAAGTTTCACATATCATCACTTAATTTCATTAATCTTACAGAGCGTACTGACATACCTGTTAATGGGAGTAATTGGGGTGTCAGACTAATCTCAGCTACGCACAAGAAACAGAGGGACGGGCTATATGTTCGCATCCATGCGTAAATCCACCACCAACTCCCCCTCTTGCTTTATATAATGAAACTTCATTTCACTTCTCAATACTACCTCTAGCTTCTGAAATCTCTCCCTAAACTATTCCTCTGGTGGAATCCTGAACTGGAAGTTGGGAATTTTTCCTAATCCTCTTAAGTTAATGGCTCTAGTTTATGTGTCGGTCCGAACGCGTCTTAGTTACGTCGCTTGCAGTACACTAAAAATAAAACGCAACTACGAAAATAATATTCCTCTAACATTCCTGGCCTTACAGTAACACTTGTTTTACATTCTACGAAAATTTGTAAATTTTGGAATGTACTACGATAAAGGTAAAAATCGGAAGCGAAAATACGTGAAATTCATTATTCCTTACATATGGTGTCTCATTCACGGATTAACATTTGATAGTCTCATTGTGTGTACACAAAATCACACCATACAATACAAAAACAACACAGTATGTTAAAGTTAACTTAATCCAAGAAGAAACTTTGTATTATCTGACGTATATGAAAAATAAGATCTGATGAGATGCTCTCTTGTCAATTGAGCAATGCAAGTGTGGTGCCGTCGATTGATTGTTTAACCAAGAGCACCTCCAATGGGAGTGATCAAAGATACCCGTATAAGGACGATTTGGGAAATAAGAAATCGAGCTTGATTATTTAAAGGTACACGCTGCCACCACCCAATCGCCTATATGGATATATATGATCACAGATGGAAACTGCTCCTCGTTATTCACGTCTGACTCCGTCCCCTTTCCTCACGTCGTTCGGGGTTGGTTCTGGGTAGCGAAAAGGCCTGTCGTGACTCTACCATAGTGATGTCCAGGTTGGGTAATAAATGAATATAAGTGAAGGTTTTCTATGCCTTAATTATTACACTGTAGCAAAAATATAGTAAGATAATACAAAAGTATATTGTGATTTTCTCCAACTAGACAATCTATTGATCCTTACAGTGTGAAAAAATATATGGGTATGTTGGTCCTGTCCAACAACTACAATGACCTAGGCATGATAATATGGATATGCGAGATATCTAATAACACAGTTGATGCTTATGGATATCATAAGTAGGACACAGGCGCGTGGGTAAACGTGGTTATTTACGCTCCAACCTTCCGGTCACTGTATAAGTCTACTTACAATATTGTGTCTACTTCCAACACTGTGTCTACCTTCAACCCCGTATTCTTATTAGAGAACGATCACAGACAGAATTGTACTCTAAGGATTACACCTTCGTAGCTAATGTATATATGCGTGACACCGTCTAACTCCTTCCACGCAACAAGTGTTTGTGAATTACACTCCCTTAAACCCTTTTTTCCCCTATTATCGGGGTAGTTCTTGGCATCAGACTCAAAACTTAATAATAATAACTATCTACCTACTATATCTGCACTACTGTATATCATTTAACTTACATATTGACATTTATTTTCATTAATCATACAGAGCGCACTGACATACATGTTATCGGGGTAGTTCTTGGCATCAAACTAAATTTTAGCTGCGCACAAAAAAAACGAGACGGCTAATGTGTTCGTATCTATGGGTAAACCACTAACCTCCCCTCTTGTACTATTTCGTAAAACTTCATTTCGCTTCTCAACACAACCACTAGCTGCTGCAATCTCTCCCTAAACTATTTCTCTAATGGAATCCTGAAATGAAAGTTGGGATTTTTTCCTAATCCTCTTAAAGTTAATGGTCCTAGTTTACGCCTCCGTCCGAACGTGTCTTAGTGACGTCACGGGTGGGCGGAGCTACGGTGCGCCCGCTATGTTCTAGAACATTCTAATATCGTCTCTAAGATCAGTTGAACTAAGGTCAGTTGAAATATATTCGTAGCTACCTCCTATTGTATGTTTTTCTTCACAATGGTTATAGTAAGGCTCTTTGCCAACACATTTTGATGGGTAGACACAGAACAAAATAAATTCTTGATCTATTAAGGCCCTATTTTCTACTTTGTTTGCTTCTTGGTTGAATAAATCCGTCACGACGCCCACCCAGTCTCTCAAGTCAAAACTAAAAAAAAAAAAAAAAAAAAGAAAAAAAAAAAAAAAAAAAAAAATAGAAATAATAATAATAATAATAATAATAATAATAATAATAACAATAATAAAATAACATAGCCATTGTCAGATAACATTGTGTGTGGTATGTTGTATCTACAAAAGATATTGTTGACCAGGGTTTTGGCTACAGTCTCTGCTGTTTTGTCCTGGAGTGGTATTAAGATTGTGTATTTAGAGAAATAATCAACTGCTGTGAGTACATAATTGGAACCTTGATGGCTCGTTGGCATTTTCAGTAGGTCAATGCCAAGTGTTTCCCATGGCTCAGCAGGGAGTGGGATATCTTTTATGTTGATTTGCCTCAGGTTAGGGCCTCTGAATTGGTTGCAAGTTACACAAGAATCTATGTGTGTGGTTATATCTCTTTTCATGTAAGGCCAGTAATATGTGTGCCTAGCAGTGTTTAGTGTCTTATCTCTGCCCGAGTGGCCTCCCATTGCACTGTCGTGCAATATGTGTAGGAGCTTGGGGACTAGGGCTCTGGGGATAACAGTAACCTCTCTTGTATTAATGGTTCTCCTTATGACTCCGTCGACCAGATTGAGTTCCGCAATAGGGACAGGTGGTCGGGAGTGTAAGGGGGTTTGTGAGATGAGATGCTGTTTTATTGGAGACCATATTGGGTCTCTGTCAGTTTCATTTATGAGTTCTTGCATAGGTATGCATGTGGTTTGGGTTATGGGGGTGATGTGAGTTTGTCTGCTCAAGCAGTCTGCCACTACGTTAGCTTTCCCAGCTAAGTATACGATCATGGGATCGTAATCAAGGAGAGTTGTTTTCCATCAAGCAACTCTCCCATGTAAGTCTTTGGAGTTAAAAAGATAGACTAGGGGTTGGTGGTCTGTTAGTATGGTAATCTTGTAGCCTAAAATGAGGTATTTAAAGTGTTTTAGTGCCCATATGATTGCAAGTCCTTCTTTGTGTGTAGTTGAGTAGTTATTTTCAGTGTTGTTTAAGACTCTACTTGCGTATGCTATGGCGTGTTCTTTGCCATTGTCATCTTTCTGTTGTAGGACTGCGCCTATTCCTTTAGAGGAGGCGTCTGTGTAAAGAAAGAATTCTTTCTTCATGTCAGGGAAAACTAGTACAGGGGCTGTGGTGAGTGCGTGTTTGAGAGTGTCGAAACTTTGCTGTTCTGTTTCTGACCATTGAAATGGCTCGCCTTTCCTTGTGAATTTGGTCAGAGGGGAAGCAATATCAGCAAAGTTTCTTATGAAGTGTCTGTAATAGGAGGCTAACCCAATGAAACTTCTTGTTTCATTAGCGTTTGTGGGGGTTGGGAAATTGTTTATTGTATCTATTTTATCTGTGGTTGTGTGAATCCCTTTTGCATCCACTTTATGGCCTAGGAAGATGAGTTCCTTCATGAGGAATCTACATTTCTTTAATTGAATCTTTAATCCCGTATGTTTGAGACGTTTGATGACAATCTCTAAAGTGTTAAGGTGGTCTCTTTCTGTGGGACTATATATAATGAGGTCGTCTAAATAGACGAATAATGAGATTCCTATCATGTCACTGAAAATGCGGGTCATCAACCTTTGTTGGGTTGAGGGGGCATTCTTAAGGCCAAAGGGCATACGTTCGAAATGAAAGTGTCCTTTGTCAGTGGAAAATGCAGTTACGGGTTTTGATTCCTCTGTTAGTTCGACCTGCCAGAAGGCTGACTTGAGGTCTATTGTGGAAAAAACAGAGTTCCCGTTGCCAATGCATTGTAGTACATCTTGCATGGCGGGGAGGGGGTGTGGGTCAGATTGAGTTAGGTTGTTTACTTTCCTGAAATCAACAACAGGGCGTAAGGTTCCGTCTTTCTTAGGGACCAAAAAGAGGGGACTGTTCCATGGGGAGTCTGAATGGGAAATCACGCCTTGATGTATCATCTCTTGTACACTGTCATTGACTTGGGATTTCCTACTGTGGGGTATGCGGTAAGCGGGGGTGTATGAAGGGGTGGTGTTCGGGGGAGTTTGGATGTGATGTTTGATTATATCACATTTGCCTAGTGGTTCGTCTTCTAAGGCGACAGCTGATCTATTCCTCTGTAGGAGAGCTAATAGCTCGTTATGACTTTCTCCGTCAGCTGATGTCGTGATTTGGTCTGGGGGAATAGGGGGAAGGGGTTGTGTTGGTCTTACTTGGTTTATGTGTTGCGGCAGTGGTTCTTGGATAGGGGAATTATGGAGATGGACTGCGCAGATGTTTGTATTCTTCCTGATTTTACGGTGTTGGTCTGAGATGTTTGTTAACATAGCTAGTGTATGTTTATTTTCTGATATTGTGTCCCAGGAGGACTCAATGGTTATGTTGTTAATCCTGGACGTGTCTGAGTCGATTATGACGTCCTGATGGTCTATTGCACCGGGTATGTATAGTGGGACTGTTATTGAATGTCTAGGGGGTATGATGACTGTGTTAGACATCAGTGCCTTTGAGGTGACATAAGGGGGTGGTCGGAAGAAATAGCTGTTAGTGGGATTGGGAGTATTGAAGGAAGGTAGACATGAGAGATGTTGTGTGTCTGAGTCGGGTGTCTCAGGAACTGTTGACTCATTATTTACATCTCGGAAGGAGATTTTGTTAGTCTCAAAGTCTATCTTAGTTTTCCAAATCCTCAATGAGTTTAGTCCTATTATACCTTGTTGATCAAGACTCCATTCATCAGCTATGTGGAAAGGTGTGAGACCTACCTTACAATTATTGACTTCAATGTTTAAGTCTATGGTGTCGTGTAGAGAAATTGTGCTCCCTTCTATTAGGAGTCCTTCCATATTGGAAAATTGAATTTGGGGTGGGTCATTTAATGCTTCATACAGAGCTCTTGGGATGATGTTCAGGTTTGTTCCTGTATCAACCATCATGTCAACTTTAAGTTGGTCTACACTTACTTCTAGGGTGAGGTATTTGTGTTGTGTATGAGATATTCCTATGGTGGTTTGGTGCGTGAGGCTGGTACACGTTCCCCCAATCGTTGTTGAGTATTGCTTGTCGTGTGGGAGGGAGCTGTTTGTCGAGGGGTGGTGAATGGTTTGTTAGTTCTCTGATGCGGTTGTTGTTGTGTTTTCTGTAGGTAACACTCTTTGTTGGAGTGAGTTGATGTTTGGTGTAGGTTGCAGTATTTGATTGGATGTGTTGGTGTAGATAGGAGTGGGTGTTTAAAGGGGGGTGGAACTTGTTTGTTTTGATTCTGAATTTGACACTGAGCATTCGTATGTGAGGTAGTAGCATGCACTGAGCGTGGGTGTTGTTTTTGCTGTGTCCAACACTGGGCATCGGTGTGGGAAATGGTTCCATGAACTGAGCAAGGGATAGGGTGGTGTTGTACCTGCGGGTATTGTTGTTGCTGTATGCAGTCTTTTGTGTTGTGACTGTTTGATGAATGGTAGGAGCACCACTTAGAAGGTTGTCTTTGATTGGTGGGAGGGGGTTGCTGTGAGTGAAGGCTATTTAGTCTGGGGAGATGGTTGGGGGTATCTAAGGATACATTGCAAGCATTCATGATATCTAAGATATAGGTATAAGCTAGAGGATTTCTAGTGTCTAGTTCCCTTTTGGAGGCTTCCTTTAAACACTTTGGAGGGAGTTGGGAGAGATAGGAAGCTATTTCAAGGAATGTTAGTAGGTGTTTTGTTGGGATTACATTTTGACCAAATTGATCAGTGTGAGTCCAAGGAGAGTTATTTTCTAGGTCTTCTCTGACCTCTTTCATTCCGTTTGCAACAAAATCCATAATGTTAGTAATGGAATGTGGTTGGACTCTAGTGTTATTGAGGAAAGTGATGAGAAATGAAATGTTGTTAGGTTGTTTGTTATGAAAGACCTTAAGAAGGTGGCGTTTATATTCCTGATATGTGATTCCACATGCAACTAAGCTGTCTAGCATCCTTGCCTTTGAACGGCAAATGTCAGATGGGTTTATTTTCTGACGGCACAAATTTATTTTATCTGTCTCCGAGTATTGGATGTTCTTGGAGAAGAACAGGTCACATGCTGTCAAGAAATCTGTAATGGATAGTCCACTATCTTGGGAAAAGGTTGGGATTTCTGTGAGGGGGGTTATGGTTTGATAATTGTTAATTATTGTTGGTTGAGGTAGTGGGTAAGGGTAATATTGTGGGTTTGGAGGAAGGTTAGGTGGTGGTTGGTGGTATGGTGTGGAGTGGGTTTGAACAGGTGGGGTATGGGGGGAAGGAAAGGGGAAGGTTTGGTACTGTTGCTGAATGGGAGGGGGGTTATTATGTGTTGGGATATGGGGGTTGGATGGATTATGGTTTATAGGAGGTTTTGTTTGCATATTTGGTTGGATGGGAGGAATGGGTGGTTGTGATTGTGAGGGGTGAAAGGGGTCTACTTGAGGAAGCTGGTTGAAGGGCATGATATTAGGAGGAGCAACATGAGGAGTTGGTTGGGTGGGTTGTTGTGGTTGAGATGGGTTGGAGGTGTCTACTTGAGAAAGCTGGTTGAAAAAAGGTAAGACATCGTTCTCATAAAGAGGGTCTATTGGATTATCTGCATTAGGATTAGTTTTGTCAGGATTATTTAACTGGTCATTGGTTAACTGTTTAGAGGTATTGTCAACCTGTGGATATAGGTAAAGATGGTCTGTTTTGTCATTGCCAATTAAGTCTTCTGTGTGTATTTCCTCTTTGTCACTGGATATGTCATGTTGTTGTTTTTCTTCTCTAGACTTTGAGAAGACGCTATGTAAACTTTGTTTTAGTTTGGATCTGGTGGCAAAGGCCATGTTGTTAAGTCATGTATTAGTTAATAGTTAGGTTTGATTTGTAATCTAAGAGAAAAAAAAACTGTTAAAATATGAATAATAGGTATATAGTAACTAAGGATAATATGTTATGCTTAGATATGGGAGGGGGGATATAGTATGTCAACGGTTATACAGTATAATGGGATTACAAAAATTATAAAAATATATATATACATAAAATAGTAATAAAATGTCATAAGAAAATTTTACAGCAGTAAAATAGGTTACATTGATAAAAATGTATAAGTTCTATGTAAATATTGAATTTTAAACATATAAGGGCTATTTGTTTAAACAAGAATTACTTAACTAGAAGAATGCATATGAATATGATATTATGTAATAATATTAACTGTTGAATATATATGTATATTTGTAATTGGCAGATTAAAGAGTATTACTTAATGATAATTTTTGGAGAGAAAAAAACTTCTAAATGACAATATGCTAATATAAGTGCGAGATTACATAATCGTTGTATGGCTAAGGTGTACGTGCGTTGAGCACGTGGGTATCTAAGGGCGTATAGGTTACCTTAATACCGTGCTTGAAGCGATTTGTATTATGACGTGCAGCTGGGAAATTTGCTGATGTTGTGGTTCTCGGTGGAACGCGACACTCGGATGAGTGGTGGGGGGTGAGCGGATGAGGTTTGTCCTCAAGCGATGGCTCGTTGATAATCTCGTTAAAAAAAGGAAAGCAGTATCAGGGATTCAGAAATGGATAGGTAAGGTAATAGTAGTAATGATACTATTACGTATTTGAAAAGGTGTTGGATGGGTTACCTTATTTAGAGGCTGGTAATTATAGTTGAGTCGGCGGCGATAACGTACTTATATGCACTGGGTGACGGAATGATTAAAATAGGTAGGTGTGCGTCTGGGAGGGAACGGTTGGTGTGGAGTGGGTTTGCCCGGGCCGTCGTGTAGGGTGCGGTAGGTGCGAGGAGGTGTATATGTCTCTGAGTTAGACGAGCGATGGACCGCGCTGGCTTGATTGAAGTCGGGTGGCGGGGGTGAATTACTCGGAGGTGTTTTCTTCAGAGACAGGCGGTTTTCTTCAGAGACAGGCGGTTTTCTTCAGAGACAGGCGGTTTTCTTCAGAGACAGGCGGTTTTCTTCAGAGGTGTGGGTAGGACGTTTGCTGCCACCATTTCTTATGTGTCCGTACGTGGTCCCGTCCCTATCCAGATGTGTAGGCGAATATATCAAACACTATATGTCACCTTAGTTCCACTTTAATCACTTATTGTCACTACACAGGAATGTTTATATTAATAATAATGTCTCACATCTTCCTTATCACTACAGTGCACATTGTAAGTTATCGACCGACTCCCTCTCTCCGGCCACCTACCGTGGGTTTTGATCAAGGAACTGCTGAGTACACAATATCAGGCGGGTCTCACCAATCGTAATTGTACAGTTTTTACTGGGAGTATTCAGTCTCTTACAATATGTTGGTTAGTATGTATCGAATAGGTTATATTTCTATTATATATTGTAATATATCCCGGGGGGGAAGAGCTCGTTATTATGGGGTAGTTCTGTAACGTAGTGTGTTGGTGGTTGATTGCACTTATGAGTGTGAGTTCGTGTGTGTGTGTATTGGTTGAATTCACGTGATGCTTAGCTCGGCAATTCTGACAGGATGTGGTTGGCGCCGACGGTCTGTGTGCTGAATGTGGTTGGGGTAGTTGAGATGGAGGAGTGTGTGGGTCATATGACTGACTGATACTTACAAGTGTATGGGCGTATACAAGATAAATAAAACGTAATTACAAAAATAATATTCCTTCGGAATTCCTGGCCTTACACAAGCATCCGTGGCAGATAGTGTAGGTTGATATTGTTTAATTTGTTATTGTCTAGAGGACAGTCATATGATTCTTGTATGTCTTCACGATTTTTAAATATTTGTATGCTACAAATATTCAAAGAGTAATATATGAAAAAGGTATGGCGGAGATTGCGCACAAATCAGGCGAGACTATAAAAAAAAGTAAAATCAATTAAAACAGACTTATATTGCATAGAAAACGTGAGTAATATAGAAAAAGACGGCTGAGGCAGGATCGAATATTACAAAGTTATACAAAATACTAGTTTAACTGGCAGAGAAGAAAATGTTACCAGATTGTTACTCTATTAAAACACAAGCAAATATGTTTTTGTTTTGTTTCACAACAAAAATAAGCATATCGTGCAAACTTTCAGACAAATATGTCTCCGTGTGACAAAATGATTGATAATATAAGTATTTCTGACGTAAAGTTATTGAGTTTTAAGCATGTTGACGAAAATATGATGAAATATTTAGTGAGCAAAATGAAACTAACTTACTGTAAAAACAATCCCATACCTATAACGGAAATAATAAAGTAAAAATTTTGGGGACATTTTTCGTTTCTGGAGACAGTAAATATTATTATAGGAATAAAGATCTTTCCAAGTGATGAAAAGATATTAATTGTGAAACCCATAGTTAAGGTAATTTATACCCAAAGTGCTTAAGTTCTTATAGACCTGTATCAGATTTAATATTTGTCTTTAGAATAATTTCGAAAGTGTGACTGGATCGGTTGATGAAACATTTGAAGAACGTAAACGTTTTACCAGATAATCAATCTATAATATAGACAGCTTTATTTCACTGAAAACATCTTTATGCACAGTGGCAAATTATCTACGTGTTTTTACTGATGTATGAGGGGAAATGTGGTCTTTTAATCCTACTTCACCTGAGTACTGCTTTTGACACTGCTGTAAAGATCTCATTATTTGAAGATTGTAAGATTATTGGCGTTGATAGTGAAGCATTAACCTTGAAAATAGAACCTACTGTGTACAAGTCAGCAGAACCTTATCGGCCAAAAATCCACATGGAGTTAATTTTACATTACTTGCTGATGATACTACATTCTACATGTCTGAACAATATACTCGTAATGGACACGGAGGGAAAACTTGACATCATGGGAGAAGTCAAGGTCTGGAAGAGTATGAAGCAACTGAAATTAAATATTAACAAATCAGAGTGCTTAATAGTCAGAAAGAGAAACTATTTAATCAGGTTTGGAGTATCCAGCTTAAGACTTGGTGAGTTTACTATGGAAGTGAAAACGATAACAATACTTGTGTATAATAATGTGTTTGCGAAACTAGACTTGCAACTCCCTTTATTTTGGCCAACCAAACTATTTTCTGAGGAGGTTAGAAAATGTCATGAACAAGGCTGCACGGCTAATCAAAGGGCCTTGTTGAGCAAGAATCACTGGCATTAATCAAATTGCACTGGTTGCCAATCCCCTCGTTTCAGTAATCTGTAAAGACAATCCCTCAACTTGCCAGCAATCAATCAGTGGACCCGTCTCGATCCCGACTCATGTCAAATATATTTGATGACACAAGCCTCCACCCCAACCACAATCACAACATTCTTACAATCTCAGCTAGCTCCACCCTCGACCCTGCCACAACCCTCCCAATACCCCTGACACCCCAATACACACACATAACATATAGTATATCCTAGGATTAAGTCCCACCAAAGTACATCTATGGTGACCCTTATGTATAATAATTAGGTTAAAATTATATACGAAATGTAATACCCATGTAAACCTAGGGACCAAGTCTTACCAAAAGATGTTAGAATCTTTTATCCCTTGAACTTATTACCACTACAAAAGTGTTAACTCACAGAAAAGAGTCCCTTTTCCACCAGTGATAGTAGACAAAGTGTTAACTCACATAAAAGAGTTTCTTTCCCACCAGTGATAATAGACAAAGTGTTACAACGTAGAAAAGAGTATATTTTCCACCAGTGACAGTGGACAAAGTGCAACTCACAGAAAGG
This sequence comes from Oratosquilla oratoria, assembly GCF_046742065.1. NCBI lineage: Eukaryota > Metazoa > Arthropoda > Malacostraca > Stomatopoda > Squillidae > Oratosquilla > Oratosquilla oratoria. The sequence goes on along the minus strand of NC_134794.1, from coordinate 60,741,809 downwards.
AGTCTAACTCCATCACATTAGGACTACCTGACACAATATTTCAAACAATTTCCCAGAAAAGAGAGAAGTGAAAATAAGTGGAACCAAGTGTGTACTAATTTTAAAGAAAACTGGAGTTGGTCACCCCATTTTCAAAACTCTGATCCCTTGGTGAACATATAAGCATGTCATGATACCTACTTAACTACACCCCATAAATTTGTTACCTTAACCCTACCCCGTCAACGCCTACTAAGGCTCACAACAGGTATCGTGTCATACTCCCAATATATATATATATATATATATATATGTATATATATATATATATGTATGTATGTATGTATGTATAAACTTTGGACAACCCCCTCACCGCTCATCATTCCAGGTGACAGGAGTCATCTCTTGTAGGGAGGTATTATGTAACCATTGACTATAACCTAACATATTGCAATATTACCCATGGAAAACTACATTATAACGCACACACGAACGAACAACTTATCCACGCTCTAAGGCAGGGGTGTGCAAACTTTTTTCCCAAAGGGCCACTAGTCACTACTCTGTTGGTATGGAGGGCCACATAACCTTACTATTGCATGCTATTTACTACGATCGAAGACGTATTATGTGAGATTATACTGATAAACATAGATAAATAGTTTGTTACTGATTTTATTTAAATTGGAATCACAAAAATAAGAATTGTCCGAAACAAATGTATCTTCCTTACTATAAATGAGCAAATGAAAGGCTACCGTACCTTATTATTATAATGTACAAACATAAATAATTACTTAATATTGGTTAACTGGGATCATTAACATAAGAATGATCAAACACAGACATTTTTCTGACCATTAATTAGCAAACGAAAAACAGCCAAGGATCACTCAATCTAATAATTAAAAATTTCAAGTAATATGTTATTTTCTGTACTAATATAATTAAAATATGTACCTTAGGGAACGAAATAGAAAAAATATGGTGAAGTTGGTACACAAGAATATGAATTTAGTCAAACTTTCAGTGGGTTCTAGTTGGTAACACACTCTCTCTCTCTCTCTCTCTCTCTCTCTCTCTCTCTCTCTCTCTCTCTCTCTCTGAGGGCCGCACTATAGCTTATTTATTCTTAGGAGAAAGGGCCGCAATGAAAGCCTTCGAGGGCCGCAGGCTGCACAGGGCTGCTCTAAGGTGAGTGTGTGATAATAACAGGGTTGCCAGGAACGTATTTCCAAGCGCGCATATACACCACATACCCAAATAAATCTGAGCACAAATTAAATCACAAGAAATATCACATATCTAATTGTATTATAATATTGCATATATGTTTAAACTTTCCATTTTTAATATAGAAAACCCCAGAGATTGTAAAACTGCTAACCGCCGTCTCCGGTAGCTAAGGTTAGCATTAAAACTGCATAAAGACTCAGCCCGGACCCCGGGAGAGGCAGTCATAGGTGAATGTAGATTGATGGAGAATCCACATCGTGTATTCATAGTGCCAAATATAGTGAAGAAAGGGGACCGATAAGTTTTCTTTGTGAATTCATCCCCTTATGAATTCCTCTCTCCCTACGACACTTATATTACGTTCACCTTTACGCTGAACTCATCCATTAACTCCTTCAAGAGATCAATATTTTTTCAAGATTCCAAGGCGCCGTTTCACAATTACCTCTGCTACCCCTGTAGTGACGTGATGTATCCTACGACCCGTCACACACTGATCAAAGAAATCTTCGGAACTAGCCTTTCCAAGTTCCCGTAGTTGGCAAGCGTAGTTCGTTAGGGTGTCCCTGCCAGCCAGCGGTCAGCCAATCAGGAACTTGGAAAGCTCCTCACGTTCTCGCCAGCCTCCTTTAAAAGGTCGGCGTTTCGCCGAGATGGGCAGAACAGTACCGACCAGCGCACAAACTACATCTCCTCGTCCGGTCTTCTTGCCGTCCCATCGAGCCTCGCCGTCATCATCTGCTACTGCCTCGCTGACGTTAGGCTCCACGTCCAGCTACAACCATAAGCTCCACTAAGCTGTGGCCTTAGTCCGAGCTTCACATATATTTCTCATGTGACATTTCTAGTGTCGCACCTTGTGGCTAATTGCCAAAAGAAAGAGATTAGATATTTTGTGTTGATTTTCATTTGTCCTGCCGTTGTTCCGAACTAAAACCACTACACCCCTTTGTGCGCACTCTCTTAATATATCTAATTGTATTATAAAATGTCAAAGTAAGTCCCGAGCGTTTTTATAAATGTAAGATATAGGGAAATATATATTTTCAAAATACAATAATGAGCGTATCGACTCTAAGTTATCGTTATTTTCAAATATTAGCTTACCTTGTAAGTTAGTCAGACAGAAATAGCAATCTGTCACATAATCCATCCCTTCTTTCCACACCATGAAAGCACCAAAAAAGTAGAAATTTCATCTTGCCCTCATTCCACCGTCTTAAACTTTCAACACATGTTTTACAGCGTGTATGAAAAGCAAAAAGTTTATCTCGATTTCCAATTCGGATTCCAAAATAGACGTGCTAACATGATTTTATGTTGAAGATAACTGTAATCTATTTACTTGATTTCTGTAGAAATTCCGTTCCTTTGGTTTCTGTAGAAATTCACAGCACGCAGTCCCTATGCTAATTTTTCTTAATACTGTCTAACTTCTAACACAGCCAAGCCGCGCCCCCCTTCATTCCATTCACTTACACGCACACACCCGTGGCCCTCACTGCACTTCCCACACGCACCGATCCTTGGGTATCCCCCACCCCCCACCCACCCACCAACTCCCCGCGCCTTTTGACCCCTCCCCCGAGGTGCCAACCGCGTGTCCCCGTCTGTGCCATATTCACCACATCCACACCACATTTTACACACTGAGTAATTTTCGAATGTTGATCAGGCATTCTTACTTTGCCACAAATGTACTAAAAACTGGGTCATTTTGCATCTTCTGTTCATTGTCAAATCCCTGCAATAGAATTAATAAATTCATAAAACACTCATGCACACACGTGTGTGTGTGTGCGTGTGAATGTGCTTGTGTATACTTACAAACCCCACTGATCATCTGCTGAAATAATGAAAAATATGACAACGCAGCCATACAAATCGTTGCTGGAGATCCTGGAGTGTATATCTATACCTTTCTGTAGCAGTTAATTACTTTTATTTACTTTATTACGTAATTTAGTAATAAAACTGCATAACTTTTAGAAAATGGCATCGTTATTTGTGTAAAAGTATTTAATAATAGAAAAAATAAACATACAACACATGGAAAAATAGCGTAAAAATAGAGCTGACCAAAGAAAAAGGGTTTCATATTTGAATTCAGCACGTTGAATTTATTTGGAATCAGTCAAAAATATTGACAACAAAATTGACGCAAACCAGTGTTATTTACTGTAACAGTACAATTGATACAGTCGCCCATTTAACGATAGAAGAAATTGTCCATCAGCTGACAGCAGTGTTCCGCTTTGTTTATGTTTGCTCAAAATTCTAAGGTAAAAGCAAGTTTCTTGGATTTTTGTGTCTCATATAGTGTGAACTTAATCATTACTGTGCTCTATGACAATGAGTGCCCCTAAGCTGCATTTACGAGTACCGTAATGTCTACAGTATTATCAAGTAGTCAATAGTTATTCTAAGCAAGTTTTATTTTTACATTGCATCGTATACACATAAATACACTAAAATTAGAGGATGTTACAATAAAGCACATAACATTTATTTCCATTGTGGTCCTCTTAAAAAAAGAATTAAGGTTCATTCAAACAAGAATTAATATAATTAAGAGCAGAACATGTTAAACAATAAGTTCCCTCAAATAATAATCTTCAACTTAACTCACAATGTAACATTGTGAGTGCCTTTATTTTTTCTTTCTTTACATTTGTAACAGTGAATGTTACAAATGTAAAGAAAGAAAAAATAAAGGCACTTGAAATATTAAACAAATAAAATATAATAATAATAGTTATAACAAGAATGAAAGTAACAACGATAACTTGATACAATAATAATAATAATGATACGTGAGTGATACTTTTGCCAACTTTACATATGAAAAGATCTAGTACAGACAAAAATTGACTAGAACTATAATAATAATAGCTGTACACTAATTTTCACAGATAGTAAAGTATGCATGAGGAGAGAATAACTTTAAGCACATGAAGTGGTACCATGATATATATGAAACTTAATGATACATAAAAGACCCCTGATTTCTGGCTTTAATTGAGAACTGAAAATATTTCTAACCTGACCTATGTTTGAAGGTAGATCATCACATAGTCAAGTTAGTGTGATAAAGCTGTTATTACAGGAGCCAGAGTGATTTGGTAGCAGTCTGAGCTGTCTGGTACAGTTATGTACTACTAGTCTACTGGCTTGAAATTATATCTTGGCTACTTAGGTGCATTATCATTGTAGATGTATACATGATTTAGTTTCAGCTGTTTAATGTGGTAGTTAACAGGCAACCTTCCCACTTTTACAAATTCATCAGCTTCTATATGGCTCCTGCAAGTTTTACTTTGAGCCATATGCAGTCTAGATTGATATATTTTGGATAGCCCACTGTACCATGAGCTACAAACATAATCAAAATGTCATTGAAGGAATCATTCAGTATGGGAAAATGGTCATGGCTTCAGAAAAATCAGTTAATTGAAGTGCTGTAGTATTTTGCAGTGTGTACAGTGGGAAAATTTTGTGTGCACAAGTTGCAATAAAATGTCATGATACTTGTCAATCTCACCAGAATGCTATGAAAAGAAGTAGAGAAGAGGCAAAGTCCCAACCTACTACTATAGCTTTATTAGATTCCTCATCCAGTGCAGCTGCAAAAATGGAGATAAAGATTTGTAGCTTATAGAAAACAATCTTCCTATTAGTAACTGAAGAAATACTACCTTTTTCTTAGAAGTATATTTCCCATGGATCCTGTTATGATAAATGTGTCATTAGGGTAGCAGAAAAGAACTAATACCTCTAAGGCAGGTACTTGGATTTCACTTTTTGGGAGAAAATGTTGAGTTACTGTAAAAACACAAGTTATAATTCCTCATAGATGAAACCACTGACCTATCAACTACATCACTGTTAGCTTTATTAAGTACAGTATGTTTTTTATGAGAATGAGTATGGAATGGTGTATGTGTTCATTAGTCTTATCAAGAAATGCCTGAATTATCCCAATTGCCTGATTATCATTATCCCAAATGCCTGAATTATCCCAATTAAATATATTGGTTTTTATGCAGATACTTGTAATGTCATATTTGGGAATCATCACTCAGTTTCACAGGTACTAATCAAAGATCATATTTGGATTCTTCCAATTAAGTGTTCCTGCCATTTAATTCATTTGTGTGCTTCTCATACATCACTAAATCTACCAAAAACACTGGAAGATTTGTGCAGAAATATTTATATACTCATTCAAGTCTTTCATCTCAGAACTAAAGCCTTTCATGTGTTCCAAGATGTTCAGCAATACAAAATTCTGAAGCCAGGGCACACACATTGGCCTTCAATGAAAATGTGTGTTGACAGGCTGTTGGAACAGTATGAACCTCTGAAGATTTATTTCACTCAGGTTGGCCATTAAGATCCTTCGAATGTGTATGACAGCATTATGAGGAGCATCCAGTTCACTAAAGCATATTTGGAGTTTTTGGCTTTCAACATGGAAGTGCCCTGATCTTATGAAGACTGAATATATCAGAAATAGAGCTATAGAAAGTGTTGACACTGATTAATAAAAAAGAACATTACTCATACTTGCCCCTTAATATGGTATATATTGGATTAGCAGCAGCCAATGTTATACAGAGCATATTCAGAGACCTTAGAAATTAGTGATGTAAGGATGTTTTATTCCCCCTGCTTAGATTTTCTGAGAAAATGTGTAAGGTAGATTCTTTCTAAATTTGATAGCATTGGAAATCTTTATATTTTATTCTGCCTATCATGTGAAGTAGCCCAAAATCTAACTCCTCCTTGACTTGCCCCTCTGTTTGAATGAATACTATACATGAAGGATGTTGACATTCAACAGACAGACCTAGAATGGAGGCAACTATCTGTGAGTTCCTGTGTATCGGAAAGTTTAGATCCAAATGTATTTTGGCAATCTGTATTCCAAGCTTAAAATCCATCAGGGAATTCACAGTACCCACAGCTTTGCAGGATGGTTTAGTTTTGTTCTGACTTCCTTACTCAAATGCAGCAGTAGAAAGATTTTCAGTCAGTTGAAACTAATAAAGAATGGCCATCAAGCATCACTTAAGGAAGCTTACTTGGTCAAATTACAACAAAAACACCTTTCCAAAGGAAAGGGTAACTATGAAGCTGCAGCCTTTGATCCACTGATGAGTATGATCAGACTTCATACCAAAATGAAAGCCATTGCAGATAACAATGACTGTACTAGTATCAGGAAAGTGTTCCTAAACAATATTAAGGATAAGAAACAAAAATAAGTATCACTGTTGGTGTGAGGAGAGAGATGGGTGTTGGAGACAGAGACAGAGGTGTGGTGGGAGGTATGTTATTATTCAGAATTATGCTTTGTTTACACTAAAGAACAGAATGTTTATTTTTAGTTGGTTTATGTGTTTTGTTTATCCAAACCAGAGAAGAGGATGCTTATATCTAGTTTTTATGCCTTGTTTATTTGTACCAATGAATAGGATGCTTATTTGTACATATATACATATACCAAGGTTTTTCCCCCTTACAAGGGAGGTAACCAAAAAGAAAAAGGCATAAAAATACTCCCACCCATTCCATCCCTAAATACACTCCACTCCCCTCCACCCTCCCTCCCATCGTAGCACTTCCTGGATGACGGGTCATCCCTGCACTTTGTCCACTGCCCTGGGTCAGAGGCAGTGTTGCAAGACACAGCACATCCACAGCAAGGCCACTTCATTAAATCAGCGACCCCCCTCTCTGTCCCCCCATGCATAAAAGAAGACAGGGAGAAATCCCTTCAGGCTGCCTCAAATTTTACGCACACACACTACCTCACCCCCATTCCATCTCGTGCATCACATCATCATCCATATACAACCATTCTCCATTCACCCCTGTCTTCTGTCCTCTCCTGTCCTTCCTCAACAGACATTCCCCTCTTCCCCAAAGCCCCCTTTACCCCATCCATCCATCTCATCCTAGGACGTCCCTTCATGTTCACTCCCCCCACATCTGCCTTCCATACCTCTTACTAGTCTTTCTTCACTCATTCTTTCCATGTGTCCAAACCATCCCAATACTTTTTCATCAACCCTATCTCCCAACTCCCTTTCCACCCCTGTTCTCCTCCTCACCTCCTCATTTCTCACTCTATCCAGCCTAGTAACCCTCATCATACTTCTCAGACACCTCATCTCACATTCAAACTCCTTCTCTCTTCCTCTTATGTTCCATGTTTTGCCCCATACAGTGCTGTTGGCACAATCACTCCTTCATATAGTCTCCTCTTAGCATCCATTCCCAAATGTCTATTCCTCATTACACTTTTTATTTGTAGTTAGTATAAATGTTTTATTTATTTACACCAAAAAATTAAATATTTATTTTATATTATTATATGTTTTGTTTATTTACACTAAAGAACGAGAGGCATATTTTTATTTAATATATATGTTTAGTTTACTCACATCAAAGAACAAGATGCTTCGTTTTAGTTGGTATCACTAATGCCTATGAAGTTTTCTTGATAATATGTTCATAACTGAGTGTTCTTTTTCTAGTGAAAATAATACTTAAATAAGTTACTCTATTTATCTCTTAAGGAAGTTAAGTGGTTTTTAAATATTATGTGAATATGACATGAAATATTCTCATATGTACTGATTCCTTGGTCATGAATTAAAAGAATTTGAATTTAAAAATTCATAGGGAAATCAAAGGAAATTTGGAACTCAGTACTGTACAAGGAAATTTAAAGGAATTTAGCTGCAGGTTCAAGTCATTTGAAAGCACTGGTACTTATGCAACCCTGCTTGCCTTGCCATCAAAAATCAAGGTGAGGACACAAGGTTTTGTTTCTGCAGTACAGTTATTTATTTATGTTATTTATTTTTTTCTTCCCATTAGAAGTGAAGGTAAATTTTCAGAAGTGCACACCTATTTGATATAATATTGGAAAATTAAATGTCAATTTTGTAGATTATAAAACATCCATATAATTTACCTTCTTCTTGACAGAAATAGCAGAAAAGGTTAATTAAAGTGATACACTTATGAATGGAGCACCAGGGGCTGCTCAAGACACCCTTTATATGTATACATATATATATATATATTCGTGAATGCTGTCGTGTTTAATTCAACATGCATATATATATATGTAGATGCAGTGGTCAAAGAAATTAAAATATGATAAATTCATCTATTCTAACCTGCATTTATTAATGTGATACACAGTAATTTTATAGGTCAGGGATGTTGACGGCTGGACTGCAGGGTGTACAGGAGTTGCATACCTTTAAGAAATGTATGAATCTCCACCCTATAGCACTGTTTTAAAAACATATACCATGCAAGGTACCAACAGAAGTATTGAGGGCGTATTCAAGGTCCTATGGTCACAGCTTCACTCGGTAGTGTATTTGCTTTTAGCAGGACTGGACAGACAACATGGCATCTCGATCCTATGATCACAGCTTTAATTGGATTTTTTTTTTTTTTTTTTTTTCAACACCTTTTTCTGCCAAGAAAAAGTATAATACATTGATGTATTATAATTTACAAAATTAATATTTAATTTTCTATTGCTATATTTTGTAGTTTCACTGGATTATTATTTATAAAACATGAGCAAAAGAGGTAATGTGTATGGGGGTTATAGAATTCATTGCCATAATAGCATGAACAGAACATGTGGATAATATGTACTAACCATCCATCCACCTTTGGTGAATATTTACTTTACACCTACTTCCTATCCTAACCTAATACTGTAAGATTTACTTTATCATTGGGAGAGAGCACTGTCAGCCACAATCCCTCTAATACACTTGCTTATTTTCCTATAACCTATTACAAAAGATTCTTCGATCACCATGCTTGATCAATCCATGTATATGCCTATTTGTTTGTGCACTCCCTCTACCCCATTATTATGTCCCTGCTAGGAATGGGATCTCAACTCAGACTTGTTCTACAAACTTATACTATATACTAAATAATAATTCCATATTTTTCATTAATTTCCAATATATACAAGGATTTTTCATGTAAACACTGACACATACTTGTTAGGAATGGGATCTCGACTCGGACTACCCATGCCCACACGTGAAACACAGCATGGCTGGCAAACGTGTTCACATCTCTGGACAAAACACCAACTCCCACCTCTGTGGATTCCATATGCACACCATATAAGTGGAGATCCGTGGGTCACTAAATTAAGCATGAATTCCAGTATCACAGTTGTAGTCTTCTTTGAAGGGGCACCCTTGTTATCATGTGCCACTTAAATAATATTGTTTTTTACTTCTTTGCCAGAGAATGAACAGCCATCAAGCTTTGGATGTGGTACTTTCTCCTGCAAGTGTTCTCAAAGGGTATAAGATGTCACATGCAGAAACATTTCCAGTGCGACCTTTGCAATGCAACTTTATCACAAACGAGTCATCTCAGTAGGCATACAGGGACCTACACAGGAGAGAATCCTCTTCAGTGTGACCTATGAAATGCAGGTTTCTTAGAAAAGTGTTGCTCAAAAGATGTAATATGAGCTATACAGGAGAGAAGCCTTTCTAGTGTGGCCTATGTGATGCAACTTTCTTACACAAACATAATCTAAAAAGGCATGTGATGACCCACAGGAGAAAAGCCATTTCAATGTGACCAATGTGTTGCAACTTTATCACGCAAATATCATCTAAAAAGACATGTGATGACCTACACAAAAGAGAAACCTTTCCTGTGTGACCTATGTAATGCAGCTTTCTTAGAAAAGAATTGTCTTGAAAAGCATAAAATGAACCATTCATTAGAGAAGTCTTTCCAGTGTGGCCTTTGTGATGCAGCTTTCTCACACAAAAGTCATTTCAACCGTCATGTGATGACCCACACAGGAGAGAAACCTTTTCAGTGTGACCTATGCGATGCAGCTTTCACACACAAACATAGTCTAAAAAGGCATGCAGTGACCCACACATGGGAGAAACCTTTCCACTGTGACCTATGCAATGCAGCTTTCTCAGAAAAGAGTCGTCTCGAAAAGCATAAAATGAACCACACAGGAAAGAAGCCTTTCCAATGTGACCTATGCGATGCAGCTTTCTTTCGCAAGTGTGATCTCAGTAGGCATGTGATGATCCACACAGGAGAGAAGCCTTTCCGGTGTGACCTGTGCGATGCATCTTTCTCACAAAAAAGTCGTCTTAACAGTCATGTGATGATCCACACAGGAGAAAAGCCTTTCCAGTGTGACCCATGTGGTGCAACTTTCTCATGCAAAAGTAATCTCAGAAGTCATGTAATGATCCACACAGGACAAAAACCTTTCCTGTGTGACCTATGCGATGCATCTTTCTTACGCAAAACTCATCTCAACAGGCATGTGAGTACCCACTCAGGAGAGAAGCCTTTCCAATGTGACCTATGCTGTGCATCTTTCGCACGCAGAGCTTATCTCAACAAGCATATGATCACCCATCCAAGAGAGAAATCTTTCCAATGTAGCCTATGTGATGCAACTTTCTCACACAAAAGTGATCTTAAAAGTCATGTGATGACCCACGCATGAGAGAAGCCTTTCCAGTGTGACCTGTGTGATGCAGCTTTCTCAAAGAAAAGTAATCTAAAGAGGCATGTGATGACACGCTGAAGAAGGAAGACTTTCCAGTGTGGCCAATGATGCAGCTTTCTTACAAAAGGCTCTCCTCAATAGGCACATGATCACCCACACTGGAGAGAATTTTTTCCAATTTGACCTGTGATGCAGCTTCCTCACATAAAGCCATGGAATGACCCAAACAGGAGAAACTTTCTTACAGAAGGGTAAGGGAGACATAAGTACAATGTCCCACATGGGAGAGAGGTTTTTCCCATATGACCAATGTGATGCAACTTCCTCAAACAAGGTTAGTCTATATTAAAAAACAAAAACAAAAAAAAAACACAAGTAACTCATGAGAGTGTTACTACTTGATTGTTAAAAAGACTTCATAGAATGACTAGGCATTTGAGTCTTATGAATCAGCATAGGTGATAAATATTTCTGTGTTTCAGAAAGTGTATGGAGACTGTGGCAAGTTACCTTGCCCATATTATTTATATGATGAAGCTTTCTCATGGAAGAGTATTTTCATTGAAGATGTGGTGCTCATATTACCTTGATTGCTGTTACATTCTCACTCTTGACTGATAGATAAATCTATTTAAATGTTTGGTTATTTCCATATTCAATTTCTACATTCTAGACCATTACTTCAGCATAGAGTGTGGTATGATTTGCACAGAATAATTGGAGTGAGTTTGGTTATTTTTGCCATCCATCATTCTTAGTTGTGAAAACATGCCTGGCAATGTTTCACCTTATATATCACATCTTCAATTGAAATATCTGAGTTTTAATTATAAAATTGTCTATGTGTATCAATTTTGAGAGACTGCATTTCTGCACCATCACAAATCTAGAACGCTAAATTCCACACATCTTGTTGTACAGTAGTGTTTTCACTTCCAGCTTCAGCAAACCTTTCAAATAATCTCAATAATGTACAGCAATGAAAAAACTTCTATGGTAGACCCTGTGGCAAACTAGAAACTAGAAAAAGACTCATGCAAATGATGAATGTAAAGATCATTGATTGTATTAGTGCAACCATCTGTACTTAGTGTTCTTATTTAAATAAAACTACTTTGTCAGCCTTTATTTTGCCCTCCAACTTTGGTCCCCTACCATTTGTTTTTGAACAACTACCACACATTGTATATAATTTAGGTTTTCTTTGTGTCACAGGTTCTGACACCCTCAACCTACCTGTTCAAAGCAGACTTAATGGGTGTGAGTTTCTCCAACTACTTTTTTTGCAAAGAAAATCCTCTTTAATCAAATAAATGGTGTAATATTCATTATTTGTCTTTTATTCTTTATGTGTGGTTGAACATTATACATGTCATAAACTGAAGGAAGACCAGCCTCCACTGGACAACTCACCATTTTTCCTTCACTTGTGACCACACATGGGAATCTTTCAGCCCAAGCCCAAAGTACTTCTTCAGAACCCAGCACATGAGTCTGACATACATGTTGGAGGAACTCTCCTGCAGGATGCTGATGGCTGATTGAAACTTATCATCTTTTATAAGGCAGTAATACATGCTTGACAGAAGACATATGCTCCCTATGAGGATCCATGTTACACTCATAGCCAGCACATAGCACCCTTGTTTACTCGCACTTTGATATGGGTGTGTTTTCAAATCCTCAAAATCAGTTTAACAGTTCTTACTTGACAGTTGTCTAATCTATAGTTGATACCTTTTATATATGATTTAACACTCAACTTAAGATTAACATCTATGCAGCTGAGGTGTGAAATGGTTAACCTCTAAGAGTGTTGACACTTTATATGTTGACACTTTTGACCTTAAACAAGGAATTCATGATACTGGTAGCTTGTAATGTTCACAACCATGTTGCAGAAACTCCCTTGCAGGATGCTGATAACTGATCAGAACTTTTCGTTTTGTATAAAGCATGAATGCTTCCTTGACAGAAGACATATGCTCTCTAAAATGATCCATGTTGTTATGCTCACAGCCAGCACATAACACCCTTATATACTTTGATATGGATGTCTTCATTACCTCAAGTAAAATCAGTTTAACAGTTCTTACTTGACAGTTGTCACCTTTGATGTATGATTACTTGACTAAGATTAACACCTATGTAGCTGAAGTGTAAAATAGTTAATCTCTAAATGTTGACACCTTTAATGTGCTGACACCTTTGATTTTGAACAAGGTATTAGTGATACCTTATGATATTCACAGATTTAAGTAAAAAAAAAAAAAAGAAATTAACATTTTATATTTGATAGTTAGATATATGGTTGACATCTTTGATGTATGATTTGACAACTATTAACACCTATGCAGCTTGGGTGTGAAATAGTTTATTTCTAAGAGTGTTGACACTTTTGATATGACACCTTTGATCTTAAGCAAGGGATTAGTGACACCTTAAAATATTCACAGATTCATAAAGATTATTCATTATCTGTTACTCATTACAAGTGCAGACTAATAACATGCACATATCATGAATCCTCATATAATAAGTGATCAATGTTCATTGTCTTATTCATTATCTGTACAAACAAAAATACATGCACATTTTATTAATCTACATGATAGATAAAGTAATATGTTTTAAGGTGATGTTATTTTCTGCATTGATAATTTTTTAGCTGACCGGCCCACACCCACGCCCTGGTCTCTTCGCTGATGCTGGCAAGTGGGTTTACACTTCTGACATTTACACACAATTCCCAAGTCACGTAATTCTCTGCTTTCAGAGTTGTGCTTGGAGGGAGAAAGATAGTACAACACTCGCCCGCCTGCCCCCCCTCGTACCACCATTGGATCCACTCTCCTGACTATCAAACCCAACCTGGGGATAAACAGGAACGCATATGCCCAACCTGGAGCTAATCAGGAACGTGCTCCTACACGCGGGAAGTGAACTCTACTCACTTCCCGTAAGACATATACAGACGCTCCTCAACTTACGTTTTAGTTACGCTCCGAACAAAACGTGAAAATGAACGTAAGTTGTTGCTGTACATTCCAGTAATGTATGACCGTTCATACTGTACTATACATCCATAAATTCTAATACCGTGTCTTATAAAACACCCCTAAATAATTAATTATAAACATAGCATTGTAAAATAATAACATTAATTTCAAATAAATTAAATTCAAGCAACAAAGAGATGGTGGAGGAGAAGGAGGAAGCAAGGCACGTTCAGTCTGTCGTTTGTGCCATGTAAACAATGGACGCAGCGTCAGGCGTATCGTTTGAACGTCTCGTACTACGGAGAGCGCGCTAAACTAAAAAATTCACAAAAAAAAAAAATTACAGTCAGTTCAAACGTAAAATCGAAAAAACGTAAAACGAATGAACGTAAGTAGAGGAGCGTCTGTACACACACCTTTCACATACATACCCACGCACAAACATCTACACGTACTTTTTCTTTGACTAAAATTCACTTCCTTTCTAACTTTCTCTTGTACTACATCTCATTTTAGTTTACCTCCCACTAAAGATTTTTCCGCCTCTTATCGCCCACGAAAAGTGCGCTGGCAATAGCCCTCTTTTATACACTACTATCTTTTCATTTTCTTACAGACATTCTTCCCCTCCCACAAAAACCGATCCCACTAGCCCAAAGAGAATCAACCAACACAGCACTCGCAGAGGTCGGACGTCGCTCTCCACTCCAACTCACTCAACAAGCGCCCAGGAATCTTCGCCGGCCGGTGGCGGTGAGGAGACTTTTCTCCTTTGCTGTTGGCGGTCTGGCACAGGCCGACCTCTTCGTTGACGTCGGCAGGCGGGTTTATACCAAAGACAAATACATTTCCCAAGTCACGTAATTCTAAGTTTTCAGAGTTGTGCTTGGAAGAAAAAAGATACACGCACACTTGCTCGCTGGCTTAGCGGGGGCCCACAATTTAACTCTGATTCAGAGCCCTTAACTCTTCGGCGACTGGTTGCGAGAGAGGATTTGGGGAGCCGCTTACCGACATCTCATTTCAGTTTACCTCCCACTAAAGATTTTTCCGTTTTTCCACCTTTCTCTACCACTACGCCTACCATTTTCTCAATTCTGATTATTCTAGTCCCAGACGTTGGCGCCACCGTCCAAGTTCCCTGCCCATTTCTCCTGAACCACGATCACCAACCGCCCCTAATTGCTCGCTCAATCGCCCGGTAGCAATAGCCCTCTTTTACGAGTATACACTACTATCTTTTCATTTTACAGACATTCTTTCCCTCCCATAAAAACCGATCCCGCGCAAGCGGGTGGTCTTACCTAGCAAGTCGCAAGCCCAAAAGAGATATAGAGATTATTACAGTACTTCCTTCTCATAGAACGATACTTGTTTACAATAATGTGATCACCAATGACAGCAAGGCATCAGGAACAACTTCCAGCTCTAAAGCTGTTTTCCACTCAAGCAGCATTGGAGGATCGACTGCAAGCATCCCAGTCCATCTAACAAAACCTGAATAATCCTCTAAGTGGCTCGACAAAGAAACTGAAAAAAGTATTGCTAAAAAGAGACAGGCATATAAGATATATAAGTACTCGGGTGCATCTAATGACTGAAAGTTATGTATCAATACAGAGAGATTTAAAAAAGACTAAGAAAAAGAAAACGACAATACGAAATGAACATCGCTGATAAATCCAAAGAGAATCCCAAAGAATTCTATAGTTACATTAGAGATAAAAAGGTTATTAGGAATCACATTGGTCCACTATTATCTGCTGACGGTCATCTTGAATATTCATATTTTAGCTCGGTATTCGTAAACGAAACACCTCAAAGTGAATTCCAAACTGAAACCTGTGAAAAGTCTAGGGTAAACTTACTACGGTAAATATAACTAAAGAAAAAATTAAAAGGTGTATAGACAAACTCAAAGTTAATAAAACACCAGGGCCTGACGGTTGGCATCCAAGAATCTTAAAGGAAATGAAAAATGAGATTGTTGTTCCATTAGAAATTATTTTCAAGAAATCCATCATATCCGGAGATGTCCCAAGAGAATGGAAGCTAGCTAACGTTACTCCCATCTTCAAAAAAGGTGACAAAAAGAAACCAAATAACTATAGGCCTATAAGTTTGACTTCAATCGTAGGAAAAATAATGGAAACTATCATCAGAGATGCTATCGAACATCATTTAGAAAGTAACCGTTTGCTAAATGATAGCCAGCATGGTTTCAGACGGAAACGTTCTTGCGTGACTAACCTACTCGAATTCTACAACACAGTTATCTCGAATTATGACAAAAGAAACAATATAGATTTAGTATATCTAGACTTTGCAAAAGCTTTTGATACCGTCCCACACGAAAGACTACTTACTAAATTAGCTTTGCATGGAATAAGTGGTAGCCTATTAGGTTGGACTAGTAATTGGTTGAATGGTCAAAAACAGAGAGTTGTTTTAAATGGAAAAACTTCTGGATGGAAAAGTGTTGCAAGTGGAGTTCCTCAGTGTTCCGTTCTTGGGCCACTTCTATTCATAGTATATATAAATGATATAGACCATGGACTAAAATCTACTGTTTCCAAATTTGCTGATGATACAAAACTGTGCGGAGTGGCAAATGATCACTCAAACCAATTAGATATTCAAGAAGATTTAGATCAATTACAGCAATGGTCTGAAAAGTGGCTAATGAAATTTAACACAAGTAAATGCAAGGTAATGCACACAGGCAAAAATAACAGTAAGTACGATTACAAGTTATTTAGAAATTCGTTAACAAAAGTGGATAGTGAAAAAGATCTCGGCGTAATTATCAGTAACGACCTCAAATCATCCAAGCAGTGTATTTCAGCCTCTGAGAAAGCAAATAAGATTCTAGGACTGATTGCGCGATCTTTTGATTTCAAAAGTCCATCACTCATTAACAAGCTATATAAATCGTTAGTTCGTCCACATTTGGAATATGCTGTTTCCGTATGGTCACCGAATCTCATTAAAGACATTGACAGACTGGAAAAAAATACAACGGCTAGCCACAAAACTGATTCCAAATATCAAAAATAAATCATACGAAAATCGACTAAAACATATGAATCTGTTTTCCCTAAAAAAGCGTAGACTCAGAGGTGATTTGATACAGGTCTTTAAAATTCTAAAGGGAATTGACATCAAAAGTGACAAAATTTTTACATTGAATGAGAATCAGACAAGAAACAATGGTCTCAAACTGTCCGGAAATAGATTCAATTTGGAAGTAGGTAGAAACAACTTTGCCAACCGTGTAGTTAATGAATGGAATAAACTTCCTGCACAGGTAGTGCAATGTAGTTCAGTTCGAAGCTTTAAGAATCATTTAGATAAATACCTAAGTAGGATGCTGTAATGATTATAATTTATCTTATATTATTTGTTTTTGTTTTGTTATCATTTGTCTAATTTTTATTTATTATTGGTTATATGTCAATTTATTATTATTTACTATTTACCTGTTTGTTTATTATTTAACTATACCTATGCATTTATTTATGTATTTTATTTGTTATTTACATTATCATAGTTTTTATTTATTATTTTATTATTAATATGATTTTTTTTCGCATCCGACCTAGATATGGATCAAAAGGTCTCCTGTCGGCATGCTCCGCCTTTGTAATCCTTTGTAATCCTTTGTATACCTAGAATTCCTAGATTATGTACTGCCTCTCTTCAATGACCTTAATAAGGAAATGCAAGCTGAGGACCCAAACATAAATGCTCTTAACTGTAGAGTGCAGTCTTCTCTACTATACTTGAGTGTTACCTGAAGCCAAGCTACTTAAAAGTCAATAGCACTAGCAAAGATAAAAATTCAGGCCCTATCGAGAAACAGGATCTTAAAAACCTCAAGCTAAGGTGTCTTGATTCTTATATTGAGTGCATCGCAGCTTCTACACAGTTTTGATTTTACTGATCGCGCAATCAGTCCTAGAATCTTATTTGCTTTCTCAGGCACTGAAATACACTGTTTAGATGATTTGAGATCGTTACTGATAATTACGTTGAGATCCTTTTCACAATCCATTTTTGTTAACAAATTTCCAAATAACTTGTAATCGTACTTACTGTTCGTTTTACCTATGTGCACAACCTTGCATATACTAGTGTAAAATTTCATTAGCTATATTTCAAACCATTGCTGTAATTTATCTTAATCTTCTTGAATAATTGATTTAAGTGATCATATACCATTCCGCACAATTTTGTATCATCAGCAAATTTGGAGACAATAGCTCCTAACCTAATATATCCTAACCTAACAATTCCATAGAAAAATAGAGGTGTGAAATAAAAAAAAATAAAGATGTGAATAAAAAGCACTTGCATGATACTGGAATAAGGCCATGACTTCTCTCCTGAAATAAAATTTTGGCTGTATTTTGAGCTTTGCTTCAAACAAGATTTAGCCCCCCTGTAGCCTCCCCGTTAAAAACTAACATATAATTCAACTATCGACTCTTGTGTTGTTACTGACTTATATGGAACTAGTTTCAGCGCGCCCGTAGCTTTTAAAATAACTGCAATTTAGTTTGTCCTCGATTGTAAAAGAGTATGTCCACGTATTCGGTAAGCTACGAGACTACGACCCATAAATAAATCTTTATCGTTAGCTGTGTGGTTTTACAGAATGATTGCAATGCACATGACTCTTCTAGATCTTATATATGTCTTAAGAATTTCAAACAATCCTTCAACTTGATAAAACAACAACAACAACGATCTTTTACTTTATTTCACTAGGTTTTCAATTTGTTTACAACCAGACATAGAAAACTTTAATACATATGGCTTGTCAAGGGATGACTTGTCCTTTTTACTTTCTTTGATGTGGGTTTATTGATTTAACATTGTTTTTAAATAAATATTTTTCATAAAAAATGACAGTGATAAACCTTGGGAGGCACTATATTAAAGGCAGAGATTGAGGAAAATACACAATCCCTCCCACACACACAATACCTACTTTTTGTTAATATTCGAAAAATGAAGCGTAACGGTCAAGGTTGTCGGCTTTGTTATACAAATGGGAATCCCAGTGAGATGAAAATCTATGTTGGTTTAAAAAACATTTAATTTTTTTGAATGCAGAAATAGAGAGAGAGACATATACGTTTTGGTTCAAGGGAAAATGGATTAGCGATTCAACGTTACTCTACGATTTATCCTACCCAGTTTCAATGTCATGTATAGTTCCAACTTTGTCTATATACTTATTTTCCTATTATCAGACATGATTTGAATTCGAGTATTGTTCCAGGTTGGGCTATATCACCTAAGCTATTCCAAGTATTTATTCACCTGTATGGAAATGTCTTTCTTCATATCCTTTAGACATTTAGATTTTCTCAATTTGTCCTCATGATACTGGTGACCCACTTTCGGAGAAGAATAAGCGAAGATATAGAGATCTGTATATTTCGATCACTTACTGTGATCATCTTCAGCAGATATGAATTACAGAGTAGAGAACAATGTGTATTTATACTGAAACAGTGAGGTAAGCAAGAAGGGACGGAGGCTTGTTCTCTACTCTGTTATTCATATCTGCTGAGGAGGATCACAGTAAGTGATCGAAATATACAGATCTCTATATCTTCGCTTATTCTTCTCCGAAAGTGGGTCACCAGTATTATTTTACAAATGTGCTACGACATAACTTTGTTGTCCTCATGACCTCAAAGCCTTCCCATCCCAAACCAAGCGATGTCTTCTGCCTGTGTATGGTGAGTATATGTCTGATTGTGCTTGTTAAAGTGACTGATTGTGAATATAGTTATAAATTAGTGTAAGTAGATTAATCATACTGATTAAGTGTCAGTGCTACACTGGTTCTGGAACACCTTTAACGTTCCTTATTGCGAAGAGAGTTAGGAAAGTATAAAACTGCTGTTTGGATGTTACATGCAGTTGAGAAGACTACGCCAGGAGGTGCTGAAAAAACTCCAGCTGAAGCCATCATCTATGTCCTATCATGCGCTTTGGGGAACCGTTGTTACAGATAATCAAAAGTCACTGCTGGGAATCGGAGAGGAGTGCGGGATTTGAACCCACGACTTAGAATGCGAGGCCAGCACGTTTACGTTGACGCAACCAGTGCACACGACCTAGAAAGGCTCGCATGATTCATAATTTTGTACCTGTGTTGTATGTTTAGGGGAGGGCTAGATCAGGGGCTACCATTATTTTCTTTTTCCACGGCGGGCCATTAAACTAAGAGAATTATGAGTGTGGACTGCATAACCACTTTGCTTAATATAAGAAAGAGAATACATAAAAAAAATAAGGACAATCATCATCATGAGTGAGATGTTTACAATGACTATGAGGAAAATGAAAAATATCTATATAATGGTGATTTGGAATCTGTATCAAGTCACCTCTGAGTCTACGCTTTTTTAGGGAAAACAGATTCACATGTTTTAGTCGATTTTCGTGTGATTTATTTTTGATATTTGGAATCAGTTTTGTGGCTCGCCGTTGTACTTTTTCCAGTCTGTCAATGTCTTTAATGAGATTCGGTGACCATACGGAAACAGCATATTCCAAATGTGGACGAACTAACGAATTGTTAACGAGTGATGGACTTTTGAAATCAAAAGATCGCGCAATCAGTCCCAGAATCTTATTTGCCTTCTCAGACACTGAAATACACTGCTTGGATGATTTGAGATCGTTACTGATAATTACGCCGAGATCTTTTTCACTATCCATTTTTGTTAAGGAATTTCCAAATAACTTGTAATCGTACTTACTGTTATTTTTACCTATGTGCATTACCTTGCATTTACTTGTATTAAATTTCATTAGCCACTTTTCAGACCATTGCTGTAATTGATCTAAATCTTCTTGAATATCTAATTGATTTAAGTGATCATTTGCCATTCCGCACAGTTTTGTATCATCAGCAAATTTGGAAACAGTAGATTTTAGTCCATGGTCTATATAATCTATATATTCAATACGTGTGTGTGTGTGTATACAGATATAGTATATACATACAGTACCTGTATACGTATATATACTGATATACAGTACAGTATTAAAACATCAAAAACTAAGACAAATTATAAAAATGAAACCAAAAGGTATAAAATGAATAAACAGTAAACAGCTTGTATATAATAGTATTCAATAGAAAAGGTTACTTGAAACGCAACAGATTTATATAATGTATCCTAAAGTATAACCCTCGTGTCGGCCATTTTGAATGGAATCCGACTTACGACTGGTTGGTCGGAACCGATCTAGGTCGTAACTCGGATAGTGACGGTATTTAGTCGCATGACTACGACTAAACTAAGCAGACGCATGACTTGCCATTTCGCACCTGGAGCCCCCATAAACCTTTTAGGACAGAAACATCAAACAACACTCACAAGAGAGATAATGGTGAAAAATATGAACATCATAACGACATTCCAAGATACCCGTCGCCTCCCCATCTTAGAAGCGCTATTAATCAAAGATATGAACCCTAGTTTGAACACCCAAATGTCCGACCTGTTAGCGCTACCAAGCATGAGGCGGCACTCTGTTGCCGGACAAAACCAACACGAGCACAGGGAGAGATAACCCGATCGGACGGACCAATCAACACCAAGAACGAGTACACAACACAGCTAGTCCCGCCCTTAAATACAATCCATCTGACAGTTTCCGTTCAGTAGCAAGTCTAACATAGAGACAGCCACTATACTAAGCCACTGAAGAAGAGTCAAGCGACTTGAAATCGCGATTTGGCAGCACAGATGACCTCCTACGGAGAAATCATCTCAGATATCAATAGAGACAATAAGACCACCTTAAGACACAAAGGGAATATCTTAAAGAAAATACAAAAAGCAGAACTAGTAATCACAGTTAACTCTACTTGTTTAAGAGAATCTCCTTCCCATTTATACATATAATGTATGTATATGTATATATATATATATATATATATATATATATATATATATATATATATATATTTATATATCACCCCCATCATTTTTCGTTCCCGTGTCTCTCCGTAGTTACGGGTTTGATTCTATTTACTGTTCCCTTATATTGTTTTATATTTCTCCTTTCACTTCCAATTTCTTTCCATCACTTAAGTATGTCTTTTACCATATCTTGCTTTAGAAAGTAAGTAATGTTTCTTGATGGGGTGAATTAAACATAGGTAAAAATTTTCTTTGTTTCTTCCGAATATTACAGTTGACTTGTCAAAGTACATCAAGGGACTCCCGTCTGGGATCCTCAATCCACTCACTAAGTCACTTCTGCTCCGACGTCACTACCTTATCCATCCAATGATCTTTAATGTTACAAATAAGTGCCTCCCCCAAGAGCGTGACTTTTCTCCCGTGTACCAATAATTTCTTCTCCTCCTCCACCCTTCTCCAAGCAGAAAGACTGTTACAACGTCTTAAGCAATACTGCTTACACAAGCAATCTCGACATCGAGCCGGAATGGCTTAGTTTATATATTGTCACATCAGCATTAAAATCTGTGCCCTAGCGGTTGTTTATAAACCTTAAATGGTGGGCGAGATTATGCAACTCCTTCGTGGGTATTGTTATCAAAACATCCTACACATAAAATGAAATTCTCGTCACCTACCCCTCTATCTAACTTGTCTACCTTTATCTACCAGCCTCACTAAAACTCTGGTCTACTGGGTCTAATCCTACAGTAGTTAGACCATGTAGAAGCATTGTCCTGAGGTATTGTGGTGCTGGAACTGTGTAGGTTCGGGAAAGGAGTAACAGTGGACGCAGAGGAATGTCCGGACTGGGTAGTGAAAGTCTACGTTGGTCTAATAAAGTCTCTCTGTCTTCGTAGGTCGCAAAATTGCAGTTGATACACTTAAGAGGACGCATGGGCTGAGGCGGTTCCCGCAGAAGGCGGCCCTTCCCTCGATGTGAGGACGGGTTATTATCCTGAAGGGGATCTGTTGAAGGGACTGATCTATGTCTTGTAATTGTCGTCGTCGTTGCTTCTGTGACCGTGGTGGGTGTTGTTGGTGGTGGGGTTGGGGTTGGGTGGGGTTGTGACGGGGTTGGTTCGTGTGATGATGGTAATGGGGAGAGGTGAGGAGTGACCTGGGGTGAGGGAGGTTTAGGGTTGTGATTAGAAAGAGGACTGGGTTTAGAGGAAGATAAAAGAGGTCGTGGAAGAGGAGGAGACGGAGAGGGCTGAGGAGTACGGGAAGGTGCGGATGCTTGAAGGGAGGAAGTGTCGACCTGCACGACCCTCGCTCTCTCACTCTCACCTGATTCCCCTCGGGCCCCTCCGTGTCCTGTCTCCTCATCTCCTGCTGGCGGGGTTCCTCCCACGTCGACGTGGTCCTCAGCAGCAACTTCCTCTGCCAGGCCGCTCCTGCAATGTAGGGAGGAAATCTTGGATTTTTTTTTTTTTTTTTTTTTTTTCAAAGTTGTGACTAGGGCGTGGAACAAGATAAGAAAAACAAAGATCTTATCACACAATATGGGCTGTAATGAAAAACCAAAATAACAAAGAACAAGCCACGTTGACTCAAAACATTTTGGTACATAATAAGGCCTGATGCAGAAAAAAAAATAATGAAACAATAAAAAAAATCAGCGCTAACAGGTTGGAAAACAACCAAACGAAACAGCTAAACCATAAATGTTACAGCATATTGCTTAGGTGTCAATGTATCCATAAAAATGGTGTAGGATGGAAGAAGAGTCAAAGTAAACAGAAGGAAACTGAAAAAGATAAAGACGTTATGGAATAAATAATAGTCAGTTTTGACCGTTAGAAACACAGACAGGTCCTCACGAGCATAGTTTTTTATGACCTATACATTATAAATAGGCAAATACACACAAATACACATACACATACATACATATACGTACGTCTCGGTGGCGTGGTTGGTAGAGTCCCCTACTGTCATTACGGCGGTCTGGGTTCGAATCTCACCCAGGGCTGAAGAATTTTCAGTATCGCTGTGCTTCGAATCGTTACTCCAACTCACGTGGGCGGGGAGTTGGGTGTATGTGTGTACGTGTAAGGTCACAGCATCACCCATAGATCGGTCATACGAGCTCTGAGCTCTCTTCCGGGAGGGAAATAGCTGTCGTTCACGGGTCCAGCACGTGATCCAAAGACCAAGGTGAATAAACGCACAAACGCTTCTAATATCTTTAGATATGATGAATTGGAGAGTAAGTGACAGGACCCCACGAACCTTACTCCTTACCTACATACTAAAATTAGGTAAATACGCACGCACACACACACACACACACACACACACACACACACACACACACACACACACACACACACACACACACACACACAAAGAAACTCACTTGTGTGAATGAAAGCCGAGCACTCTTCCTTGTAGTTCCCCTTCTGATGGAGCATCAGGCGTCGCTGCGCTCGAGTCTGCAGAGGGATTCGGTGTTGCCGCAGATTTTGTTAAGGTGGACGGATTCGACATCGAAGAGAAGCACTGCAGTGGAGGAGGTGGTGGTGGATGCGTGGAAGGAGGAGGAGGAGGAGGAGAGGAAGATGAAGTTATA
>NC_134794.1:60697467-60709967 GCF_046742065.1 Oratosquilla oratoria | reverse complement strand
GTATTCACTTGGTCTTTTGGATCACGTGTTGGACTCGTGATCGACAGCTATTTCCCTCCTGGAAGAGAGCTCAGAGCTCGTAGGTCCGATCTATGGGTAATGCTATGACCTTGCACACACACACACCCCCAACTCCCCGCCCACGAGAGTTGGAGTAACACCCCTCAGCGCTGCGATACTGATATTATTTCAGCCCGGGCGAGGATCGAACCCGGACCTCCGTAGTGGCAGGCCAGAGCTCTAACCACAGCGTGTGTGTGTGTGTGTGTGTGTGTGTGTGTGTGTGTGTGTGTGTGTGTGTGTGTGTGTGTGTGTGTGTGTTTACCTGGTATTTACCTAGTTGTATTTTACGGGAAGGGGAGCTATGCTCGTAGTGTACCGTCTTCATATCTCATTTTATCTCAAATGTTTTTAAATTCATGTATTGTTTTTGCACACACCACTTTCTCATCTAACTTGTTCCAAATGTCTATTACTCTGTGGGGAAAGCTGTTCTTTTTCAGGTCCCTTCTATAACTGTCTTTCTTGATTTTTTTTCCCGTGTCCTCTTGTATGTCTACTATCCCATTTTATTAGATCCTCTCTATCAATAGTTTCTATGCCTTTCATGATTCTATGAATAGTTACCAAATCTCCTCTCTTCTTTGCGCGCGCGCGTGTGTGTGTGTGTGTGTGTGTGTGTGTGTGTGTGTGTGTGTGTGTGTGTGTGTGTGTGTGTGTGTGTGTGTGTGTGTGTGTGTGTGTGTGTGCGTGCGTGCGTGCGTGCGTGTGTGTGGATGAAGGCAGCAGTACACTAAATGATAGAACGCATTACCGGGAACAGTAAAGGAAAAATAAATAAATAAACAAAGAGGTCAATAAATTTATAAATAAACAAATAAATTAATATATAGATAAATAAGATTTGCCCCATGACCATTGTTATTTTTTGCACCCAATGATTGATGATGGATTGATTGATAAGTTGAGACTTCCCTCCCTTCCCCCCGTCCACAACACTGCCCCCACCCCCCACCCCCCACCCCCGTCACCTCTCATTGTAGTCTTTCATGTTCCCATTCTTTTTGATTCGCGGGTTAAAAATCGCCTGTTTGAACAATTGTTCTGTGAGGAGGAAAACACCGTCCCATTCAGGACTCCCAGCCTTTAGTCTTGACCTCGTCGTCCTCGATGCTTTGATGAAAGAAGGTCGAGATATCCGCTTCCACGGTCGCGCGGGTTCCCTGAAGCCCACGACGTTGTCGATCTTGATGTCGTTGTGGGTCACCCCTCGTCCGGAGGCACTCGTCCACCGTCTCCACGAGGTCCCTGAAGAGCTTCCCGAGGACCTCTTCGAGGAGGGCACCGATCCGGACGACGAGGTCGTAGACGGTCGTGGCGCTGGACGGGAGCTCCATGATCAGATAAAAGTCCTCCTCCGTGCACAGGAAGTCGAGGAGCTAGGTCACCTTCGGAGGTGGACGGCCTCGAGAGGCACCCGCTCCCCGTCGAGCTGCCCCCAGCTGTTCACGAAGAAAAGCGAAACCTCGTTGGTGGCCACTGCGGCCCCCTTGCTCCTCCTCCGGACGGCGTAGATGGTGCAAAATCAACCTGGCCTTTCGAGAATGTTTGTGGTTTCATCACCATCTATACACTGCATCTACTGTACACGACATTTCTTTTTACTTTATCCATATATATATTTGTATATATATGTATATATTTATATATATATACATATATATGTATATATAATATGTATATATATATATATACACTGAATTGAACACTACAACATTTTCACAGTTATTAATTTTCTTCTTAATATTTTCAAGTTTCCTCACTAAAGTTCTAATATTGGGAGGATGAGAGGAAACGAACTTTCCAAAGTTCTCCATTTTAATTATTTGACGTTTCGACTGCAAAGAGTCATTATCAAGTTACAAGAACAGTTAAGGCAACACAATCTACAGATACGTTACATGGTCACAGGAAAAAATAGAATGCTACACTCTTGGGTCAAGCGCGATCTTTAAACCTCCGATAACCTGACCCTGGAAGACTTTCTCAGAGCTTGAGGAGGGGAAGGGGAAGGAGGAGGGAGAGGTGAGGGGGGAGAGTAGGGGTCGGAGTAAGGTGAGGTGAAGTAGCGTGTCTAGCATACATAGGGAGGTTATGTACAACATGTCGCGTGGACGTATTAAATAAAGAAATAGCAGACAACAAATTAGCCTGTACATTGATCACAGGAGACAATTCTCTTATATACACAGCCTCTAACATTTTTAGTTCCTTAATGTTATTACACTGGGCTAGCACTTCAGTGTTATGAACAATGGTTGCTCTATCCAACACAGACTTGTGATACTGTTCAAAATGATTTTTAATGGCTCCCTGTTGGAGGTGGAGAGTTAAACGTCTGCTAAGGCTGCATGTCGTATGACCAACATAGCTACGAGGAAAGAGCTCACAGTCTCCAGTAATGCATTTGAACTGATAGACTACATTAGTTTTCGACAGCATCCCAGAAGTGCCAGACAAATAATTTTTAATATTAGAACTTTAGTGAGGACACTTGAAAATATTAAGAAGAAAATTAATAACTGTGAAAATTGTGTGGTGTTCAATTCAGTGTGTATAAAAGAAAACCTGCGCCCTAAGTATATATATATATATATATATATATATATATATATATATATATTGATAAGTATTTTAGACAAATTATTTGGATGATGGAGAACATATATACAGGGGAAGGCTCGGAACCCTATACACTCTAACGTTTCGTTCGCGTAGAACGAAACAAACAAAGAGGATTTAGTACATTACTTCTCCGCACATGATGATAGGACAAAGAGTGGTATAGTAATAGGATTTTTTCTCAGGGCACTACGAATCTGTAGTAATGAATACCTAGAAGGCGAATTTGATTACATTATGAAAACCTTTGACAAACTTGGATATCCAGAGGGAATGTTGAAAAGAACAAAAAGAAAAGCAATAAATATTTACAATCGCGGAAAGAAAGAGAGAAATGATAAAAATAAAAATAATACAAATTTTATATCAGTACCTGGCTCAGAAACGTCACCAATAATAGACAAATATTTAACAAAATCGGGTATAAACATAGCTAAAATAACTAACAAGAGGATAGGTGATTTAATAAAGACTTCTGAAAAGAGAACCAATTCCGAAAACAGCGTCGTATACAAAATCCCGTGCAATAGTTGCTCAATGGCTTATTATGGCGAATCGTCAAGAGGATTAGAAAAAAGAATTTATGAACATAAAAACGACATAAAAGCACATAGGACATCTAATTCTTTAGTAGTTCATGCGGAAAAATTCGATCATTTACCAAACTGGAGAGAAGCTGAAGTGCTACATAAAGGTTTTGATAAATTCACTAGAAGAATTGTTGAATCAGCATATATTTCTACTAATAATTCATCGAATCATCGAGGAGGGTTCATCAATTTAGCTAAAGAAACTAGTATTTTAATTCTAAAACACGCCAGAAAAACGACCTTTCCCAAGTGTCCGAAAAGATAATTAGATTTAGTACATAAACTCCAATTGCAGTTCTACATACACTCTCTGAAGAAGTTCTACGCGAACGAAACGTTAGAGTGTATAGGGTTCCGAGCCTTCCCCTGTATATATGTTCTCCATCATCCATATATATATATATATATATATATATATATATATATATATATATATATATATATATATATATATATATATAATAATAATAATAATAATAATAATAATAATAATAATAATAATAATAATAATAACAACAAAATCACTTGGAAAATAAAATGAAAGGTGACCGAACGTTTTCGTCTATTTAAGACATTCTCACCTTTGAAAATGTCTTAAATAGACGAAAACGTTCGGTCACTTTACATTTTATTTTCCAAATGGTTTTATTACACATTTTGTGAATCACCTGTTTTTGTGATTTATTCGCATATATATATATATATATATATATATATATATATATATATATATATATATATATATATATATATATATATATATAAATAATTAAAATTTGCAGCAGCTTCTGCGTTCACGAGTTTTTTGCTGACATACCAATGCCGAGCCTTTCCTTTGATCAATTCCTTTTGAGGGGAGTTGGGTAATTTGACATTATCTTTACTTTTGTCGTTATCCACCGGCAGGACATCTGTCCCTTGCATATAATAGGTCATGTCTAAAGATAGGGGTGTGCTTGTGTGCGTGTGTGTGAGCGTGCGCGTGTGGTGTATGTGCACGTGTGTTTGTGCACGCTCTCGTGTATGTGCGTGTTCATGTGTGAGCGTTCGCGCGTGCGCGCGCGTGTGTGTGTGTACGTTTGTACGTGCGTGCGTATGTGCGTGTCTGCGTTCGTGTGCATGCATGTATAGCTTTTGGTATATTCGTGTATATGAACGCGTCTTTATGTCAGCAAAAAACTCGTGAACGCAGAAGCTGCTGCAAATTTTAATGGCATTTGCCTAAAAGAGGATCTGCTGCCCAACTATAGCAATATATATACTGTATATATGTATATATATATGTATATTGCTATATATATATATGCACATGTGTGGCTATACACATGCAAACAAAAATAACGTCTTAGACACAATTTTATCTGACGTCGATTTCACTCGCCCAACGGTCATCCAACGGCCCAAGCGCAAATGACATTAGACGGAAATGTGAAAGCTTGAATATTACCTTCCCTTTATTATGATTTGCTTTGATGTCCTACATACCCGTGAACATTACCAATGCCGAGCCTTTCCTTTGATCAAATTCTTTTAAGGGGAGTTGGGTAATTTGACATTATCTTTACTTTTGTCGTTATCCACCGGCAGGACATCTGTCCCTTGCATATAATAGGTCATGTCTAAAGATAGGGGTGTGCTTGTGTGCGTGTGTGTGAGCGTGCGCGAGTGGTATATGTGCACGTGTGTTTGTGCACGCTCTCGTGTATGTGCGTGTGCATGCATGTATAGCTTTTGGTATATTCGTGTATGTGAACGCGTCTTTATGTTTATATGCACGTGCATACAAACAAACAGAACCATATTGTTCCATCTGTGAATATGAACATGTAGAGAAAGCACAGGTGAATTCAATGGTAGCCAGAATAGAAAGAATAATCATCTTTAAATTTGAATACGGTTAGTACTTATTCTATCTGTTAATTACCACGACACCAATGCGTTGCAAAGAAATCTAGCAATCACCAAACTTTTAACAAGTGACTGATTGAAACACAGACAATATTAATCGTCAAATATCAATACCACTTAAAAACCATCATTAAGAGATTGAAAATGCTGTGCACTAATTTCTATCGATCTTGCGCAAAATTTTAATTTGATTAGACACTAATCAAAATCTTACTTTTGAGTTGATTTTTTATAGTGTGGTGTAGCACCACTCTTTTCTTGGTGTTCTATCTCTTGTTCAGCAAACACTGCTGGCTACAACTAGATCGCGTGTTTCTTTACTTCTTGTGACGCCTCACGGTACTTGTGTATCAATCTTAAGCTTCGTTCGAATGCGTGACGACAATGCGTCAGCCAAACGAGAAAATTTTGTAGAACGCAATTTATTCAGGACATGGTTCAGGTTAGATTACTTAATTTAAACAATACATGTGTGGAGGAATATTATAGTTTAAAACTTAAATATCTAAGAATGGAAAATGGGTTTCTTATATAATAATATGGGGTCAGACGATTCGGAAGCGCTTCTTAGTGTTCACAGTATGATTTCGGTTAGTCATGATTGACTATGGTCAGACATAATGAGTTCAATCAATATTCATTTCCCCTCATAGACGACATACATCGAAAGAATCATATAAAGGACATTTTTCTATCGGTTATAACAATGAGTTAGTTTAACGTCATCCCTCAGAATTTGATTAGAATCAATGAATGAGAGAAGAAAAGAAAAAGAAAGGAAAATGTCTGGTGTGGCAGCGTCTTGTCGTCATGTCGGTTTCCACAACAAACAAGCCGCCGCCAATATGCATCGTCCCTCTTCGACAGTCTAAATCACAGGGTTCCAGCACGCGACCTCCGGCCCTATTGACTTCACATTCCTACTAACATAAGAGAGAGATTTCGATTGCTTAGCGCATGCCCAAGTACACGACGGGAATCCAGTCGTGTGTACAGCATACAATTTACCATATGTAGTTTAACATACACATAAAATGGGTCTTGATTTGTTGAGACACTATTTTGTACTCTGAGTTTCCCCATCGGCTGAGTAGAATGGGGCTGGCATTTGACAACACAATATCAACGACAGGTAAATAAATAAAACAGATAAATCAATATGCAAGCGCTTGGGTGAAGAGATGACCCATCCCACGACCAAAGCCACTTCGTGGTTGCATGTTCAGCAACAATTGCTAGTGATTGATATGTCTGAACGACATTATGATCATATGCACATTCACCACGATCTTGGATCACGTGTTGGTCTTATGATCGACAGATATTACCCTCTCAAATAAGACCTTAGGAGATCATATATGACTCGACCTACACTGTATGGGGAACGCTGTGACCCTACACACACACACACACACACACACACACACACACATATACACACACAATATAAAATTGGTGTAAAGGAAATAAAGAAAGTGCGATCTGAAAAGGACCTGGGGGAAATCATCACAAAGGCCATGTCCCCAGATAAACAGATAAACAAAATTGTCGGAGAAACCTACAACTTCCTAAGATCAATGAAGGTGGCTTTTACTTACTTGGATGAAGAAATGGTAAAGAAAATACTAGTTACACTGATGAGGCCAAAATTGAAGTACGCAGCGACACTATGGTCGCCCAGTACTAAAAAGAATATAAGGAAATTTGAGAGAACCAAGAAGGCAACTACGAAGATGGCCTCAGCACTTTCAAAACTGTCATGAAGAGAGACTAAAAACTAGAATTACCGACTCTGCAACCAAGAAGAGAAAGAGGTGACTTATTGACTACTTACAGAATCATGAGAGGTATAGAAGTCCTTGATAGAGAAGACTTACTAAATAGGGATAAGAGAAGTACAAGGGGACATGGATGGAAGCTCGAAAAGGACAGTTATAGATGAGACCTGAAAAAGAGCAGCTTTCCCCAGAGAGTGGTCCATGTATGGAACAAACTACACGAAACAATGGTTTGTGCAAAAACCATACACGAATTTAAGAGCAAATTAGACAAGGCGAGATACAGAGACGGGATTCCACGAGCGTAGCTCCACTTCCCGTAAGATACAACTGGGTTAAACACACGCACGCGCGCGCGCGCGCACACACACATACACACAACTCCTTGCCCACCAGAGTCCCGGCTCGCATTGCAGCATTGTTGAAGTTTTCATGATATCTTATAGAATTTTTATAATGATTATTATTATTACTATTATTATTATTATTATTATTATTATTATTATTATTATTATTATTATTATTATTATTATTATTATTATTATTATTATTATTATTATTATTATTATTATTATTATTATTATTATTATTATTATTATCATTATTATCATTATTATTATCATTATTATTATCATTATTATTATTATCATTATTATCATTATTAATATTATTATTATTATTATTATTATTATCATCATCATCATCATCATCATCATCATCATCATCATCATCATCATCATCATCATCATCATCATTATTATTATTATTATTATTATTATTATTATTATTATTATTATTATTATTATTATTATTATCATTATTATCATTATTATTATTATTATTATTATTGTTGTTATTATTATTATTATTATTATTATTATTATTATTATTATTATTATTATTATTATTATTATTATTATTATTATTATTATTATCATTATTATTATTATTATTATTATTATTATTATTATTATTATTATTATTATTATTATTATTATCATTATTATTATTATTATTATTATCATTGCTATTATTATTATCATTATTACTATTATTAATAATATTATTATTATCATTATAATCATTGTTAAAATTATTATTATTATTATCATTATTATTATCTAAAGTTATTACCCTTATTTAAAATCTCCCGTCACTTTCAACTATTTTCTTGAATGTCCTGACCACTACTTTTCTCATTCCCCGTGTTGATAGGCCCATTGTTTTCAGTCTACGTATACTTTATCCTATTGGAACCTTTACTTTCTACAAAATTTAATTTACATAATCTTCTGGACAAAATAATTTTAAGTAACAGATTTAATTAACATAATCGATGAACATCTTATCTTTTAAACAAGACAAACTTGAACATTGAGGATGATATTCTGGCATAAGGTAGAAAGGGTGCTGCAGTCATTGTATGAAATAAACAAGTAAATAAACTAATAAACAAATAGATGAATAGATAAAAAAAATAAACAGATAAACAAAAAATATAAATGTTTTGTAACACTAATAGGGTCAGCAGACTAAAGAAGGTCTGATTCTGTTGACATAATATAATCGAATTATTTTGGAATCGCCACTCCGCATTTTTCTTATACCCTACTTGAAAGGTTAAAGGTGTCCCAAACCTTCTTTGATCCAGCCTCTCTATTCACAAAACCAGCTATTCTTCTCCATATTAACGACAGACATAAGCCTTAACCTCCATATATTTTTAATTTCTTTTAACGCCAATCACATGACATCAGTCTGTCCCCAGGTGCTCGCAGCCCTGTGGACAATGTGAGATGCAGGTGTGTGTGTCGCGGTGTATTTCAGAGGAAGGTATTGTGGAACTACGATCGTATTATATTATCTACCTCTCTCCTACCAGGGAGCTCCCATGGATGTGAATAAAAGTAATTTTTATTCGGTGAGATCTACCGGATCCGGGACATAATCCCACCCGGACACAATCCCCCCGGACAAATTACCTCCGGACAATATCCCTCCTGGACAGAATCCCTCCACAAAAGTGAGCGGGCTGGACAAAATCCCCCCACATTATTCAGATTAGCAGCTCTCCCATTGTATATCTTCATATGCAAAGCAATTAACATCTTACAGACATTTATATACTTGTTTGAATAAATAATTTATGAAAAAAGTTTTTTGCTTCACTACTACACCTTACAAACATATATGAAAATATCATATATATTAAAAAACATAAATAAACATATACTCACATATACAGTCAAATATTATATGAGAATATATATCAAAATACATTAATATATAAATGCATTAATATATCAAAATACATAAATAAACATATACTCTAGGAGGAATTCTGTCCAGGGGGGATATTGTCTTGGGGGGATTCTGTCCAGGAGGGATATTGTCCGGAGGGATTTTATCCGCGGGGATTGTGTCCAGGAGGGATTATGTCCGGACACTGATTTACCACACCCAATCACGGGAAACTCGCATCCCACCTGGCATCATATACGCGTTGGTAGTTTCAGTTAAAGTGATCATCTTCGTGCTACGCAGCTCAAAGCAAAACAACCCCATTATTCAAAAACAAAGAATTAGTGTTCTTGACAATCGTTTGACGATCATCGTTGATCTATGAACGATCATCGTTGAGTGATAGTCGCACTTGAACAAAACCCACTAAGTCGAATGACGGCAGATTGAAAGTGGGAAACAGGGTCATTCTATATTTACAAATTTACAAAGGATTTACAGAGGCGGAGCATGCCGACAGGAGACCTTTTGGTCCATAACTAGGTCGGATGCGAAAAAAAAAATAAAAACTATAATAATGTAAATAACAAACAAAATACATGAATAAATGCATAGGTATAGTTAAATAATAAACAAACAGGTAAATAGTAAATGATAATAAATTGACATATAACTAATAATAAATGAAAATCAAACAGACAAATGATAACAAAACAAAAACAAATAATATAAAATAAATTATAATCATTACAGCATCTTGCTTAGGTGTTTATCTAAATGATTCTTAAAGCTTCGAACTGAACTACATTGCACTACCTGTACAGGAAGTTTATTCCATTCATTAACTACACGGTTGGCAAAGTTGTTTCTACCTACTTCCAAATTGAATCTATTTCCGGACAGTTTGAGACCATTGTTTCTTGTCTAAAACTGTAATATGTTAGTTGTTTCGTTTCAGTTTCCATTATATATATATATATATATATATATATATATATATATAGTTTCCTTAGTTATTTTAGACATGTTGTTGTTTACAGTAAAGTATATTGAGTTTTCTTCTATAGAAAATACCACATAAGTTTCAAAATTTTCCTTAGTTTAATCTCAGCTTTTATTTCCAGCACCAATCAAGTATCCTCCATTCTCATGATATACCATCTTCAGTTAATTGATTTCCTCTGCTCTTTTTCCCAGCCTCCCCCCTCCCTCACCTTAATCCCTTCACAAATCCTATCGTTCCTTAATCCCTGTTCACACTAGCGGTTTTAAATGCGCGGAAACCGAGGCAGTATTGGATAGTCAAGGAAAATTTGCGCGGTTATGTGTGAACGCTCCCACTGACTTATACTGCAAATAAACCGCCGCGGTTCAAACCGCTAGTGTGCACAGGGCCTGTTCTGTAGTAAATCCGCAGATAACATTATTCCCTAAATATTGATTCCTCGCTCTTGTATTCAATATTCAGGTCTCATTCCCATATAAAGTAATGAGCAAAAATTTGGTACGTATGCTGGTTACCGCTAAAGAAAATTAAATTCCCAAGCGCTTTCGTGTAATTCACATTTCAGTGGAGATACAGACGAAAGCGCTACAAAGTATAAAAATGTTGTTGCTTGTCTTTATATGCTTACCTTGTACAACTTTTATCTGTATTTACCCTGAAGATGTGACTTACACGAAATCGCTTGGGAATTTCGTGTTTCTTTTTCCCCTAGTGGTAGCCAGCATATTATTGGATCACATGCCAATTTTATAAGTTTTCTCTCTTACTACATATATACATCCACTGTGGTTTAGAACGCTAGTCTGGCCTAGCTCTGTTGGAAACTACATACTCCCAAATATATCAGTGCACCTTTATGCTGAATACCAGATTCATTGGCAAAAAAAAAAAAATACAAAACAGTTGGTTTTGATAACGGAACTACTGTTTCCCCTCGTGTTGAAAGCCTAACGAATACAATGGTCATTTGCGATTCATTATGCGTTTGAAGACAAAACAATTCTTTTTTTTAGCGGTACAATGGATTTGGATCCCTTTTCAAAGCGAGAGATGAAATAATCACACCAAAATAGGATTTTTTCCTCTAAAATGAATATCGCACGGCGGCAGTTGTTATAATTACCAAAAAAAGAAATGTAGCAAAGAGGAGCTGTTTCTATAACAGCAATATTGTACACACATAAACACACACACACACACACACACACACACACACACACACACACACACACACACACACACACACACACACACACACACACACACACACACACACACACACACACACACACATACATATATATATATATATATATATATATATATATATATATATATATATATATATATATATATATGTATGTATGTATATATATATACATACATACATATACCAAAGGCTTTTTCCCCCTACATGGGCATAGAAACCACTCCCACCCATTCCATTTCCTACATATTCCACTCCCCTCCACCCTCCTCCCTCCCTCTTATCTTGGCACCTCCTGGATGACGGGTCATCCCTGCATCCTGTCCACTGCCCTGGGTCAGAAGCAGTGTCGCAAGACACAGCACATCCACAGCAAGGCCGCTTCATAAATTCGGCGACCCCCCCCTATCCGTCCCCTCATGCAGAAAAGGAGAAGACGGGGAGAAATCCCTTCGGGCTGCGTCATTTTTTTTTCTCATACATACTTCCTCACCCCCCATCCCCCACCTACTCACCCTCATGCATAACAGCATGATCTATACACAACCCGTCTCCATTCACCCCTATCTTCTGTCCTCTCCCGTCCTTCCCCAACAGACATTCCTCTCTTTTGTAATGCCCCTTTCACCCCATCCATCCATCTCATCCTAGGACGGCCCCTCATATTCACTCCTTCCACATCTGCCTTCCACACTTCTTTTACTAGTCTTTCTTCACTCATTCTTTCCATGTTTCCAAACCATCCTAATACCCTTTCATCAACCCTATCTCCCAGTTCCCTTT
The DNA here is from genome assembly GCF_046742065.1 of Oratosquilla oratoria. NCBI lineage: Eukaryota > Metazoa > Arthropoda > Malacostraca > Stomatopoda > Squillidae > Oratosquilla > Oratosquilla oratoria. The sequence goes on along the minus strand of NC_134794.1, from coordinate 60,697,772 downwards.
CCACCCCTGTTCTCCTCCTCACCTCCTCATTTCTCACTCTATCTAGCCTAGTAACCCCTATCATACTTCTCAGATATTTCATCTCAAACACATTCAAACTCCTTCTCTCTTCCTCTCTCATGTTCCATGTTTCTGCCCCGTGCAATGCTGTTGGCACAATCACTCCTTCATATAACCTCCTCTTAGCATCCATTCCCAGATGTCTATTTCTCATTACACTTTTCAATCCACCAAGGCATTTACTCGCTTCTCTCAATCTACATTCTACCTCCACCCCCACTCCTCCCTTTCCTGCCACATTCGCA
>NC_134794.1:60549967-60692467 GCF_046742065.1 Oratosquilla oratoria | reverse complement strand
CGAGAGGGCTTTGGCTAAAGGTAAAGGTGTTCTTGGGTCACTATGTATTTGGAGAAGGCTTATGACAGGGTAGACAGAAAGGCACTGTGAAAGGTATTGCAGATTGGGATTGGGGAAAGCTATTAAGGGCAGTCAAGAGATTTTTACGAGAGTAGTAGATCCTGTGTTAAAATTGGGAATGGAGAGAGCAAATGGTTTGAGGTAAAGGTGGGGTTGTTTGAGGGCTATGTAATGTTGCCATGGTTGTTCAATGTGCACATGAATGAGGTGGTGTAGGAGGTAAATGTGAGAGTCATGGGTAGAGGATTAGAGATGGTTAAAGATAATGGAGAGTAGTAGGTGATAAGCCAGTTGTTGTTTGTGGACAACGCTGCGTTTGTGGCAGGGTCAATGGAGGTAGTGACGGAGTTTGGGAAGGTAATGCGATTGGAGAAAGTCGAGAATAAATGTGGGTAAAAGTCACGTGATGAGATGTATAAGGGGAGAGGATGGCAGTGAGTCAGAGTTAATTCTTAAAGAAGAGTAGCTGGAGGAAATGGACATTTTTAAGCATTTGGGGTCGCTTGTGTCAGGAAATGGAGGAATGAGGGTAGAGTTAATTTGTAGATTGAGAGAAGCAAGTGAATATTTTTGGGGGCTGAAGTTTCATGAGAAACAAACACCTGGGAATGTATGCAAAGAAAATATATGAAGGGGGTGATTGTGATTTGGAATTAGAGAGGCAGAAAGGAGAAGTCTACATGTGTTTGAGATGAAGTGTCTAGGAAGTATGGTAAGTGTTACTAGGTTGGATAGAGTGAGAGACGAGGTGAGGAGGAGAGCCGGGGATGCCAGATAGGGCTGATGAAAGTCTATTGGGATGGTTTGGACATATGGAAAGAACGAGTGAAGAAAAATGAGCAAAACAGGTGTGGATGGCAAAGGTGGGTGGAGTGAACTTGAGAGGACGACCGAGGATGAGATGGATGGATGAGGTGAAAGGGGCTTTGAACAAGAAGGGGAATGCCTGTTAATCAAGGAAAGGAGAAGGAAAGGGATAGGGGTGAGTGGAGAATGGTTGTGTACGGATGATACATTGATGCTTGCCGAAGGTATTTTCACCCCGTCTTCCCTTCTCTCTATGATTGTCGAGCAAGGAAGTGAGGGATGGGGAGTGGAGGGAGGTCGGGAGTGGGTGTATGTATGGATTTTTCCCCGCCGATTAAGTGAAGCGTCCTTGTTGTGGATGTGCTGTGCCTTGCTGCATTGGTTCTGACCCGGGCAATGAGCAGTAGACAGGGATGATTTTTCATCCACTAGAAGCTAAGATAAGAGGGTGGATGGGAGTGGAGTAGGTGGGAGTGAAATGGGTAGGACTTGGCTACCTCTCTTATTAGGGGGAAGAAAAGCCCTTGATATATAGGTAGTTATTTCTATTATAATGAACATGTTTATCATCTGCATGCTCACATCCATTTTAAATCTAGTCAAAATTAATTCGATATGTGTTACGTTTGGGCCTATTCGAACTTTAAGTCCGATCGTGATTGCAAGAACCATGATATAATCATTACTTTGTTTAATCTGTACGGATCGTATGCGTAGACTGCACACAGCACCGTAAGAAGTGTACAGACAGTAGTACAAAATCAACGTTATATAACTTTTATTCACATTTAAACATAACACGATATTGGATTATTGAAATCATAAGTGATATTTAGATATTACAACATAAACGTCGTATAGAATAAGTAAAATCGTTAGAATTATTTGAAATAAATCGTCTAGCAAGAGTTGAAACCTGGCGGGTCTAGGGAGGAAGCAAGGGGAGGAGGGGAGGAGGGGAGGAGGCTGTGTCGTAGGTTGTAAACAGCGTGCCAAGAAATGAACGTTACATAAAGAGGTGAATGGCGTCTGTTATTTTAGAAATGAAGTGACATAAATACCATTTCTCTACGGTAACTTTATATTTGCAAGAAATTCAATAGGAAATTGGGTATGCTTACAGGAAAGGCTACAAATGTTTGCTTTCATATCAGGGTAGGAAATATTGTTAGGATGGAAAATCAACACTGCGTTATGACTTATAGCTATCAATAGATGTCTGAGAAGTGATTCATCGCCAATCGAAGTCGTATTTCTAGGAAAGAATAACAAAAACAGGTGAGTATTCTTATACGAAGACAGGTCTAATACCAACGAAGTCTGTGTCGCAATTTGTAATAATATTTACATTCCTGTACCGTATTTTTTTATGTTTTCAATTTTTATTCCCATCTTCTCTCAATTTCTCTATTGGTATTGTCATCACATTTTCCTTGAAAGATGCTCGGTGCTGAGAGTGTGAAATAACGGCTGATAATTAGACGATATATTGCTCACATACTTCCGTTGCCAGTGTTGGGTTCCGTTTCTATTCTCTTATAAGTATTCCTCAGCAAACCAGTCACGTATATTTCTGTGGTGTCTAGGCGACACTCGGTAAATAGCTCTGAAATTTTATATTCAAAACGTAATTTCTTGTGCGAGGAGTACTCTGAAGATTTAGTGTTCTCCCTCACTATAGGATAGTTTTGTCTCCGCTAAATGTTATCTAATATACTTCTAATTGTAAGTACTTTTCAGGTATAATTGTCTTATGAAGATTTTTTTATTATTATTAATTTTGGTGTTTAGGAGTAGAAATGACCTCTAGCGGTAGCTAAGTGTTTAGACACGGTCTCAGATCGTCGTATGTTCTTGTTGACGTAAAGCTGCAAAAAGGAACCGCTAACTAAATTCTTTAAGAAATAATAAAAGAAAAAATGCTTTTTGTTCCTAAATTTCTGGTATAGAAACTGTAATACATTCAAATGACGTATAGATATCTTTAAATTTTGTTCTTTAATCAACCGAATGAGACAGGCAATGATAATCTAGCGGTTTTCGTAATCTCGATGTTTATGTTATCCATTGTACATTGGTCCAATTGCTTGAAGTGCGTGTGTGTGCGTATGTGTGTGTACGTGTATCGGAGCGTTGCGTTCGGAATCTTGCAAACTGGTGGAAGCAGTGCAGGCACAAGGTTGCTCCATCTCCGATTATATAATGTGTAGGTAAGATAAACAAATTAATCTGTATGTGAGGAGGGTGGTGTATGCATTTTTATATAAATGTTTGAATGATACATTTAGTTAATATTTTATTTGTATAATGTTACGAAGTAATTAATGGTTTATGTATGTGATAAATTCTGGTTGTGTTCACGTTTTTCTGTAAATATCCATTACACATTTTTTTGTCTTCCTTAATGATCTTGTAATGGTTAAAAAAAAATTGCATCTTGACACTAGACCCAAAGAATTTGCTGCCATAGTAATGGGCAGTAGACCCGCGACCCCTTGGAACCGACCACGGTCAATTGAAATTTGTTTGGAGCTGTCTGGAGTGTGTATAGGACAATGTGAAGTTATCTGGTCAATTCAATTTGGTATTGACCTTGACTCAGTCCGAAGTGGTTACCTGAACACTGTCACTTATGTCAATGCAATTCTTGCTTGTCCTGGGAACAATTTATCTGTTGAGTTCATTTCTAAAAGCACTTATCTCCTCAGGCTACCTCCTAATAAGTTCTAAAACACTGGCTAAAAAGTTATACCCTCCCACAGTTAGAAATGATAAAACTAATAAAACAGTGCCAAGAATACTCACCAGAAATTAACAAGGATTTAGGAAAACTTTGACATAACTTAGTTCTTACCTGGAAAGGTGTGGCCTGTTATGACATAAAATATGCAAATCTGACAAAACAGGCAGAATTAACTAGAATAGAGATTTATCACTGCCTGAATTTTTTTATCTGTTGTAATAAAGTGTTTATAACAGAACTTGTTAAAATCCGTTGGTATTCATGAGTTCATAAGAAAATCATTCCCTAGTGAGGACATTATGCAGTATATTTTTAAATGGTTGAATGCTGTGCACATCAACATCTATGCAATACAGATGAACATCTTTGTCTCTACCTGGAAGCATTGTACAAGAATTTTTCATTCATGTCCTTGTGTGAATGTAGTTGAGGAGAGAGTGAAAAGGTCATTGAGCGTAATACGTTGTCAGCCATGGAGGGCTTGAAGCCTCTAGATACATCAGATTATCAAAACCATGTACAGTATGTAGTTCATCAGTGTTGAACAGATTTTAGTGGCTCTGAGTCTCCAACATAACCATTATTTCAAACCAGTGATGCAAAAGTGGTAAGTGGCTACATATCTGATGGGAGCTGGGAGGACATACATCAGAAGGGTCTACATACATGGACTTAGGAAATTGGATGCATTGTTCCTGATTTTAGAAACAACCTGATTTACAAGTTGTCAGAATTTCAGATATATGTCAACATTTACTCCCAAGTCCTTACGAGGTCAGGAATGCGTGACAACAATGTGTATTGGCTGTTGTGTAAAGAATTTTAATAAAAATAGGAGAAACTAAGACGGACAAACTTCGGAAAACTAATCCCAAGAAAGAAATGGTCGCACAAATAATGTTAGTATTTCCTTGGAGTTCGGATATATCCAGACAAGAAAGGTAATTTGTTCGCATTCATAGAAATACAGTTTTATGTGAGCAAACATTTTGTAGTTACGGATGAGTCAATGCCTTATATAGTTTATGAATACAATTGGGGAGGGGACAACCCAGATCTTTGAGGTCACAATAAACCGTAATTCCCCACAGTACATTCAATTGTTAATTCCAAAGGAAATTTTTAATCCAGTTCAAAATATTTCAGAAAATTAGATTATTGATTTGTCAGTCAGTCAAATGGTGAACTTTATCAAGTGCTTTGATAAAGTCTAATAAAATCATGTCAACATTTCCTATGCTGATCTAGTATGTGACATAACTATAGGTCAGAAGCAGTTGATCACTAACAGTACTTCAATATCAAAACTCAAATTGTTCATTATCAAAAACAAGATGACTGTCAAGAAATTGTTTAAAAGAATGTTGTCATTCATTCCATATATTTGCAAATACTTGGATTCATGTTTATTGGTCCATGTAGGATCCTTTTTAATAAATTTGATTTTTTTTATTTTATTTTTTTTTATTAATGCCAGGTATCCTAGATCTCTAAGCAGATTGTCAAGTAAAGCAAAATTGCCAATGTATTTGCAGATACAGGGATAAAATTTTGGTGGGTTATGCCTGTGATTACTCCCTAAACAGAAAATGTTTTTTTTATTTGTAATTATTCACAAATGTTATTAATTATTCTTAGTACTTAGGCATAAAAATAGTCATTTCCCATTAATTGTATGGCAAAACAAATTAAAGAAAAGTAATGGAAATAAATAAAGTACTGTGAGAGACAGAAGAAGAATGAAAGGGAATATACAAAGCCACTTTGAATGAAATTCTCACTGAATGGGTAGTCCATTGATATCCTTGTTTGTTACAAAACTTTCATGTGACACCTTCTTTTTTCAATTGTATATGTAAATGTGCATTGCCTTTGCACTGCAGTTACAGTTGTTTTGGAGTCCCCCCCCCCCTCTCTCTCTCTCTCTCTCTCCTCCTCCTCCTCCTCCTCCTCCTCCTCCCAAACATGCACACAAAATTCATTATTGTTGTATTGGTGTTACTTTTTCTCTCTTCCACATAGGTGTTGGATACGACCCCCCACACTTTTCTTTTTTTAATCTAGTGACATTGAGAAGTACTTCTAAATGCAATATGACAAGAGATTAACTTTGTTTATTTGAGGGGGAAATTTGAATACATAAAAGTTTACAGACTATTGATTACGTTATAGTTACCTACAGAGGTCATCAGTGGGATTTCTAGCACTGGGAGAGTAGAAATTTTCCTTTGGGGCCAAGTAAATGAGATGGACCAAAAACAAGGTTACATTTTTACACAAAGTTGATTTGTAAAAGTGAAACCATTTCAGTATGAGAACTCATCCACTTGAAATGGGATTGTGGGACAGACAAGACTCATAAATGGCAGATTCCAAAATGGATCCAGAAATGTGTCAAATGATGGGTTTTGGCTTTTGTATACATATGCCCTCTTGGGGTTTTAGTTTATCCTGGTATTCTCAATATTTTGTTTTGTATAGTTAGTAAAGTGTCAATGTATGTGTTTCTGAGTGTTGGAAAACATGCTACAGAAGTGTAGTCCACACAGACTGACCAAATCAAGGTCAGCATATTTTATGACATGTCTTTGATCTGATTATTCTATGCACAACATTAAAAATGCATGGATGTGATAGACATGTACTAATTATTCTTAACAAACTATATCAGAAATCTATTTGTAGTATTTCATTGTATTTACAATTTGTTTATATTTATCCCAGAACAGAACCAAAATACAAGAACAGTTACAATCTATAAAGAGAAGAAATGGAGACCTCTTCACCTATGTTTGATAGCTCCACAGAGAAAGAAAATCTGGGAGCCAAGAGAGGTGAATTCCCGAAGAAAGATGACTTGATGAAGATGGATACAGAAGAAGGAAACTTAGCTGTAGAAATGGATAAGGAGGTGCTGAAGCTGGAAGTTGCAAGAAAGAGGAAACTGGATAACAATGATGACCATATGTTGGGTAGCGAGGACTTCAAGAGATACAAAGCTCTTCATGACAAGATTGTCTACGGGCATAAGGTCAGTCAGGCTACTTTCCTATTTAGTGTGCTCATTTAAAATTTCTTCTTTTGTAGGTATCCACTACATCTTCAAAACTAATTATTAGAGTGTGTGTGTGATGGTCCTGTGAGATGAATGACAGAAATAATCATCTCTGTGCTTTTAGTCTTCAAATTTCATCACCACTCACAACCTCTATTTGGAGGTGCAGCCCTGGTAGGGTGGCATTTAGTTTAAGGAATTAAAAGAGTTAGATTTAGCTTGAGCTTTGGTAGAGACTCAAAATCTATTCTGGATAGAGCTTTACCCTGACTTAAGTCACTTGTATAATTCAATCTCTTTTCTCCATTCTTAGGAGTGATTAACATTTATTATGGCCTTCAAGAAAAAAATATAATGTATTGAGAGAATGAGATGAAGGCAATAAAGATCTTAAAGGTGAGGTGTTCCATATGCAAGTTATACACCATTTCCTGTTACTGTCATCAACAATAGTAGAGAGGTTTCCTGTATACGGGTAAAGCCTTTCAAAGCACAATGGACCTGAGGACCTTAGCAATAGGTGGTCACAACATCAGCTGTTTCTAGTTGGAAAGGTATGAGAAATATTATCCGTGGAGGTTGTTTTGAAACTTGCCATTGAAGATGTGAAGTCAAATACATACAGTATGTTTTTGCTTGTGCCATCAATGAAAGTATTACATTTCTCATTCATGTGCAGTTATGGAATGTTAAAGAGTGTGGAAAATATTTATACTTTGTTGAATTGTGCCACAAACTCAACTTATCTTTATTTATGTATATACATATATATACATAGATATATACATATATGTATACATATGTGTGTATATATATATATATATATATATATATATGTGTGTGTATATATATATATGTATATATATATATATATATATATATACATACATATATATATATATATATAAATGCCAAAAAACACAAGAATAAATAACAGAAATGAGACCAAGCACTTTTGTCCATTCAGACATTTTCAAGGTGTTATTTTCCTTGTGGTTTTTCAGCACAATTAGAATCACGCATTCAAGTGATTTCTGCACACACATATATATATATATATATATGTGTGTGTGTGTGTGTGTATTTACCTAGTTGTATTATACAGGAAGGGGAGCTATGCTCGTGGTGACCCATTTTTTTTATCTCGCAAGATCAAGTTTGCTCATAAATTCTTGTATTGTGTTTGCACACACTATTTTTTTTATGCAATTTGTTCCATATATATGTCACTCTGTGTGGGAAGCTGTTCTTTTTCAGATCTCTTCTGTAGTTATCCTTTTTGAGTTTCATTGGATGTCCTCTTTTCTTTTTTCTTTCTTTTGTTTCCCTCTGTCCCACTTGAACAAGTCCTCTCTATCAAGGCGTGTATGTGTGTATTTACCTAGTTGTATTTTACGGGAAGGGGATCTATGCTCATGGTGTCCTATCTCCATATCTCATTTTATCTAGACTTTAAATTCGTGTATCATTTTTGCACACACCACATTTTCATCTAACTTGTTGCAAACGTTTTTTACCCTGTGGGGAAAGCTGTTCTTTTTCAGGTCTCTTCTATAACTGTCTTTCTTGATTTTCTTTCCGTGTCCTCTTGCCTCTCTACTATCCCATTTTATTAGATCCTCTCTATTAATAGTGTCTATGCCTTTCATGATTCTATAAATAGTTATCAAGTCCCCTCTCTCTCTTCTTTGCTCTAATGTGTGTAGTTCAAATTTTGCTAGTCTCCTCATATGATAGTTCTGAGAGTGTTGGTGCCAATTTCATAATTGCTCTTTGTATTCTTTCAAGTTTTGTTATACACTTTTTGTACTTGGTGACCACGTCATTGTGTGTATGTGTGTGTGTATTTAACTAGTTGTATTTTATGGTATGAGAGCTATGCTCGTGATCAGTTTTCGTATCTCATCACATCCAGTTTATTCTTAAAATCATGTATAGTTTTGGCACTCACTGTTTCTCCGTTTAGTTTATTCCAGACATCAATCACTCTATGTGGGAAGCTATTCTTTTTCAGGTCTCTTCTGTAACTGTCCTTCTTTAATTTCTTTTTGTGTCCTCTTGTTTCTCTTCTGTCCCACTTTAATAAGTCATCTCTGTTGAGAATTTACATCCCTTTCATAATTCTGTAAATGGTCAACAAATCACCTCTTTCTCTTCTCTGTTCCAGTGTTGACAGATGTAATTTCTCCAATCTTTGTTCGTATGTCAGATTTGACAGTGTAGGTGCCATTTTTTTTGTGTGTGTGTGTGTGTGTGTGTGTGTGTGTGTGTGTATTTACCTAGTTGTACCTAGTTGTATTTTACGGGAAGGGGAGCTATGCTCGTGGGGTCCCGTCTTCATATCTCATTTTATCTAAACTATTTTTAAATTCATGTATTGTTTTTGCACACACCACTTTCTCATCTAACTTGTTCCAACTGTCTATTGCTCTGTGAGGAAAGCTGTTCTTTTTCAAATCTCTTCTATAGCTGTCTTTTTTTATTTTCTTTCCGTGTCCTCTTGTATTTCTGTCATCCCATTTTATCAGATTCTCTCTATCAGTAATTTCTATGCCTTTCATGATTCTGTAAATAGCTATCAAATCTCCTCTCTCTCTTCTTTGCTCTAGTGTCTGTAGTTTAAGTTTTTGTAGTCTCTCTTCATATGATAGTTTTGAGAGTGTTGGTGCCAGTTTTGTAATTGCTCTTTGTATTCTTTCAAGTTTTTTTATACATTTTTTTGTACTTGGTGACCATATCGTTGCTGCATATTCCAATCTTGGTCTTATCAGGGTGATTAGGATTTTCCTCACCATTTCTTCATCCAGGTATGTAAATGCCACTTTGATTGTTCTTATTAAATTATAAGTTTCTCCAAAAATCTTATTTATATGTTTCTCAGGTGACATATTATTCATAACAATGACTCCCAGGTCCTTCTCATTTTCTACTTTTTTTATTCCTTCTTTTCCCAAATTATATGATCCTGTTATTCTGTTTTTGCTTTTTCCAAATTCCATTATACTACACTTTTTTGTATTGAACTCCATCTCCCACTTCCTACTCCATTCTTGTACTTTATTTAGATCTCTCTGTAGTGATTCACAATCTTCTTCAGTTTTCACTCTTTTCAGTAATTTTGCATCATCTGCAAAGAAGCTCATATAGCTTTCAATTCCTTCATCCATATCATTAATATATATAGCAAACATTATTGGGGCCAGAACTGTTCCCTGCGGGACACCGCTTATTACTTCATTCCATTTTGAGTGCTGATCTCTTATCACTACTCTCATTTTTCTTTCTTGCAAAAAGTCTTCCATCCAATTTAGCAATTTACCTTGTATTCCTCCTTCATATTCTAATTTCTTAAGCAACTTCTTATGTGGTACTTTGTCAAAAGCTTTTTTTAGGTCTAGAAATGCACAATCAGCCCATCCATCTCTTTCTTGTATTATATCTATTAGCCTTGAATAGAAACATATTAAATTGGTGACGCATGATCGTCCTTGTCTGAATCCAAATTGCCTTGGATTTAGTACGTTGTTTTTTTCCAAGTATTTTACCCATCTACTTTTGATAATTCTTTCACATATTTTTGCTATTGTACTTGTTAGAGAGACTGGTCTATAGTTGGTAGGTTCTTCTTTATTTCCTCCTTTATATATAGGTACTATATTTGCTTTTTTCCAATCTTCTGGAACTTTTCCTTCTTTTAAGGAACTGCTTATTATGCTATGTATTTTGTCTGCCAGTTCATTCCTGCATTCTTTCAGAATCCAGTTTGCTATTTCATCTGGCCCATGCGATTTTCTGACATCAAAATTACCCAAGTGTGTCAATATTTCATTCTTTGTTACTTCTATTTCTTCCATAGGGGGGACTTTTTCCTTCCACTCAATCTCTTCAGGTTGTATATTTTCCCTTGTAAACACTGATTTAAAATGTTTGTTCATAATTTCTGCCATTTCCATTTCCTCAGTGTATTCAACTCCTCCTTGTCTTAATTTCTCTAAGTCTTGTTTGTTTCTTCAGTTTATTGTTTACAAATCTGTAGAATAGTTTTGGTTGATCTTTACACTTTTCTATAACATCTTTTTCATATTTTCTTTTTTCCTCTCTGCACTTTTGTACATATTCATTTCTATAACCAGTATATATTTTCCATTTTTCAGGTCTTCTGTCTTTTTTCCATCTGTTCCAGGCTTTGTCTCTTTTGTCCTTTAACTCCCTACAACTTTTGTTGTACCAGCATTTTACATATTCTTTTTCTTGTTTTTGTCTTGGGACATACTTTTCCACTCCTTTTTTGTAAATTTTTGTCAAAATATTCCATTTCTCTTCCACTGTTGTTTCTTCTTTGTATATTTCTTCCCAGTTTTCTTGTTGGAAGAATTCTCTTATTTTATCAAAGTTTGTTTTTTCATACATCATTCTTCCTTTTCTATATTGTTCATTTCTTTTCATATATTTTTCTTCATTAAGTTCCAGTTCAATCAATATGTGGTCACTTTTACCTATTGGTGTTTTATATTCAATCTTGTCCACTATTCTAGGTTCAGATGTAATTATTAAGTCTAGCCTCGATGGTTCTTCTTCATTTCTATACCTAGTGTTCTCTTGTATCCATTGTGTCATTGAATGGTCAGTAATCATCTCAAGTAGAGCATTTCCCCATGAGTCATCACCACTCTTTACTGTCATTTCTTCCCAGCAGATTTCTTTGCAATTAAAGTCGCCCATCATAACTATTCTTCCTCCGTCTTCCATTATTTTAGTTAATGCTATCTTTGTGTCCTCTAACATACTTTTATGTTCACTCTCCTCCCATGAGGCTGTTTTCGGAGGCACATAATTGATCACAAATTTTCTGCTCTTCTTATCTCGGTCTTCCACTTCTATCATAATCATCTCTACTGTATTCTTTCCATATATGACACCTTTCACGTTTATATCCTTCTTAGTCAGGAACATAACTCCACCCCCTTGTTTTTTCTCTCTGTTTCTAATCCAATAATTGTATGTATCATGTCCTACACTGTTGGGTGGTAGTGGGCCTTTTAATTTTGTTTCTACAATTCCCATTATGTCCGGTTCTTTTTTCTTTCAAATAATCATTCAGTTCATTCAATCCTGTTATCAATCCATCTATATTTGTGTAAGACACTCTTAGTTTTCTGCCACTTCCATTGTATTCTCTGTTTCCCTTATGTTTTTCTTTAGTATGTCGAACTGCTTTATTTTCATGTTCACTACTCTCCAATAGAATCTCTCTTTCTCTGACTCCGTTCTTTCCTCGTTTTTTGCCTTAGCTTCAATTCTTTTCTGCTTTTCTGCCTCTCTTTCCTCCTTATTCATTTCTCTTTTTATCCATACCTTTTTATATTGATCATTTGTTGCTAGTTTCCCTGTCTTGGATAGAATTTTCTCTGCTGTTGTTTGTGACCTGAATTTAATCTTAATTGGTCTGGTCTTATCTGTACTATATTTTCCGAGTCTGAATTTTTCCTCAATTTCCTTTATAATTTCTGGTTCATCTTCCTGGACTAATTTTAGTAAACTGCTTACTCTTTCATTTTCCTCCTTGATTCTTGCAGTTCTATCTGGGTTATGTTTCTCTTCCATTCCTAATATAATTATACATTTCTTTTTGTCAGCTAATTCTCTTACTATATTCTCCTTCTGTCTCATCACTTTAATAACTGAGTCTTCATTATGTTCTTTCAATTGCTGTTTGACTATGTCAGTGAATGAAACCTTATTCCCTTCTTGAGTTATTCTCCAATTTTTAGCTTCTGTAGCTAGTTTCTCTCTGTTTTCATTACTATTCTTCTTCAATTTCTCATTCTCCTCCTTTACATTTCCTAACTGTCTTTTTAGGTCCTCTATTTCTTCAGTTAAGTTTCTGTTAGCCTTCTCTAGTTGTTCCAACCTTTCAATTCTTTTAAAAATGGAGTCTACGTTACCTAACTTACGCTCCAAGTCCTCGATCACCTTATCAACTCTCTCCTCTAGTCTTATCAGTCGGGGGGGGGTTGTGTCCCCCCCACCCTCTTTAAATCCCTGGAACATATTCTCGTCACTTTCTTCTGTATTGCTCCTCTCTATACTTCTAATCTTTACATTTTTATTAGACATTTGATCCTCACTCAGTCGTTTGTTTACCTTCCGCTTGTCTGGCTGGTCAAAGTCTACTCCCTCCTCATTTCCTTCCATTTCCCTCAGTAATCCCTCCCCTTTTCCTCTTTCCCTACGTTCCCACTACTCCACGAGCAATTTCCCCCCCACCCTGCAAAAACACTAGGCACTTCTCTTTGCGTTGGGATCCACAGACTTCACTTTTCTTCAGAACGTCTTCTAAGCCGTCCATTCGTTGAAGTGTGTGTGTGTGTGTGTGTGTGTGTGTTTATGGGTCAGCTGCAGATTTCCCCAACACACACACACACACACAATGATCAACTGTAAAAGAATCTCCACCCTAACTAACATAGGCTAGGCTAGGTTTGGTTTGGATATGTCAGGTTAGGTAAGGTTGGGTTATTTATTATGAGCCATAATCAACTGTGTTAGATCATATCAGGTTATGTTATGTACCATGAGACATAATAATTAACTGTAGAATTTCCACCCCAGCAATACTCAGTTGTACAATTTCCACCCATAATGCGTGTTGGTGTTGAATTTCCCCCTTGATATATATATATATATATATATATATATATATATATATATATATATATATATATATATATATATATATATATATATATATATATATATATATATATATATATTCAAAGTGTAAGGTGTTTACACTTTGTCTCATAGCTGATCCATTGAATCCCTGTTGTTGCTCATGTCAGAGGATTGTATTGACCTGGATGAATGGCAAACAGACTGTCTGTGTTGAGGCAACCTCTCCCCCCCCTCCTCGTCTTTCATCTCTACTCTTCCACTCACCTCCTCTTCCTTCAACACATTTCCCCTCCTCCTCCTCCGGTCTTTTCATCACTCCTCATCATACTTCCCCATATAGGGTAGTAAGTTAGTAATTGCTTATGTTTTAAGTCTGTTTTATTATTTTTTCTTTTCTTGTACTACCTCAGGCAGCTTTATTCCATCGTTAAAAAATTGCATTGCTGACTAATACTACAGTAAATATATTTCCCTCTAGTTAGAATTTCCTGCTGTGCATTTTGGTTATATTAATCCAAGTTACTATAACTTATAACCTACGGTTGGGGAAAGTATAAATATTTCTTTATATAATCGATGAAAGGCGATACGCATATAATACGTCAATGACGTCACGTCGACATTCGATAGTCTGAATCCACACACGAAATAAAACAATTTATTTATCAATTTAGTATTATTGTATTCAATATAATTTTTACAATACATCATTTACGCATTTGCATCTTCTGTTTTGCTCATCGCTTGATCTTCCTTTGTTGTTGCGCAATTATTCCTCAAAGTTATACATGGAAGGGTCGAAAGAAGAATAAACTTGGAGGGATGGGGAGGGCGAGACGGAGAGTGAGGAGGTTTCATACCACGGTCAGACGTGGAGTACTCAGTGACCCCATCCTGCCAGTTTCACCTTCCCCTTATCTGATATCTCATCCTTACCCACTTTCTTTCTATTCTTTCCCATCTCGTGCCCACCTGCCCCTACTCCCATCTCTTTCCGACCTAACCTTCTTCCCTTCCCATATCCCTCTCTTTCTCCCCCTGCTAAATTTCTTTGCTTCATCCATCTCCTTTCTTCGTTCTTCTCCCACATGTTCTGCACTCTTTCTCCCTCCCTCCCCATTGTCCGCCCCCCCCATGTGTCCTTCACTAAGTCTGTCACTTCTGAGGAAGCGTAGGGAAAAAAGGCGCCCAAGGCGAGTTTCGCCGAATTGACAGACGGTTCTTCAGGGGGTGATGAGTCGTCGACCATTTGCCAAAACAGTGGACACTGTCGATGTTTCGAAAGATGACGCGCGTTGGGTACATTCTCGATCTGTCCTACTAAATCCCCACCCCCGTACCAGCCAAAGTCTGACTTCAGGTAACGTCAAGAACAGGGTACGCACGCTCCCCTACCACGCCACGCTACCAGGCACAACAACAAACTTGTGCCCATCAGAGCGCCGAGGACAAAGCCTTATAACATCGCCATTCGGTCCGTAGTGTATCTCATTAATTTAGTTTAGTCTAGTCCTATAACTAGCTCAATTTGTACATTGTCAGTGTATTACACCAACAAAATCACACGCACACAAACTGGTTATGTAATAAGATTTAGACAAGCTTGCTAACTGGTCTGAAAATGAAGGACATTAACAAATCACCCACACATTGAAATGACACAGTCAGTTTACTTGACAGTAAAAATTAAATACACAGGACAAAGAAGTGATGTCATTATCAGTAATAACCTTACGATATAAATTAATTGTTTTCTTTCTGTAGATAAGATACAAAGAGATAGTGCTGATAGAAAATACATAATATGAGGTTCAATGATAAAACGTGCTGACTGAAAAACCTTGTTTATAATGAGATCATATCCAAAATATATAAACATATAGATAAACATAAATAAATTAGATATATAAATAAAATAGGCATAAATTAAATAAACCACTACATGTATATCCAAGTGGATTAAAACTTCGAGTTGAATTGAATTCAAATGCCTCAGCTGGAAATTCATTAAATTCACTGACGACCGATTTGGCAATAGTGCTTTACTTTTATGTTTAATCCACGCCATGGCATTTTGAGGACATAACATCTCGTTCTGTTGGTATTTAGTGTGAATTTTTATTTTTTATCTTAATGTTATGCACTCTATTTACAGTCGTTAATGGTTTTATAAATTCTCCATCCCCCCACAAATTGTTGAGCTGTTTTTGTATGTTTTATTTGGCTATATCATCGACAAATATATATATATTTTTTATATCCGTTCGTATTTCGAATGATGACAGCTTTCTCTGCCGTCCTTTTTATTCTCCATCTACACGCATATTAATTTCTTTGCGGCCATTCTTACATATTTTTTCATGCACCATCCACTTCCATCAATCATTATCCATCGATGTTATGTTATTATTTTGACTTACTCGTTTATCTTTTTGTGTAAATATTTCGTTTTTTTTATCTTATCTATTTATTCTTATTTATTTAACCTTATTTGTCTATTTATTATCTTGTTTGATTTGATAAATTTCTTAAATCCGTCCGCTTCATTCTACCAAAATTTTTTCATGAAATTCAAACTTCCTTCGTACAACGTAACCCTGCTAGTCGATCTCCTTTCTCCCAGCCATCTTTCGTTCACTAAAAATCTCCCCATCCCCCACGCCTTTGGGGGGGGGGGAGGGGGATGACTGTAATGTGTGTTTGCATGATCCAGTGCTCAAGGCGTCCTGGATTTCCTCTCCTCGTTGTCAGGGCAACCAGGAATCATCTCTGAGTGTAGTCGTCTCGTTGCAAAACCAAAATGAAAATGGCTGGCATAGCTTTTAGCAGCGGCGTGGGGGAAAATATTTAACTTTATCAATGCAAAGCGTTATTATTATTATTATTATTAGTAGTATTAATATTATATTATTAGTAGTAGTATTAGTATTAAATTATATTGACAGTTATCGGTACCAAATATCACTCTATGTGGAAGGAAAACAACCTTGTTGACAGAGTAAATGGTCAAAGTGTGTGTGTGTGTGTGTGTGTGTAAACTTGTGTGTACGTGTGTGTGTTTTTGGGTATTACTAGAAGATTTTGGTGTGGGGGGTTCTCTACCCCACTCTCTCCCTCTCTCTCTCTCTCTCTCTCTCTCTCTCTCTCTCTCTCTCTCTCTCTCTCTCTCTCTCTCTCTCTCTCAGCTTTAGAATCCCGATGCCTTGGGGCTTGTGCTGTGCGCATGGACCATGTGCTGGGCCCGTGATCGGCAGGTATTGCCCTCCCAGATGGTGTTAGAGCTCATATGTGACAATCTATAGATAATGCTGTAACCTTACGCCACGCATGCGCGCGCGCATACACGCACACACACACACACACACATACACACACACACGCACTGGTCCCTTTGCCCAAGGGAGACGGTAACGGAATGCAATATGTTGATGGGTGCGGTGTTGAGCGGGGCGCGAACTCGGTATCTTAGCGTGGTAATGCTCATGGGAGCCCGTATCCTATTATACGTAGCTTCAAATTCATGTATGGTTTCAAATTTGGTCTATATCTGTAATTCCAATCATCATATTCAGATTTCAACTCGTGTGTGTGTGTGTGTGTAGATGAAAGAGAGGTGGATTGAAAGGACATTCGTAATAATTTCGATATCTCTTCAACTGAGAATTGATTGATCTAACATCCCCGCAAGTATTTTGTAGTTCTTCCTGATCCGTGTGATCTGTATCTCGTCATTTACCTCGATTTAAATTGTCGACATTTTTCTTTCTTTTCTTTCCGTTTATTTTCGCTTTTGCCTACTCTTCCTTTTCTTGTTCCTTCCCCTTTTCCCTCCTCCTCCCTTCTCCTCCTCCTCCTCTCCTTTGTTGACGTCACGTTCCCACAATGCACTTGTAAGAGTTGCCACGGAAGATATCAGATGTTGCTGTTGGGGCGGTGAGGCCAGTGACTTTGTATTTGTTTATTAACTCTTTACTTTATTTATTCATTTGTCCATTAGTATTTATTTGATTAATTTGTTATTCTCGTGAAAGAACTGGGTCAAATTTTTCTTAATTTTTTATACTGGTTCGTGTTATCTAGTAATTGTCGTTGGATTTATCATGAATTATCAAACGAAATATCCTATCTGTGTTTACAAAGACTTCACATTTAAGATCGTTTTCTTTGACTTGTGAGTTCAGAGTATATGTACACGCACACGATAACGCAGTGGTAGCGTTCGCAACCGCAATCCCTGCGGTCCGAGTTCGAATCCCGCACAGGGCTGAAATAATTTCAGCATCGCTGCAAGCCGGCACTCCAACTCTCGTGGGCGGGAAGTTGGGTTTGTGCGTGTGATGTCTCAACATTACCCATAGATCGGACATATGCGAGCTCTGAGCTCTCATCCGAGAGGGTAATAACTGTCGATCATGAGTTCAACACGTGATCAAAGACCATGGTGAATCACACGCGCTTGCGCGCACGTACACACACACACACACACACACAGAGAGAGAGAGAGAGAGAAAGAAGACATACATGTCCTGCCATTCAGCAGAACTTGTTTATGACGGGAGAAATTTAGGTCACGTGATCATGGGGAGTGGGAGGAGGAGGTCCCTCG
Organism: Oratosquilla oratoria; assembly: GCF_046742065.1. NCBI lineage: Eukaryota > Metazoa > Arthropoda > Malacostraca > Stomatopoda > Squillidae > Oratosquilla > Oratosquilla oratoria. The sequence goes on along the minus strand of NC_134794.1, from coordinate 60,674,521 downwards.
TCACGTGACTGGTTCGACTTGATGGTCCTCATGTCGAAGAAAAAAAATCTATAGTTTCAATTCATTTTTCCCGTTATCAATCATTTTGTGTGTTTGATAAAGGTTTTGTAAATTTATATTTTGATCTTTTGTTTCCTAATGTACTGTTCTACTTGGTCATTGTGAGATTGTCTTCAAAGATAGAAAAACCAACAACTCATTACAGTATACTTCTTGATCTTTATTTCTATTTGAGATATATATATATATATATATATATATTTGTTATTGTTTTTTTTTTTTTGCAACTAAGTCTCCTACCCTATAGTAAGTTATGAACGACACCCCCCTCCCTCCTCCCTTCATCATTTAATCTAAAAACTCTCTCACTGGCCGTCTTTCTCTCTCTCTCTCTCTCTCTCTCTCTCTCTCTCTCTCTCTCTCTCTCTCTCTCTCTCTCTCTCTCTCTCTCTCTCTCTCTCTCTCTTTGTCTTTCTCTAGACGTATTTCGACCCAATCGGGGATCGTCTTCAGGATCTACTAGTTGGGGAAGACCAAAACAGAAATGCAACAAGTTTGATGGGATTTTGTACCCACCGGACATCCTTGGAAAAGAAGAAGAAAAAGAAAACACGGAGTTCTGACAAACTGTCATTTGGTTGCAAATAACATTTCCACATCCATTGGAGCGTTTCCGTTCCTAATTTGGGGGGAAAATCAGCCATTTTGACTCTGAGCAGAGGGAACTCTGTTGATGTTCTGTACAAACGAAGTATGTGGGTGGGAGCCTAAGAATAGGTGAATGGACGAGTCTAGGCCGGTGCGCGGCGAAACCCAGAGCTCACCTTAAAACAAATAACTGATAAATCCCCAACAATAGATTATCATTTTTTCTATATTATTTTTTTATATCATTTGTCTGATTCTCATTTACTATTAGTTATATGTCAATCTATTATTATTTACTATTTACCTGTTTATTATTTAACTATACCTATGCATTTATTTATGTGTTTTATTTATTATTTACAAAATTATAGTTTTTTATTTATTCGTTTATTATTATTATGATTTTTTTCGCATCCGACCTAGATATGGACCAAAAGGTCTCCTGTCGGCATGCTCCGCCTTTGTAATCCTTCTTTGGTATGACTATTGGTAACTGCATATACTGCGCTGGGCGGCCTTTATACAAGAAGGTGGAAGGTGAAGTGTGGAGACCGATGTTTCTACTCCGTTGGCACGCTAGAAATAGTCAAAGATTTGGCTGATTTTGGTCCCCACACCTTAAACAAGGTCATCCTAGGTCACGGCCCCTCCCGACAAGTCTTTTGGGTCCTTCCTCCCCTTCCTTCCCTTTCCTCTCCATTATTCCCTCCTCCTTCCTCCCTCCCACCTCCTTACTCCCTCTCTCTCCCCGTTTCCCTTCTTCCTGTCCTCCTCCTTTCTCTTCCCTCCCCCTCCTCATTCCTTACTTCCTTCCTCTCCCCCTCTCCCCTCACTCTCCTCTCTTCCACACTCCTCACCTCCTCCCCTCCTCTTTTTCCCATCCCTCTCCTCCCTCCCCCTTTCTTCCCATCCTCCTCCTCTCCTCTTTCGCCCACTCTTTCCTTCGTCCCTCCCACCCTCCCAACCACCTCCTTCGTTCCTCCATCCTCGCCTGTGCGGAGGCGTGTGCGGTGCCCACTCCATTATGGTTATTTATGTCTCCATTGAGCTAAACAGCAAACAGGTCTGCATTGTGTACTCTTGCATTGTCATTGCCTGTGAACCGATGATTACCCTCTCCTCCACTACCACCTGCCCACAACCACCTCCATCACAACCACGTCCACCTCTTCCTCCACCTCCTTCTTCTCTCTTATCGCTTGTACTCCCAGACACCTTCCAAATAATCTAGAAATATATATATATATGTGTGTGTGTGTGTGTGTGTGTGTGTGTGTATGTATGTATGTATGTATGTACAACACTGAATGGGTCCCAGTGACTAGAGATACATTTTTATCAACCACAATGCACTTTAATTCTAAGCCACCAACATCGGAAGAACCGTGGAGGTACATGCAGAAATTGAAACGTGGTACGTTGTCGACACATCATCCTTCATGTTTCTGGTTCTTCCTTTCAAAATAACCGATGCAGAAGTTAGCCATTGATCTGAAACGATCGCTTTCATTTTAAAAGATGAGATTGTTCATTGGGTTGCTAGAGATCAAGTAGTGTAACTATGAGGCTCCAGTAATAATTATATATTGATATCGATGGTAATATATTACAGTAATACAATAGAATATTGATATTAATACAGTAATGCAGTGATATATATTATTACTCTCCCAAAGGACTAGGGTGATAAAATCACTTAGCGACAGGCAGAAGGCAATCGAACCTGTGTGTGATTAACCACCACGGTCTTGGATCAAGTGTCGGACCCATGATCGACAGTTATTACCCTAGCGGATGAGAGCTCTGAGCTCGTATATGGCCCGGTCTATGGGTCATACTTTCACCTCACACACAAACTTGCACACGCACACACACACACACACACAAACAACTCATTGCTCACCAGAGTTAAAGAGTCAGCTTGCAGTGTAGTCATGTTTTTCATCAGTCCTGTGTGTGTGTGTGTGTGTGTGTGTGCCTGAGAGAGAGAGAGAACGTGTACTCTTCTTTTGCGCGGGAGATGGTTGCTATGACAATGAACCTAATCGATTAATTGCCTAGAAGAGGTCGACTTGAGTGCATGGCCTTGACTCAGAGAGGAGGAGGGAGGGGGGGGGGAGGAAGGTGGAAGAGGGCAAGATTTCTCCTCCTCCTCCGCCTCCTCCTCCTCCACCTTTCTCTTTTCTTTGGGGCATCGCGTTCCCGTCCCCGTCCAGTTGACAAGTGACGTTATCCGTTTAATGTCATCCTGACACACAGTTTGTGTTTTGGTGGAATGTCAGAAGTAATGTATGTAGTCACAACAATTTGCCGCTTTTTACGGCACGCAGGGGACACCGTGATGGTGTTCTTGTCCCCCGTCTTCATAAAAAGAAATAAATTCTTTTGACCAAAGAGAAATACGGAAGGAGATGTTTTTTTAAATATCTATGCAGAATGTAATCTGCTAGCGGTAGGCAGGGAAGATTTGTCAACAGGAACAGGGGTAACAGTAACGGCATGTTAGATGAATGTTACTATGGAGGCAATGCAAGGCAAAACGTTTGGGAGAATATATACTATTGGTGCGTTTTGCTCACGTGAGTCGGCCGTCGTTTTTGCGACGTGGATAGAATTCTCTCCCTCCATTTATCTTTTTATAGACATTTAGGTGGAGTATAGGTGATAGCATATAACGAAAGGTGGCTAACTTGGTGTATATATACACACGATACGGAATCCGCTTCTGAAGGAGAGTTTATAACACTAGTTGTGGCTAGACGTGTCTCAAGTATGGCCTACGAGCTTAAAAGGAACACCAAAGAGATGTATCTCTCTCTCTCTCTCTCTCTACGATGAATCGGTGAGGGTAAACCAGCTGAAGCTGTTGGGCCCTGCTGTGGATGTGCTGTGCCTAGCTGCACTACCTCTGCAGATTCCTGGGATGGACATAGAGAATGCTAAATTATCAGGAGTGATTGTGACCAATGACGGAAGAATGAAACGGGAAGTGGATGCCGGAAGTGGAGTCGTTACTCCAACTTAACAGAAGTGTTTAACGAAAATATCAATATCAGGAGAAAAAAAAAGTGAGATACAACTCAATAGCGAGATCAGTCATATTGTACGGCTGCGAAATATGGGCCCGTACGGAAGCTATGGAGAATACATTTGAAGTTAATGAAAATTAAATATTACGAAGAAATTTAGGATCCGTGTATGACAGCCATATGCGGAAATGGAAAATAAGACACAGCTAGGAAATACGAGAACAAAAAAAAAAGTCCCATATTAAAAAATGTAATAAAATTAAACAATTGCAATAGTCGGGACGTGTTGCAAGGATGGAAGAAGAAAGCTGGTGGAAGAAAGATGTCGTTGGTGGAGTACATCATAGACGATCGAGAAAATACTGTAGATGTCTTGATGAAGGTGTGCAGATGTGGAACCAAGAGAGTGGAAGGAGGTGGAGCACAGGACCGACAGACATGACGACACGTTTCAGAAGCGGTTATGGATCACCAAGTGACCCGAAGACCAACCAAGATTTATTTATATATATATATATATATATATATATATATATATATATATATATATATATATATATATATATATATATATTTACTGAGTTGAACACAACAGTATTCTACAGTCAGAAGAATTGAGGACATTGGAAAAAAAATACTGGTAAGTTCGAAAAGTTGATTGTTCAACTCATGAATAATGTGAGAATCTGCGATACACACACACACGTGTGTGTATATATATATATATATATATATATATATATATACATATATACATATATATACATACATATATACATATATACATAGACCCAACTCGCCCACTGTCGATACCACTCGCACCAATTCAAATAAAATTCAAAAGACAGACCTTGGACTCAGGACTGAAACTGACACTGGCCCAATTCCTCCAAGGACAGACAAAGTAAAGATGAGAGGGCTGTAGAATGACAGCAGGAAGGAACAGGTTGAGAGAATATCATTTCCCTCACATCAATTGAGTCTTGGAGGAATTATACTGACATCAGACTGTGTAGCTTATTTTTACGCGCTCGAAGGAAATTACCCACGTTGGAGAAAGTTTCACCGGACGTTTGATCATTATTTATTTTATACCTCCACGGTCAAACGTCTCGTGTATCTTTATACCTACTAGCATACTAGTGAACAGTATGTGCAAAACCGCACCTTCATTTTTGTTCTCGAACATTCATTATGATACGTTTTTTTTTTAGTAGTGTGTAAGCCGTTATCTAAGGCAATGAATTCCTAATGATCAAACCGCCTCCGTGTAAAATAGGTTTACCCAGAATTTTTACATGTATTATTATTATTATTATTATCATTATTATTATTATTATTATTGTTGTTGTTGTATAGTAGGCATATAGGCTTTACCTCTCCGAGCCATCCATGCCTCGTTTCTGTCATTGCAATGTCGCGGACCTGCCCAGCGTTTTTTGATGGTACAAAAGTTAATCCAATGCGGTGAGGCGAGTTGGTAATGGGGCGAGTGGGACCATATTCTGATTATATTATATATTTATATATATATATATATTTATATATATATATATATATATATATATATCGCACTAAGAACCCACTATTATTTGGATTTAAGAAAAGAAGAAAATAACGGATTTCCGTATATTTCGATCACTTGCTGTGATCCTCTTCACGCGGAATACATAGACAAGAGAACATACACATCTTATATACAGATGAGAGAGGTAAAGTTAGGGAACATGGACAAGTCAACTCATGTGGCATCTATATTGTTGTGCGGGTTATGTCTATGTATTCCGCGTGAAGAGGATCACAGCAAGTGATCGAAATATACGGAAATCCGTTATTTTCTTCTTTTCTTAAATCCAAATAATAGTGGGTTCTTAGTGCAATTACTAATGTGTAACGACATTACTGGACAGTGATATATATATATACAGTATATACTGTATATATATATATATATATATATATATATATATATATATATATATATATTTCTCTTGAGAGAGAAATACTTTCGTAAATGGAGAAGATTGACTATTTTCATGAGGAAGGGAAGGAGGTTCTGTGTACTCTTGACAAAAGATGATCTCGTAGACAAGTGACGAAGAAACGGCGATATAGACTGTAGGTTTTGCCGTAGGGGATCTGTGTCGTGGAGTTCGGAGGAAGAGGGGGTGGTGGGGGAGGAGGAGGAAGGGAACATGTGGACCACAAGGCACGTGCATCTCGGCGGACACGCCACTGCCGACTCACGTGTCCATCCCAGTTACGGTCCCCTCATGAACACTGTGTCGATCCTCGCTAACCGTTGCAAGTTCCTTTGAGCAGAAACGGCTTCGGTTAGTCTTTCGTTTTTCGAATATCCAAATGTCAAATTACCCTTGCGTCGTATACTGAGAAATGGAATGGCAAATTAAGAGGAGGTAAATCTTTACAAAAGTTAGACACATGTTGAAATCTTCTCAGGGAGGTCTAGAATAAAGTGACCAAAGTTTCAGCTGTTCAAATTCACAACGGTCGCCGAGAATCGGTCCAATCCCCTTTAGCTGCTTCGTGCACACGACGTGTCAGAAACAGAGTGTGTGGCCGAAGGTGTCACACGGACACAGGGACTGGCACGCCGTGTGCCAGGCGTGGCACATGAAGGAGGATGTGTCTGTGTGTGTTTCTTTTGGGGGGTATGAGGCGTGTGAGATCACAATGGTAATGATATAATTATAGTTGGTGTGTGTATACGTATATATATATATATATATGTAGCCTATATATATATATATATATATATAATGCGGAAATACCACCACGGTAAAAAGAAAAACTGATGACCAAGCGCTTTCGTCTATTCAGTTTTTCTTTTTTCTTTGGTGTTTTTTTTTTCTCACATATTTAGAATCACGAGTTTATGTGATTTCTCATGCATATATATATATATATATATATATATATATATATACATATATATATATATATAGAGAGAGAGAGAGAGAGAGAGAAACATAAAGAGTAGAGTTGTGGTATTGGTTCCGTTTGTGTACCTACGAGTACATCTTCTTAATTCCGTTTATGTTATCAAACTCTTCCATGTCAAGCTACACCACTGTGTGTTGTATGGACTTCGTGTGAGAGAGATTGAGCTTCGGTCGCTTACGGAGACAAGTCTCTCTCTCTCTCTCTCTCTCTCTCTCTCTCTCTCTCATTCCTCCTTTTCTCTTTATCTCATATTTATTAGTCTATTTTCTTCTGTATCTATATACATTAATTTATTTATTTTATTTTATTTATTGTTTATTGGAGTCATGGTGCCGTGCACAGGTGGTGGGAGTTGGGTAGGGGTGCAATCATCGCAGGTGTTTGATTTGTACAGGTGCTTGCTGGTTCCGCCTCTTCCCCCCCCCCACCCACACACTTTTTATTTCCACCTCCTGCTTTTGCTCCCTTCCTCCCCCTCCTCCTCCTCCTCCTCCCCTCCTCCTCCTCCCCCCTCCTCCTCCTCCCCCTCCTCATCCCCTCCTCCTCCCGCCTCCTCCTCCTCCTCCTCCTCCTCCTCCTCCTCCCCCCTCCTCATCCTCCTCACCCTTCTTCCCTCGCTTCCTCCTGGCACTTCTTCCACTCACTCCTCGTCCTCCTTCCTCCACCTCCAGCCCCTCCTCCTCCTCCTCCTCCTCCTCCCCCTTCTTCCCTCGCTTCCTCCTCGCGCCTCTTCTTCCACTCACTCCTCGTCCTCCTTCCTCCACCTCCATCCCCCCTCCTCCTCCTCCTCCTCCTCCTCCTCCTCCCCCTTCTTCCCTCGCTTCCTCCTCGTGCCTCTTCTTCCACTCACTCCTCGTCCTCCTTCCTCCACCTCCATCCCCTCTACCTCCTCCACCACCAATACTTCCTCCCTACCACCGCCTCCTCCTTCACCTCCATCGTTGGAGGAGAGTGGCTTGTGCAAAAGTGGTCTTGCAAAAGACGCTGTATTCATTAACAAACACACACACACACACGAGAGAAAAGGAAAATTAACAAGAAGCCATAATGAAAGCTGTTTTTTTTTTTCTTTTTTTTTTTTTTATATACAAAAGACGTCAGGGAGTAGAGCTTCTCACATAGAAATCTAAACTTGTGAAACAAGTTGGATGGAAATATAATCCAAGCTAATTTTTTAAATTAATTGAAGGCAATGTTTGATAAATGGAGGAAAAGGTGGCGGTACCCCGTGAGCATACCTTCAACTCCGTATTATGTAAAGCACACACACACTCGGTGGCGCGGTTGGTAGAGTCCCTGACTGTCACTACGGCAGTCCGGGTTCGAATCCTGCCCAGGGTTGAAATAATTTCATTATCGCTGCGCTTCGAGTCGTTACTCCAACTCTCGTGGGCGGGGAGTTGGGGTGTGTGCGTGTAAGGTCACGGCATTACCCATAGATCGGTCATGCGGGCTCTGAGCTCTCTTTCGGGAGGGAAATAGCTGTTGGTCACGAGTCCAACACGTGTTCCAAAGACCAAGGTGAAACGAAGGTGAATCACACACGCGCACGCGCGCGCACCTACCTCGATGGGTGGTAAAGCACTTGACCACTAATTCAGCGAACCCAAGTTCGAGTCTCGCTCAGGACTGAACATTTCAGTATCGCTACGTTGTGAACCGGCACTCCAAGGATCAGCGGTCGAGTGCGGAACCACTATACCGCCAGACTGTGTGTGTGTGTGTGCGCGCGCGTCTACTTGTTATATACAGGAAACCAGCAACGCTCGTAGGGTCCTGTTATCATACTAAAGTTAAAATTCATATATGCAAGTGTGATTCACCAACATTGTCTTGGACCAAGTGCAGGACTCGTGATCGACATCTGTTATCCTCCCGGATGAGAGCTTAGTGGTGAGGTGTGCGTTCATCCATGCCAGCGTGCCTATATATATACTCGTATGTGTTTTTTTATCGTATATCTGTAAAAGCTATTGTATGGATATGTAAGGCTGTATGTGGAAGAACAGGCGTGTGTGTGTGCGCGCGCGCGCGATTCACAATGGATCTTGGATCACGTGCTGGACTTGTGATCAACAGCCATTACCCTCCCGGTTAAGAGTTTCTTTCGTATATGCCCCGATTTATGGATAAAGCTGTGACCTTATGTACGCACGCACACACAAATCGTTGCCCACCAGAGTTGGAGTGCCGGGTTGTAGTGCAGCGATTCTGATTTTTGTTTAGCCCTGTGGTGGACTCGAACTCGGATCGCTGAATTAACGGCCGAGAGTTGTACAACTGAATAGTCTAGCCAGCGTTGGCTACCCCCCGTGTAGGGGAAAAAGCCTTCGGTATATGTATGTATGTGTATTTACCTAACTGTACTGTATGGAAAAAGATCAACGCTCGCTGGGTCCCGTCTCCTATTCTCTAATTTTCTAACATCCCTAGAACCGTACATGAATTTTCATGTACAGTTCCAACTTAATATCTATATCCTCGATTTCCAATTTATCACATTTATATTTGAACTCGTGTATTGTTTGAGCTTGAGCTATATCACCTTCTAAGCCCGGGGTTCTCAACCTATTTTCACGTATACACCGTGCTTATGCACTGCTGTTATCCAACCTCCTGGAGATGACCTCAACACTAAATTTAATCATTTTGCATCCACTAACTGCCAGTAGCTTTCGGCTGGCGGCCACACTTGTGAACCGCCGTGGCCCAATAAGGTTCACTGAACCACAGGTTGAGAACCACTGTTCTAAGCTATCCCACATATTTATGCATCTATGTGGAAAAAGTATTCCTTCACATCCCTTCGACATGTGGTCTCCGTTAATTTAATCCCATAACCTCTTAAAGCCCTCCCATCTATATTCAGATCTCGTCTATCAGTGCAATCTATCCCCTTTAGTCACCTCAATAATGTAATCATATTACCTCTTTCTCTTCAATCTTTCAAAGTTGGTAGACCTAGTGATTTTAGTCTCGCCTCGTATGGTTTATCTGTCAAGCTGGGAACCAGTATGTGTGTGTGTGTGTGTGTGTGTGTGTGTGTGTAGATGTGTGGCCATAGAATTGCCTTGTGGCTAGTTGGTTTCCATCTCGCTTCGCACTCCTCCGTTGTCCTGGGACCGATTCCCTTGTTACCGAGCGCATAAGGCAGAAAGGAGACAGTTAAGCGTCTCCTGGCGTAGTTTTATCATTCGTCTTTGGACATACATCATATATGGAGGAGATTGCAAGAGACCATTAGGCCTATACTAGGCAGTTCCGTGTCCATTACATACCATCATCCCCATTTTTGTTTATTCTGGCTGCTGGTGGGGTTTTTTCACTGTTCCCTGTGGTACTACCCTTCTCACAACACTCACCCTTTTGTTTATGTATGTTTTTACTTTTCATGTATTTTACATATTTATCTTTATTTAATTTTTATTTTTGTTTAATATGTTATTATTTCTATTCTATCTGAATTTAATCTATTTTATTTTATTATGTAATAATTTATTGTTATATATATTTTTCCTATTTTTGGGCTGTTGTGTCGCTATTCTAAATTCATTTTCCTCCATCATATCAAATGACATTCTATGTAAATTGATGAGAAAACAAAATGGTTTCCCATCGTGATTTCACTGCGGAAAAGTGCTGGTGGTAAGCGGTACCGCCGATTAATTGGTGGTTGGAGTAAAAGTTCCTCAGTAGGATAACCCGTATAGGGATTTGCAGCTACCTATCAACCGTTGCCGCTAGTCTCTTGATTGAAGAACCGCGGCCCCTCGTCAGCCGGCAACGGTCCTCGGATGGATGAAATCTCTTGGTAAAGGGGGATCACCTCATCGGCGACCTCAATCGAACACAATCGTCTTGCGGCAGCCAGGATAAAAACACCCAAGTCCCCACCGATAGTGAAATGTTCTCGAGTTCTCTATTCTGTTCTCTGTTCTGTTTCTCTCAAGCAGCCAAGGAGAGAAAATGTGGAGCCCAGAGGAAGAGAAAATGTGTGTGTGGGGGGAAACGTGGTGGAGGGTCTTGAGGTAGAACCCGAGAGAGAGAGAGAGCATAGAAACAGAGGAGACTGCAAGAGACTTACCCTATGCAGTTCCATGCCCCTTACCACATTCCATCCCTATCCATAAAGTTACCTAATCTTCTCTTAAAAGAGAGAGAGAAAGAGAGCCCAAAAGGATGAATAACAGTCTTAGGTAGACAAACATGAAGGAAGTTCCTGAAGTAAAACCCTGACCGTCTTTCTGCATGTCAGGAAGGACGGTTAGGAGATAAGAAGAGGTAACAAGCAAGGAACTAGTCAGGTGAGACTAGGCTCCGATCATATAAGAATAATATGTGACCCTGGTCCGTAGGGGTGTGACTAAAGTCCATTAGATATTGACTGGTTAGAATATGGAGCCAGTTCTTCATACAGGACGTTGTGATGGAGTGGAAGAGGCTTGTTAAAACCGGAAACAAAACGTATAAGAGGAAGAGAAAGGAATTTAAAAAAAAAGAAGAAAAAGAAAAGAAGAAGAAGAAAAAGAAGAAGAAGAAGAAGCCCTCAGCGCATGTGATGAGAAGAAGAGATAGAAGAATAAGATGTATGCACCTGTCGGAAGAGACGAGAATCTGCTGATAAATGTAGAGGTGGAGAGGAAATGTGCTGAGGGGAGGAGCGTGCAAAGAACAATACGATTCCTGTTATGAAAGCTGTAGAGGAGGACAGTGAAGGGCATTGGAAGAGAAGAAGAAACAATGGTTGAAGAAAAAGAAGAGAACTGAAGGCAGAGCACGATGGGGAGAAGGGAGTGGCCGGACGAGACGCGAAGGTGATTTGGTATTTGGAGATTCGAAAAAATAAAAGGTTGTGACATAAGTCGTTTCTACCAAAACAAACTCCCTTAAGTCGCGTAGGTGTGACAGAAGCTTTAGAGAGGTTTCCAGTGAAGAGATAAAAAAAGAAAACAAAAAAAACACGCACACACACACACACACACACACAAGCATTTTGAGGGTATACTGAGAAAACGGAAACTACAAATTCTGGGATGATATTCTGGGAACGTTGGGGTCCCATGAGGTCTCTTGAAGGGAGAAATTATATATATATATATATATATATATATATATATATATATATATATATATATATATACATATATGCAAGCAATCACATCACCATGATACAAAAATGCAAAATAAACACTGGAGAAAGGAAACTTGTAGACAGTAAGTACTTTCGTATATTACATATTCAGACTCAAAAAAGTTTCCTTTCTCCAGTGGTTAATTTGCATATATATATATATATATATATATATATTATATTTGCATATATATATATAATCTTTACATGGTATTTTGTACACTGCAGGGTTACTACCTACTTTGGGTCTAAGGTGTACGTCCACTACTTTATGAAAAAAAAATTATTAGGATAATTGAAGAGTACTTTAATTTTCAATTACGAGCAAAGGGCTGCGCCCGACCCAGCTACGCGGGGTCTTATCCCTTTGGGCGAGCTCGCTTCGCTCACAGCCAATCACTCGTCTCTTTTGCCGTGACGTCACCGCTTTCGGCCAGTCAGTCGTGACCTAGCATTACACTCCTTCGCTCTGTATGCCAGTTTGCTTCAACAATCAGAAAAAGATCTTAGGCAAGAATTATATTGGCTAAGGGACATTTTCTCTTGAGTTTTTTTTTTCAGGATTTACTTTGTCCACCTACCATCTAGTATCGCCTATTTACATATTGTCTAGTTTATCAACTCGTTTCTAACTAGCCGCTTTTAGGCGTTCGTCAAGCGATCGAGTGGTCAGCTGGACCAGAACTTCGGTGTGAGAAAAATATATCTTATACGGTTTGACTTGACTACGCTACTTTCAGGTACTCATGTGTGTCAGACTGCCTATCACCCTCTCCCCCTGAATAGAATCAGCTGGAAGCAGGGACTACGATAAATATTGAAGTCACGACACTCAGTAGAAGGTGGTAATCTAGTCAAGCTGTAGATGGAGGGAATGTGTAGTATCAGTGAAAGCTTTTCCTGCCGTGTGCGTGGCGTGGGATCAGAACCTGAAACGCGGGAGACTAAAACGCGAACCACTGTACCGACACATCGTGTGTGTGTGTGTGAGAGAGAGAGAGAATGGGGACTGTAGTGTAATGAACCTCCATTATCTTAAAATCGCCAGACGACAACTTGGCAGGAAACAAATCACTCGTGTAAACAATAGAGCGAGGGAGAGAGCAGTTCTCTGTGGGGCTTCTTTCCCATCTGCTCCTCGAGAAGCACCTGCTATCTTGCCCTCTTCGTCGGGAGAATGAACAAAGGCCAAGGGGGGTAGGGGTCTTTGTGTGTGTGTGTGGGGGGGTTGTTGTTGTTGTTACATAACTGCGAGAACATCAAGCGCGACAAGGAGGACCCAGAAGTCAAAGGAGATGGGAGTGCCCTCCCCCCTCCCCCCTCCCCCAAGTCGTAAAGGTGAAGACATGCCCTTTGCTGAGAAGAAAAGAACACCGTCTTCAGGGTGAGGAGGAAGGTTCTTGGCCAGGGTGATGAAATACCCGCCCCCACCTTCTCCCCTTCACCGCCTAGAGCGAAGGCCAATAGCAAAGAAGTTCGTGTAGTTAATGAATGGAATAAACTTCCTGGAAAGGCGTAGTGAGGTTCGAAATTTTCACACTGGAAACGAACCAGATGAGAAATATCGTTCTTAAGCTGTCATGATGTAGGTTTAATTCGGAAGTGGAAACAACTTCGCAAACCGTGTAGTCACTGAATGGAATAAACTTCCTGCAGATGCAGTGCAATGTAGCACGGTTCCAAATGTTTACGATTCATTAAGATAAGCTCCTAAGCAATATGATGTAATGATGCCAGTGGTTTGGTCCGCTTGTTTATTAATTTCTTCGTTCAACTATCTGCACTTAGCATCGGGCCTAGTTATGGACCAAAAGGTCTCCCGTCGATATGGTCTTCCTTTGTAAACCTTTGTAAGGATTGAAGGTGTGAAGGGAAGGGTGAGTCCATTCCAAGGTGGACGGTTCACGAACTACGTCCAAAAGGACGGACTCCTAGAGGTTGGTGAGGAGGAAGGAGAGGAGGAAGAGGAACAGAAACAGGAGGAGGAGGAGGAGGCCATGGTAATGCAACGGACGGCAGCCCCAGTCCCTTCCTGCAACTGACAACAGTACTGGTCATACTGGTTAAATGCAACTGTGGGACTCTCCCTTGTATTACACAACTGTACCCCTCCCCCTCCCTCCCACCACCACTCAGGCACCATGAGAATGTTAGAGTTTGCTATCACGAGAGCAGGTTAGTGGAAATTATATATAGTCGTGTGTGTGATTCACCTTGGTCTTTGGATCACGCGTTGGACTCGTGATCGACAGCTATTTCCTTCCCGGAAGAGAGCTCAGAACTCGTATGACCGATCTATGGGTAATGCTATGACCTTACACGCACACACACCCCAACTCCCCGCCCACGAGAGTTGGAGTAACGACTCGAAGCGCAGCGATACTGAAATAAGTTCAGCCCTGGGCAGGATTCGATCCAGGTACCGCCGGTATCGCCTTACTGACAGTCTGGGACTCTACCAACCGCGCCACCGAGTCATGTATGTGTGTGTGTGTGTGTGTAAGTGTATATTCCTTCAAGAGGAATGTAGTAGCACATAAAATCACACAGAGAACCCTCCCTCGGAGTGAAAGGAAAATTTGTGAGAACCCAAACTTCTCTATTTCGGCTGCCAAACACTTCGCCTGTCTTGTACTTCCCCGAAGAGGGAATCAGAATTCAAGTTTATTTCTGACTAGTTTCGCACAAATTGGCCTCTTCAGAGAAATAATATATATATATATATATATATTGGTGAGGAATGAAGACGAATTGAGAGTATAATAGATAAGTACTACGAACAAGACGTCTGTATAATAATACCCTCACATAACGAATCCCATTCTCTCTCTTTTCTGTTGAACAAGGACAATCGAAGTGTCCACATCCCATCACGATGTGTTCACAAGAATCATACACGACATATTAATCAGTTTCTCTGTTGTTGATCCCCACACACAGGGATGTCCACATAAGAGACAGTCCTCGATGGAGGAGGCGCCCACGTAAGAATCCATGTCTGGGGCAAGTGGGATCGAACCCTGTCGAGAGCTGTTTGGAGTGGGAAGGAAGGGTGTCGGCATGGGAGTGAAGCAAAGCGCTCCCTGGCGTATGTTTACGAATTGTGTCGGTGACTTCACTGTAACATAGCTTGGGTCTCTCTTGCTAGGGCAGGGGTCACTTCTTTTTTTCTTTTCTTCCAGAAAGGACCAGATAATTGAGAGAATGACGAGCTTGGGCCGCGCAATTGTTTATTTTCACATTGAATATATATATATATATATATATATATATATATATATATATATATATATAATGTATATATATATATATATATATTTATCTATATATATATGTATGTATCAACGGCTTTTTTCCCCTTTCAAGGAAGGTAGCCAAAGTCAAAGGCATAAATCCAATTCCACCCCTTTCATCCCCATGTACTCCACTCCCATTTACCACCCCTCTCTCCCTCTTTTCTTGGCTCCTTCCCCTTTTCTTCCTTATTTAAGTAGTTTACTCTAAGCACCTCCCTACCTTCTGTCTTTTTCCTCTTCCTCCATTTATCCTCCACTCTCAATTTACCTCCCACCAAATATTATCTGATATTCCCCCCACTCTCTCCCCATAGAAGATGTACATCCAAAACGCTTCCTACTCTTCTCCTGGTTACCAGTATATAGTCTATTAAAGCCCTATCTACAACCCTTCTATCCACTACCCTGTCCCATGTGTACTTATGCTTGACTTTCTTCCTAAACACTGTATTTGCTCTCATCAACTCTTTTTCTAGACACATCTCCATCATCTCTCCAGTACGATTTTTTCCTGGAACTCCACACTTCCCAACCTACCCAATACCACTCCATTGACATGTTTTCCCTAAACACTCTGTACACTCATTTAAATATATCCAAAAAGCCTCCCATTCCTCTACACTCTTCACACTACCAGACCCATATGCACTTAGGAAAAATATGATAGTAAAAAAGAATGACAAATACAATACAGTGCCGCGGTAGGCTGGATGAACTGACCTTGCAGTATGGTGACCCCTGCGCTGGAGGGAGGGAAGTCACAGAACTGGAAAAGTCTTATTGTACTGTAGATGAAGAAACGCCGAAGGACTATATTTCCAATCCAGTGTGCAATGTATCCGGGAAAGAGGTAGGGAGAGGAGGAAGAAGAAGGGGTGAGTTATGGGGAAGACGAAGGGAGAAGAGGTGAATTATGGGGAGGAGGGCGAGGGAAGAAGAGTAATCATGGAGTAGACGACGAGGAAAAAGGGTGAATTATGGGGAAGAGGGAAGAATAGGTGAATTATGGGGAAGGGAATCATGAGGACGAGGTCGAGGTGTGTTATGGTGAAGAGAATGAGGAGGATGTGGAAGTGGTGAATTGTGGAAAAGAGAACAAAGAGGACAAGAAAAAGGAGGTGGATAATGGGGAAGGGGGGAGTGAGAGTGTAGAAGGTGGTGGTGGTGAGGAAGGGGAAGGAGGAGAGAGTCTTAGAGACCGAGAAGTGAGACCAGATGAGAAATGAGAAGCCAGGTCGAGGAAGGAGAAGTCCCAATTTAAGGACAAGAAGTGTGACTTCGCATTGGAAGAAAAAAAAATTATAATCACACGCGTGGACGTGACGATAAACCATCGTCACCCTCCTCTTTATCTCCCTTTTCCTCTCCTTTTCCTCCCCCCTTTCCCTCTCCTTTACTCTTCTTTCTATCCCATACCATTTCCCTCACCCTCTCCTCTCCATGTACCCCGCCCCCCCTTTACCCCTCTCTCCGCCCTCCTCCTTCCCCCTTTACGCCCCCCTACCCTCCCCTCCTCTCTTCACCTTCCATTCCCCTTTACCCTCCATTCCCCTTTACCCTCCATTCCCCTTTACCCTCCATTCCCCTTTACCCTCCATTCTTCCTTGCCCTCTCCTTGCCCCTTCCTTCTTCAACTTTCCCTCACCCTCCGTCTCTCCCTTTGCCTCGCCCTCCTTTTCCCCTCCTCCGCCTCCGGCCTGTGTTGGATTACTATCAAGATTGTAGACCACTTGTGTGTCACCCTTTTCGAATTTATCGTTCTGGATTCGTTACTATGGGGCGCCCTCCCCTTCCCTCCCTCCCCCTCCCTCCCTCCCATTGTGTCGCTTCCACCATCTCCTCCCCATCTCCAAGTCTTTGGGCTTCGGTAGGATCTGTTTTCTTGACAGTAGAACCCTTCGCTGTTGTTGCTTTTCTTGTTAATTGTGTTGTTGTCGTCGTTCTCTAGACTGTCCCAGCAGTCCCGTCTCCCTTAGGAACGCCGTGGTTGGAACGGGCTTTTCTCACAGATCCCTTATAGAGTGTATACTGTGTTCTTGGCGCGCATGGTTGTGAACATGGTTGTGCAATCTTCCATGATGTGCTGTATAGTAAGGGGACAGTTACATGGGATGATGTCATCCAGCCTCT
Source organism: Oratosquilla oratoria (assembly GCF_046742065.1). NCBI lineage: Eukaryota > Metazoa > Arthropoda > Malacostraca > Stomatopoda > Squillidae > Oratosquilla > Oratosquilla oratoria. Next base: position 60,657,323 of record NC_134794.1, on the reverse strand, counting down.
TCTGGTAACTTATAATGGCTGGATGGTGGCCACGCCGCCGCCTGGACAGGTGGACTTTGTCCTCTTGCTGGAGAGAGGACTCGGAAGGATGGATATCAGGGGGTCTGGCATGCAGCATTATGTTGGCGCGGTTGTTGAGTTGACCACAGTGCCACTGGGTTATGACACCAAAATCACCGAGGAACTCGCTCACCCTCTTAAGCTTCCTCCAAAGCTATATGTTCCCTGTACCGTACAGTCTACGAAGATGCGTGTGATAATGTGAGTCTCCCCGTCACCCCGACACGGTATGTGCCGTTTGGTGTGTAGTCTAACTTGTTTTTATTTTTTGTATTAATTAGTCTGTTTTTATTTATTGATTATTATTATTATTTTGTTTATTCATTTGTTTATTTTTAAGTCATAATGGAGTCAGCGTTCGGTGTTCTCCGTAGGTTTGTGTTGGTGGTCAGGGACCGTTCGTTGATGGGAGGGACGGACAATAGATAAGTGCTTAAGCATTGTCAAATAGATCTTCAGTCTATGACAGGGCTGGCTGCAGAGACAAATAATGGTACATCTAATAAGCAAACAGTCTTTTCACCGTTTTTGTTCAAGATTAGGGGAAAAAAATCGATGTGATCGACGCCCAAGGGTTTCCTCTTCGACCTCTTCTCGAAGAACATCATCTTAGACCTCGACCCCCTTTTCCTGAGGTCCATCTGGAGCCTATCCGGACTAACCACCCGGATCCCACGAGCATAAGCTCGTGTTATGGCGGTTGTCAAGCTCCAATACGGACTTGTTCAGAAGCAGAGACGGGCAGACTACGGACCAACAAAGTTTTTCACGCGGCCCGCCAAGTCATTTTGTTTTTCAAATGTGTTTCGTGTGAAGGTTCTACTTTTTTTCCGAGATTTTCTATTTGGCTTATCCAAATATTAATTTATTTTACTTAATATACTATGCGGCTCTTTGAATTTGTGAATGAGGCGCTTGCACTGAAAAATTGCCCGGTTCTGTTCTAAAAACTCCTCTTGGTGACGTCGTAGACCCAGAATGAGACTTCGACAGACTCACAGTCCCCGAAGTCGCGGACGTCTTTGATATGGACGAAGTCTTTGACACATCTATCTATATACCAAGGAGCTCTTCGCCCTCGTAAGGGAGGTACAAAGAGAGAAACAAAACATCCCAGCCGGTGACACTTCCTTCCATAACAAGTCCTGAGGCTTTCTTTAGAAAGAAAAACAAAATCTCTTCCTCCTCAAGCGAATCAAAAATAGTTTCCTTGAGTATTCCTGTCCCTGTGTTCATCGTCAAACCAAGGCCACGTTTCAAATGTCAACAGTTTGGACGCATGGGCGCTGACTTCCTCCATCACACACACACACCCCCCCCCCCGCGCACACATGCACTCCCCGGATGGGGTGGGGGAATGGGGGGAAGCTGCTCCATCAGCCAATAAAAATCGCCTGACGACAGCCAGCATAAGCTCCCGTTCATACTAGTAATTTGAACCTCGTCGGTTCTATTACAATGCAAGTCAGTGGAGGTGTTCACAAACGCCGCTCAATTATTCATTGACTATGCGGTACCGCGCGGTTCAGATTGCTTTTGTGAATAGAGCCTAAACGTACAAGTCAATTGGGTTGACAGGGATGATGGAAATGGGTTTAAATACTTCACTGCGTTTTTTTTTTTTTTTGTATAATTACTGAGCGTGAACCAGAGTAAAATAATTATAATCCGTTTTTATGGTCTGATTTAGGGATTGCTATGAGACGTTGCTAACAAATATTAATTCATTTTAATTATTCTGATTACTGTATATTAATATCCGAACGAACTTAAAAATAATAATAATGCACCATCATTATGTATGGTTGATAGCATTCTCTATCGTGAACTTTTAAACAAAATTCAAAATGGCTGCCACTAATTTCAAATTATATGCAGCAGGTGCAGAAAAGTCTAATAATGTAAATCTTTATACCAGGAACTCCAGAACAATACAATCAGCTACTAAACGTGCTCTTAATAGGAGGTTCGAACCTGAGCTCCAGTATTTTTCAATAGATTATTGCTGTCAGCATGGATGTAGAAAATACCAGCCGAAATCTACTACTGGGACACGACCAAATCAAATGTCAGTAAGAACTAGACTTCTGTCTATTCTAAGACATCTTCATACATCATTAGCAACTTAAGATAAATTTGCGCATTTAAAAAAAATGAAACAACATTCCGGGGGGGATATTTAGGTTATTGTCGTAAAATTTTTGTTCAAAAGTTCACGACAGAGGGTACTATCAACCATGTCGTAAAAATAGCCTGAGAATTATTCTTACGACTCGTCGTAAAAATAGCCACTGCCTTTAAAATAATGAAGTACATTTTTTTTATCTCGTAACATTCCATCACCAAAAGAACTTCGTAGTTGTAATTTACTTAACGTTTGACGTTACTGTTGATTATAACAGCTATAATGACGCCGGACGTGCAATATCACTAAATTGGTGGTTTTCGTTGAATTCTACAGACAGATTGACTTTAGTCCTTGCGGAGGAGTCTGTTTAGGGTGGAACAAAAGCGGGAATTGCCACGAGTGCGACGTTGCCAATATGATCACCAATTTCATCGGATCGTCACTGCCCATGTCACCCAGTGACGCCTCAGCGTGACAACATGGGTGAAAAGCGGTGTTGCCACGTGTCATAGTATTAATTAGAATCGGTGTTATAATCCCAAAAAAGTTATGCTCATTGTACTATACATCTTTGGTATATAAAGTAAAAGAAATAGATTAGCACATATATGGGAAATAAGAGAGGATTATTAAGGTTGATTTAGCAGAATAGCTCAACGTATGTGAAATCGTAGCGGACTTCTTGGAACGCAAGAACTATAGTCGTTATAGACAATGACTGTACGGATACACCAACGTCACACTTAATAATTTGTCATGTTGGCTGAATTCCTATGATCTGACTGGCTAATCGTTGTCTACCTAATACGCCATAACCTACCTCAGTCCATCTGGGCTCCTAACTCGTAAGATCGACAAGAATCCTGAAAAGAGGGACACATATATATGTATATATATATATATATATATATTATTATTATTATTATTATTATTATTATTATTATTATTATTATTTTTTTTTTTTTTTTTTTTTTTTTTTTTTTTTTTTTTTTTTTTTTTTTTTTTTTTTTTTTTAAGGCCACTCTGACCATCTACAGGTAGCTGCTTGCCTCTCGGAGGGTCAGCTATATATAACTACTCTCCATACTAGGCCTAGCTTCTTTTACACCCATTCAAGTCTGACACTTGTTCCCCTGTACTGACGTCACTCCCGTGGCCACAATCGTGGCGGACTTTCTCAAGGATACGGTGATAGGATTTGTAATTCATACTGAAGTTGACTCCAAACTACGTAGAAAAGAGCACCCGCACGCGTGGGGTCGATTTTTGTGGGAGGGGAAGAGAAGTCTGTAGGAAAATTAAATGATTGTTATGAATTGAAGGAAGGTATTGTTACTGAGCACTTTAAGGTATATTTATTAGGAGTTGTATCGTGGTTCAGGAGACTTGGACAACGAGACTTGCAATTATATCAAGTAAAAGCAGGGGAAATGGTCGGAGACAGAGTTTTAAAGAAAGGCAGAAAAACGGAAAAAACAGAGACAAACTGAAATAAGATTAAGTATAAGATAAAGTTAAGAAGAAAATAGTCTTCGACTCTACATATCCAAAAGAAACTCCTTGTCCTCCGTGCCAATGTCCTATACTGTTCCAGGTCTCCAGATAATATAATCAGGCAGCCCTATTCATCAGTGTAGTCTTCTCTGTCTCGCAACGCCACACCACTCCTCGACCGTGGACGCTCTCCATTGCACTCCTTGAAAGCTGTAGGAGTTTCGCGTTTGAAGTTATCACAGTTCTTCAGAGTCCCTAAGGAGGCCGGGCGCCTCAAATACGGTACCACATACTCCAGGGTGCACACATCCTTTCTGGGCTTGCCAAAATATTTCTGGTGGACTATAGTCCCAGGATTCTACTGGAGTTGACATGCAGATTTGAGTGTTTTAAGTACAATTCTAAGTTCGGAGTATCAACGAAGATGTGATCATTCTCCTTTGTCACACTTTTGGCTTTGCTATACCAAGGCCATCAGTGTGGCTCTCGTCTCTGGAACCAGAAACCGGCAGTTTTTCAGAACTTTGCTAAATTCAGGGGAGAACTGTTCGTAATCCAGTAACGCGATTGGGTTCTGCCAAACGTGCCCTCCAACGGACATTGGTCGACTGTCGAGTCAAAATTGACATAAAAAATATTTTGCCCATAAGAACATAAATATGGTAAGAATATAACAAAATTCCTTGTGTTTACCTCACAAACTTACCTCCTCATTTCAATATTGAAAAAATAATAATAATAATTACACCAGAAATAAGATGACATTCAACCTAAATACTGATCAGACGGGTAAACGATGACCCCCTGACATAGTTGGCAGAAATGACTGCATCATATCAGATGTTAATGTTCATTTGGACAAACTTATATGTTGTATATAATTTTGTTCCCTTGTTTACTTCATTGGATATGTGTTTACATATAATTTCTTTTCTGATCAAACTAGTTATGGACTGAAAGGTGTTTCAATATGCTTTGCCATTGTATTTGTAATCCATAATCAACTGATCGTACCTTAACTACAAAGGCCTCCGTCGAATTTAGCCATCTGACGATAATAGGCATCTCTAGTGAAATTGTCTATACTTTCCAGGTACAAAGATCATGAATATACGCCTTTTCTTCTTCCTCTTTTTTTTTTCTTCTTCATCTATTATTCCATCGTCGTTGCATCCAGTAGACCTAAAGCATCCCGATATCTTAGTTTCCCCGTTCCTTTCACTCTCCCTACACCTTTCAGGCTCTATTTACTCTTGAGGAGTTTCCCGCTGTATAAGGCACGAGCTTTTGTAGCTTTGGGCGTCAGTTGTATTCGAGCGCTTGTGCCGCTGCGACTTGACGTCACGAACGCGGGACTGTCGAGGTCGTGGCCGACGCCAAATACCAGTCTTAAGATTTTGTAATTTGCGTCTTTGGAAAAGGATTTGAATCGGTGGAGTTTATTTATTTATTTATTCATTCTTTATATATCAGCACATAGTTTCGGTGAGTGTATATTGTTTGTTCAGTTCTGTTTACTAAGTTGAAAGGGAGGAGTGAATCTGAGGAGGAGGCGAGGGAGGGAAGGGGTGTCTCTCCTGGTAAGTGATGAAATGGAAAAGCATGGAGTGGAGTGGAAGTATCTTTAAGGTTGATATAGATAAAGGTGATACTAGGATGGGAGATATGATTTTTTGTAAGTACATATGGACCTGGTAGTGAGGAAATTGTAGAGGAAAGCAGGCTTTTTGGGTAGATTTAAATGGATGCTTATAGAGTTATAGGGGGAATGTCAATGGAGTGACGTAAGAAGATTTCAATGATAGAGTAGGGGATGAACCAATAGATTAAATGGTGGGGAAGTTTGGCGTGCCGGGTAAAGATCATAGTGGAGAACTAATAGTGGAGATGTGCTTAGAAAAACAACTGATGATAAACACAGTGTTAGAAGAAAGTCAAGCATAAGTACACATGGGAAAGGTCGGTTGATAATACATAAATGCGCTTTGTAGTGGGATTCAGAGGAAGGAAAAGAAGAGTTTTGGATGTCCATGTTCTTAGAGGAGAGAGTGGGGGAATATCAGATAATTATTTGGTGGAAGGTAGGATGAGAGTGAAGGATAGATGGAGATAAAGGAAAAGGATATTAGTTAGGGAGGTACTTAGAGTAAACTGTTTAAATAAGAAGGAAAAGGACCAGGAGTACAAGAAGCTTAGATAAGTGTGGGAGGTGAAGGATCGAGTAGAACTAGGAGTGGAGGAGGAATGGGGATGTTTCAAGGAAGGAGTCACAAGGTGTGCAAAGATGGTGTGTGGAACAAAGATGATGGGAGGGAATAGAAGGAAGGGTAGTGAGTGGTAAGATGATGAATTGAAGATGGAAGTAGTAGAGGATGCGTGGATCAGATTTTTGTGGTAAGGCAGATTTGCGAGAAGGCTTTGACGAAAGGTATGGATGATTTTTGGGCCTCTGAGGATTTGTAGAAAGCGAATGGTAGGGTAGACAAGCAGTGTGAGAGGTATTGCAGATGTATGGGATTGGAGGAAAGCTGTTAAGGGCAGTCCTTTTGTTTTACGAGAGTAGTAAAGCCTGCGTTAAAATTGAAAATGGAGGAAGAGTAGTTTGCGATAAAGTTTGTTCGCCGTCAGGATTGTGTCGTGTCTTCATGACTGTTCAATGTGTACATGGATGGGGTGGTACGGAAGGTAAATGCGAGGGTATTTGACAGGGGATTGGAAATGGGTAAAGATAATGAGAGGTGAGCCAGTTGTCGTTTGCGGACGACACTGCTCTTGTGGTAGGAGCAGAGGAGAGGCAGTTAGTGATGGTATGCGGTAGGAGGTAGTTGAAGGTAAATTTTGGTAAAACTAAGGTGATAGTATGCAGAAGGGAAGAGAATGTCAGCGAGTTGGAAGTAAGTCATAAAAGAGAGGCTGGAGGAGGTGGCAAGTTTTAAGTATTTAGAGCCGCATGTGGCAGGAAAAGGGGGAATGGGTGTGGAGATGAACTGCAAATTTAAAGGAAGGAAGATTATATGAAGGGGTGATTGTGTCAACGATACTGTATGGAGGCGGAGAAAGGAGTTTAAATGTGTTTGGAATAAAGTGTCTGAGAAGTATTAAAGGAGTTACAAGGGTGAATAGAGAGAGTAATGTCAATAGAAAAGCTTGGGTGGAAAAGAAGATGGCAGATAGGACCGATGAAAGATTATTGTGATGGTTTGGACACACGGAAAAAATACTGAAGAAAGATTAGCAAAATATTTGTGGAAGGCAGAGGTGGATGGAATGAACTTAAAGGGACGACCGAGGATGAGATGGATGGGATAAAAAGGGCTTAGAGCAAGAGGAGAATGTCTGTTGAGCAAGGAAAGGAGAAGGCAGGGGATAGGGGTAAGTGGAGAATGGTTGTGTATGGCTGATACTTTGACACAACCCGAAAGGATTCCTCCCCGTCTTCTCCATTTTCCGCGTGAGGGGACGGAGAGGGGTCGCCGTGAAAGTGAAGCAGCCTTGCTGTGGATGTGCTGTGCCTTGCTTCACTGCTTCTGACTCAGATAGTGGGCAGGAGTCAGGGATGACCCATTATCCACGAGCAGTTAAGATAAGAGGGAGGGAGTGGTGGAATGGGTGAAAGAGGGTGCGTGTCTTTGACATAGGTACCTCCCTAATAAGGGAGGAAGAAACCCTTAATATATATAGAATATTTACTCATTCATTAATTTAAATGTGCAAACATTATTTGTTAATCGTTATTATTATTATCATCACTATTATTAATATTATTGTGCCTTTAAAGAAAATCAACTCTTATAATTTTGCTGACAAGAATATTGCACCATTCAAGCCTCCTACAGATGACCCCTCCCCCCCACCCTCCGTCTCTGTATCCATGGCAACGTCACGTGAAAGCACTTGAATCCAGGGTTTGCGCACTCGGCATTGGCGTCTTCTAACTCCTTTCCTACCGAATGACTGCCTCAGAGTTTTGTTATTAATATTCTTGGTGTAGTGCCAAATTGGCACAGCTGCCGCCAAAATACGTAATGCCAAGGTTGTGGCATACCACCGCTGCTAGAACAAAATATGTTGTGTCACCATGGCATCTAATATTTATTCGTTTAATTAATGACTGGGTGGGCGAGATGTATAATACGCCTTCATAAAATCGTATTTGATCAGGAGCCCCACTTATGACGATAATTGGTCAAATATTTCTATACAATGGTGATTTGGAAAATCCGATATTGTCTTAATTATTTTTAGTAGTAATCGTTGCCACCACCCAAAACTCCCACAATATAAATATAACTTGACCCTGTGAAAATTCTATAACAAACGCTATTTTATTCCATTCTCCCACTTTAAGGTCGTTTTGATGTAATTAAAGAAAATCTCAAGTTTTCAATCAGTTAAATACTAAATTGTAATAAAAATAGAACAAAAATATACATGTATTATATTCATTATTACAGTAGACAGTTGATTTAAACATTGAAATTAAACCCCGTTTTGGGTTATTATCTATGAGATAATGAAATACCAGAGGGGTAGCGTGTAAGGGGGTTATATAAGTCAACGCCTTAATGACGTAGGAGGCATGGGTATTACGATCTAATCTTCTGGCCACCTGTAAATGTTTACTTCACCTACGCCTAACCTAACCTCAATCCTAAAATATATACTTTATCGTTGGGAGAGAGTACTCTTAGCCACAATCCCACTTTACAAATTTCACATCATTTACCATAAGAGATTCCTTCGATCGCATGCTCTATAACCATATGTTTGTTCGTGTTGTTTAAGTGATGGTTTACGCTCCACCCCATTTTCCCTGTTAGGGAGGAGGGTTCTGGTTAGCATTCAATTCACTTATCTTGCAGAGTATCTTAAATGTTTCTATTATGGCAATTTATTTTCATGGGTTTGGAACAGAAAACATACCTGGAAGGGAGTATGGTTCTGGGTTAGCACTATTTTTCAAACGCAATACCCATCGATGCCCACTGTCGGAGAATGAGATAAAAAAAAAGACAGATCTGTATATTTCGACCACTAACTGTGGTCCTCTTCATCAGATTGATACATGATGTGGAGTGCGCGAGTAGATATAGGAAGAATCTTCCTTAATAAAACATATTCCATATTTCAATATCTCGAAAGGTCAGTGGTCCCCTGACTGAATAATTTGGATGGCTGCAAGTAAATCAATCTCAGAAGTGACCCGACTTGACCTCACCATTGGTCAACCTAAGCCACGACCTCATCAAAGACCTGAGTCTCCCCCCCCCCTTTTCCCTGTCCCCTAAATGAACCCCTCTTAACCATATTTACTCGCGCACTTGACAATATGTATTAATCGGATAAGGAGGACCACAGTTAGTGGTCGAAATATACAGATCTTCTGTCTTATCTCATTCTCCGACATTTTATATCTTTCTAATCAACATATTCGTTCATTAAGAATGCCGTTAAGTAACGTTTCGACAAAACTAACCACGCGTCATATAAACCACTTAACATAAGAATGAAGGTGACTGTAAGAAACCATAAGGCCTACACTAGGCAGTTCCATGTCCATTACTACCTACCATCCCCATTCATAAAGCTTTCTAACGTTCTCTTAAAACAAACCAAAAGTATCAGAGTTCACTACATTGTTATTAAGTCAATTCTATTCGTTAAGCACCCTATTGGTGTTCCAGTTATTGCCCCGTTTCTAATTTAAATTTATTACTTGTATCAAATGCCCTCCCACAAGGACATCCACACACAATAGATTACAAAGACGGAGCATCCCGACAGGAGACCTTTTGGTCCATAACTAGGTTGGATGCGGAAAAAATCAATAACGATAAATAAGTAGATAAATAAATAAATAAATAAATTAATAAATATATTATATCAATAATAACAACTAAAATAAATAAATAAATGCGATGTACACTCAGTAACAATAGTAGTAGTAGTAGTAGTACTAGTAGCAGCAGTACTGTACCTTTCTCACCAGACGCCAGGTACAGGTAGGTGTTATCGGCTCGATCAGACTCCTCCCGCCGTCACAATCTTCGCATAATCTCTCTTGGTTTTATTTCTTCTTGTGTTAGATTTCTTCTCTCGCAGTTTATCCTTACACAATCTAACCATATCTTTCTAGGTCTTCCCGCAGGCCTCTTTCCTCTTGGTTGCAACTCCATATATTTCTTAGGGTACCTCTTCTTTTCTATTCTTTTTACATGCCCATACCATCTCAAGCTGTTTCAATAAATTGGGCAAAAGCTGTAATAGATAACATTGCACTTGTGGTTATTATGGAATGTTTACAAGAACAGAATATACTTGACAATTGCTGAAAAGGAATATTATTTACATAATAGAATGATAAAGATATATATATATGTTGCGAGAATTGAAGGGGTGCCAAAAAAATCATGGAACTGTCTTGTATAGGCCCTATGGTCTCTTGCAGCCTCCTTCATTCTTATGTCTTTTATGTAAATCCTGCCGTGTAAGGCTTATTCGCTACACGGGTGGAAGCATCCGATGTTCATCTTGAGCTCTTTTGTTTCGCGTGGGTCCGAATCCTGGCCACGACACAAAAGGTTAGGAAGGGCTTCCTCCACACTGAGTAATGGCCTCCGACAGCTGCTCACCCTAGGACTTGAGGTGACCTCAGCTTCCTCCTGCGGGTATCGTCACTGCTATATAGCAGAGGTATCATCATCATTTATGAAGCGGCCTTGCTGTGGATGTACTGTGTCTTGCGACACTGCTTCTGACCCAGGGCAGTGGGCAGGATGCAGGGATGACCCGTCATCCAGGAGGTGCCAAGATAGGAAGGAGGGTGGAGGGGAGTGGAATATATGGGAAATGAAATGGGTGGGAGTGATTTCTATGCCTTTTTCTTTTTGGCTACCCCCTGTGTAAGGGGGGAAAAGCCTTAGGCATATGGTATATGTCATGTGTGGACAGTTCCTGACCATCTTTGAGGTTAAGATACCAACAGTCCTTAACCCCCCACACCACCTTCCACCTCCCTTTGAGTGCCGCGATCACAATGAACAACGATCTTGACATGGTGCCATGACCTGAGGTCAGACTGGCACGGAATGTCGTGACCTGAGGTCATTGTCCCCAAAGAGAAGTGACCCGGTCTTGTGCTGACTTCTTCTACCATCCACCCGCCCCTGCTTGACCCTGAGGGCGTGTGGGGGGAAGTGGAGGGAGGTGGATGGATGAGGAGCATTGTGGTGACCAGTAGTTTGACTGACTGATGCCTCTGACCCCGTGCGCACGTGTCGCAATCACGGGGTCCATTGTGTGGCACAGGACATTTGTCCATAACCCCACGTGCGGTTACCTTCGTACGGCGCACAATGTGTTTATCTTGATGAATCATACAGGATTGAGTCCTCTTAACAACACACACACACTCACACACACACACACACACACACACACACACACACACACACACACACACACACACACACACTCACACACACACACACACACACACAAAGCATTACCCATAGATCGGTCATACGAGCTCTGAGCTCTCTTCCGGGAGGGAAATAGCTATCGATCACGAGTCCAACACGTGATCCAAAGACCAAGGTGAATCAGGTGAATCACACGCACAAACGTATGCTAGAGCTCGCTGGTCAACGGAAAATAGATTTTGAGCTTAGTATACACCATAATGAAGGCATCAGATTAGTTATGTTAGCGACATTTATTTCGTCAATGGGCAGTTTACAAGTTGATCTGCAATTTACGGAAAGAGTTTAAATAGATGTGTTAAGTGCGTAAGATCAAAGGAAAACAACATTGGGAGACAGAATGATTTGGTGCGCGCTTTGTCCGAAAAAAAAAAGTTGTTTCTTTTGATATCCATGCCGTGGTACATTCGGAAGCACAGTAAAATTGAAGTGGTCTAAAGCCACACGACCTAGGGTTTGAATCCCGTTGGCAGATGTATTTAATCAAACTGTTAATACAAATATATGTTTGTCGGATGGTTCTCCTAAAAGGACTCGATAAAATCGACCACAAAACTTGTACCACGAGAAGTTGATCTCAGAGGACCAGGTGGTGTCTTGCAACACAGTACGTGTGTGTATGTATGCAACAGTAATCACATTAAACACGTGAATAAGGATATTTTGCTTGAAACCACGAGGAAATCAAAGATCGGAATACTGAACGTTTTCGTCTATTTAAGACATTTTCAAAGTACATACTATCACAACAAAGTACTGCTTAAATACAATAGTGTAGAGAACAGGAGAGGCCACTCAACATAAAAACATAAGGATTGTTTACAAATAAACAAAAAAAGAAATTATGAAAATAAAAATTAATAACAAGAATAAATTAATAAAATAGGTGACAATTGACACAGGTGGTAAAAGGTCACACAAGATTGCTAAGACGAAGCTTTGGGACATTGACCTACAATTTGATTGATGACAAAAAAAAATATGTATGTATATGTTATGAATGGTGTCCCTGCAGCATTGCGAGCGATCAAGTCGTACCACCCAAGCCATTTTCAACCAAAGCAAATAAACAGGAGGAAAGAAGACTTGCCAACATTTGGCGGCAAAGCCGGACCGATCTCTTTCTTGTTCCAAACAGCACGCACGCACTCGTCTACACACACAAACACACACACACACACGTATGCCTAAACACACTGGCACGCGCGCAGTTTGTTAGTAGTGATTGAAAGTAGCACATTTCGAATATTTGAGATACACTTTGATAAAATATTATTATTATTATTATTATTATTATGGTTATTGTTATCGAACACATTATGGACTGAAATGTCTACAATCTGCCCATTCTTTATCAGTTTATTTTACTGTAATATACATTAGATCTTTAATCGGGCTGAAACCAGTAGACTATATACGATCGCAGGGGATCCACACCGCTTCCCGTTCTTATAACTGCTGTTGATGATTTGTACTTAACTATCCCCAAGCGATTTCAGTCACCCACGAGATATCTTCTACGCATCACGAGGCGGTAGATATGGCATGTGGGCTAGTGGGGCTCAAAGGGAATTTGAGAGAGAAAGCGAGAGAGGGAGAGAGAGAGAGAAGGTGAAGAGGGTATGAAAGAGAGCTCCATCTGTCTCACTCGGAGCATTTGTCCGTCAGTGTCAGACGGGTGGTGGGGGCACGGAGGGGTGGGGAGGGGGGTCACCTTGGTTCCAGAGATGTCGCGACGGAGGTCGGGAACAGTCATTTATAACTATTGTTCTTCCCGCGACTTAAACGGTGGTGATAGTGGGGGTGGTTTGCGTAATAGGTAGGGATTCCTAGAATTTTTATTATTAAATTATAACTATGATTATTCGTGTTAAGTTCACTTCTTACGCGTTACTTGCAACTCCTCCCCCACTCCCTCCCCAGCGGGAGCAAGAGAGTATGTTATCGTGCGCATGCGCACGATGACATACTCTCCAAAGACGTGGGGAGATGGGGGATGTTGGCCCTCTGATTAATAAAAATCTGGTGGAATTGGCCATAACAAAATATGTGAGGTTCAAAGGGTTGAATATCGTACTGCTTGGAGAGAGAGAGGGGGGGGGGTCTAAGCCTATGGTAAGATAAATATCGATAGAGCTTCGGGTTTTATCTTACCCCCCCCCTTCACTCACACATTCATGCTGTTCAACGTCAAAGAAATAGCGAAAAGTTATGGCAAACCTCACTCGTCCTAGATTGGAATGTGAAGCTGTGGTATGGCCCCCTACACAGAGTGAAGAATGTAAATAAGATCAAAAGAATACAAAGAAGAGCAAGCAAAATCTCTTTTTGCCTTATCTACCAGGCTGGTTCCAGCCCTTTGTATCCTCTCGTTTATGTATTTCATTCTGTGTGGGGACTATACCAGTGACACATATTTCAATCTTGGTCTTGGTGTTTCGTTTAGTATAGGAAAAGTGGATGAAAGGCAAAATACATATGGGGAAGTATTTTATTTTTATTTTTTATTTATTTTATTCATTGCACTCTTAATGGAAGAAGGAAGGAATGTGATACTATTGGTCTATTTTATTATGTTGATTTTGAGCATCTGTTTGGTGAGTTTCATATTTTATTCTGTATGTACAACCGAGGATGAGATGGATAGATGGGGTGAAAGGGGCGACCAAGAGGTGGGTGTCTGATGAGCAGGGAAGGGAGGAGGTAGGGGCGAGTGGAGAATGGCTGTGTAGATGATACTGCAATGCAAGGAAAGGATGGGGTGATAGGGAGTGGTTATGTGCGAATGATATTTTGACATAACCCGAAGGGATTTCTCCTCGTCTTCTCTTTCTTCTGCATGAAACGGAGAGCGGAGGTCGCCAATTAAATGAAACTGCTTTGCTGTGGATGTGCTGTGTTTTGCTACACTGCTTTTGACCCAACTGGGCAGTGGGTGGGATACAGGTATGACCCGTCATCCATGAGGAGCTAAGATAAGGGGAGGAAAGGAGTGGTGGATGGGAGTGGATGTGTGCCCTGGGGCTAGGAAGAGAGGCGAAGAAAAGCTACAAAGTTTGAATCTTTCTTTATCCTTCCTCGCCGTCGCGGATGTTTTGACAGAACGGATTTGGTTATTACGATTTGTTCAAACTTATTTTCCCCACTTAATATCCAGAAAGTTGTGCATTTCGTGACGAGTTTCGTAACTTGGGCATTATCATGACGTCAATGCATATCGCAGTTTGAGCGTTGTCGTTTGTTTCTGTACAATTGTTTATCGTTGTTACTGGACGCAAGCCGTTAGGCATCTGTATCTATATATCATGAATTAATTATAATCTTCGTATGGACTTATTGGTGATTTTTTTCATTTAGTGTCATTTTATTATTCATAAGTTAATTTTTTGTATTGAACTATTGATAACTTTGTTCTTAATTGTTTTATTTACAGACAGGCGTGAAAGGCGGGTCTGAAATGAAGACAAAGGTTTCGGTTCATTGGTTCCGACATGGTCTTCGCGTCCACGACAATCCTGCCCTGCTCGAGTCCATCTCTGAATGTGACAAATTTTTTGCCATTTTCATTAATGATGGCAATACTGCGGGTAAGTGAAGTTAATATGTGAAGCTAATTTTACCAAACAATCTTTCCTCAACCCCCTCCCCGTATTTTGGTCACTGTCAGGTAATAAAAGAATATGTATTCATCTCGGGACATGTGCTATTGTTTAATTTCTAGGAAATACTTTGATGCCATTTATTTTGAAGATGTCTGAGGAAAGGTCATGTATGGTTTCCTATGTTATTTGTATTTGGAGGGAGGGTGAGTATAGTGTCGTGTCTGGGGAAATTGATTGTTGGGCAGGTTGAGACTGTAAACTTTTTTTTTCTGCTTATGTAACACGTGTCTTGATTTTTCCCCGTAGTCGAGAATCAGTTACATGATAAATGTAACCAACATTTTTGCCAACCTGTTTGCAATGTTAACATTGTGAAAACAATACATAAAAAATGCAAATTGTTATAGAAGGATCGGGGCAAGGGACTGAAGTCCTTATTAGAAAATTAAATTTGACTTGAACATACAAAATTTTGAAAATTGTTAGAATTAAGACTGCCATGGAGTCGTACATTTGGAAATGAAACAACTAAAATAATTGAGGAAACAGACTTGAGAATATTGATTGTGAAATTTGTTACTTTGTGCACAGGACTACAACACACAGGGTACAATCGCGTCAAGTTCCTTTGCGAATCACTCCAAAACCTTGATCAGCAGCTACGTGAGGTCGGTGGCCAGTTGCATGTCTTCGATGGCAAAGTGTGTGACGTCATCAAGATGCTTCATCGGGAGACAGGCTTGTCAAGACTAACTCTGGAGCAGGTAAGGGAGGGAGACAAGGTTCTCTTATTGATTTAGTAGTACCAACCGAGAATCATGTTTACCATAAATGAATAATGATTGATTCAGCTTAATGCCTCGAACTTTTCCTTCTCGGATGAAGATGAAATAGTGGATCCTTACAGTAGTATGACCATACTGTGAACTCGCATGTTGCTGGGAGGATTCAAACCGCTTGTGCGACTTGTTTGCGCGGGATCGGTTTTTGTGGGAGGGGAAGAATGTCTGTAAGAAAATGAAAAGATAGTAGTGTATAAAAGAGGGCTATTGCCAATGCGCTTTTACGTGAGCGATTAGGGGCGGTTGGTGGTCGTGGCTCGGGAGAAATGGGCAGGGAACTTGGACGGCGGCGCCGACGCCTGGGATTAGAATCACCAAAAGTTGAGAAAATGGTAGGAGGCGTAGTAGTAGAGAAAGGTGGAAAAACGGAAAAATCTTTAGTGGGAGGTAAACTGAAATGAGAAGATATAGTATAAGAGAAAGTTAGAAAGAAAGCGAATTTTAGTCGGAGAAAAAGTACGTGTAGATGTTTGTTCTTGCGGCGTGGCTGTGTTCATGAGAGGTGTGTGCATGTATCTTACGAGAAGTGAGTAGAGTTCACTTCCCGCGTGTGGAGATGCTGATTAACCCCAGCTAGGTAGCACGTTCCTGATTAGCCCCAGGTTGGGCATGAGCGTTCCTGTTTTGACCCAGATTGGGCTTGAGCGATGAGTGGGCGATATCCGAAGCATAGTCAGGAGAGTGGATCCAATGGCAGTGTGAGGGCGGGTGGGTGGGCAGGCGGGTGAGTGTTGTTTTATCTTTCTCCTTCCAAGCACAACTCTGAAAGCAGAGAATTGCGTGACTTGGGAATTGTGTAAATGTCAGAAGTGTAAACCCGCTCGCCAGCGTCAGCGAAGAGGCCAGGGCGTGGGTGCGGGCCGGTCGACAAGAGAGGCTCCCCAATTCCTCTCCCACGACCAGCCGGCGAAGAGTTAAAGGCTCTGAATCAGAGTTGGATTAAGGGCCTCTGCTAAGCCAGCGAGCAAGTGTGCGTGTATCTCTTTTCTTCCAAGCACAACTCTGAAAGCAGAGAATTATGTGACATGGGAAATGTGTGTATTTGTCTTTGGTGTAAATCCGCCTGCCGACGCCAACAAAGAGGTCAGCCTTGTGCCAGACTGGCAGCAGCAAAGGAGAAAAGTCTCCTCGCCGCCACCGGCCGGCGAAGATTGCTGGGCGCTTGTTGAATGTGCTGGAGCAGAGAGGGACGTCTGACCTCTGCAAGCGCTGTGTTGGTTATGTCCCACTTGTTGCTGGCAGGATTCAAACCTCCACTACAAATAGTGGCACTAGCCCACTTGGCTACTTAGCATCCCTTATACATGGATAAAACATTCTAAGATATTTTAAGTTTTGTTTAAACTTTGTTAAACTGAAGGATGATGCATTGCACTTCTATCCCCAAAGCCAGGGAAGGGATACATTTAATTGGCACATGGAGGATGATGCCATTATACAATTGGTACTTTTTCTTTTCATTTCACCTTTCTCACTAATACCATATTACAGAAAGCAAACAGAGACCCAACTTTGCTACTACATCAATCTATACAGTGTGTCAATAGAAAGGGATTATTAATATTCTCTAATAACATGTCAATATAATTCAGATTATGAAAAAAAATTATTCACGACATTTTTCCATCCTCCTTCACATACGATCTTTCAGGATTGTGAGGCCATTTGGTATCAGCGTGATGAAGAAGCCCAGAGATTGTGCGAAGAACTTGGCATTGAGATGGTAGAGCACATCTCCCACACATTGTGGGATCCCTTCCAGATCATTCAAGCCAATGGAGGAACACCACCTCTCACCTATGAAATGTTCTTGGTATGTTTTTTTTTTTTATCGCTGTAGATGTGTTTTATTTACTTAAAAGTTTGTCACTTCATCCACAAAGCACTAAGAGATTTTTATACATACATATACCAAAGGCTTTTCCCCCTTACAAGGGAGGGAGCCAAAAAAACACAGGCATAAAATCCACTCCCACCCATTCCATCCCCACATACTCCACTCCCATTCACCCCCTGCCTCCCTCTTATCTTTACTTCTGGATGATGGGTCATCCCTGCATCTTGCCCACTGCCCTGGGTCAGAAGCAGTGTCACAAGACAGCACATCCACAGCAAGCAGTTTCATTTAATCAATAACACCCCCACCCCCAATTTAGTCCCCTCATGCAGAAAAAGAAATCCCTTCAGGCTTCATCAAATTATTTTTCACATACTCCCTCACCTCCATCCCCCAACCACTCCCTTTCATGCATTACAGCATCATCCGTACACAACCATTCTGCATTGACCCTTATCTTATGTATTCTCCCTTCCTTCCCTAACAGATATTCCCCTCTTTCCCAATGTTCCCTTTACCCCATCCATCCATCTCATCCTTGGTCACCCCTTCATGTTCACTTCTTCCATCTCTGCCTTCCACACTTCGTGTACTTATCTTTTTTCACTCATTCTTCCCATGTGTCCAAACCATCCCCATGCTCTTTCATCAGCTGTATCTCCCAACTCCCTTTCCATCCTCATTCTCCTCCTCACCTCCTCACTTCTCATTCTAACCAGCCTAGTAACCTTATCATACTTGTCAGGCACCTTATCTCAAATACTTTCAAACTCCTCTCTTCTTCTCTTATGTTCCATGTTTCTGCCCCATACAGTGCTGTCTGCACGTTCACTCCTTCATACAGTCTCCTCCTAGTATCCATTCCCAAATGTCTATTTCTCATTACACTTTTTAATCCTCCAAGGCATTTACTTGCTTCTTTCAATCTACATTCTACCTCCACTACCACTCCTCTCTTTCCCACCACATTCACATTTAAGTATCTAAAACTATCTACTTCCTCCAGTCTTTCGCCCTTAATACTCACTTTTAGTCTGCTGCCACTGTGTTTATTACTCAGAGTAAAAGAGAACGAGCAATACAGTAGTGAATTTATATTTTATAATGCAAGTAGTGTGATGCAAATTACATATAGGAACCGATGCTGTGCACAAGAATTTGAGTCGTACTAAAGTGGTTAAAGGGAGTTTCTCTAAACCTATGGTTCTGGTTAGAGCTCAGATGGCATGTAATATGGAGTGGACCAAAAGTTATCTGCAGGGAAACATAAGAGACCCTACAAACTATACAAAATAAAAGCATGAGGTTGATGACAGGATGCAGCAAGACTACTACAAAGGAACACCTACACACAAATATAAAATCTTCCCCAAAGAATACCACCTTAAAATGATAGTTATAGTTCTGCAGAAGAGCCCTCAACCGTGCTTATCCATCAATCTTGTGTCACATAAACACAACCAACTGAAAAAAAAACTACAACATACTAGTCAGAACATCAACAACCTAACATCTGCATCACTGAACACATCATTCATTGCCCTAGACAACTCAATATTTATTCCATGAGTGACTGATGGGTCAGTCTGGTGGCTGTTGCCAGTTGATTGGAATCTATGGGTCCCCTGCAAGAAAGAACAGGGATAATTGATTGAGTTATAAGTAGTCAATATTGTAGGCTCTTTGAGTGACACCCATATAGACCACAGTCATGCAGCATTCTTTTGTGACTAGAGATCAATCTTCTATCAAAAAGGAATGCTGATCACATTTACACTTGTACTAACTCTCCTGAAATTCTTTTACCACCCTTACTACTATACCTCTCAAACACATTATTGTTCCTAAAAAAAAAAAAATGCTAGTTATTGCTGACCAATGAATTATTTTCACTTCCAGCAAGTTTCTTCAGCCGTAGGTCCACCTCCTCGCCCAGTCCCAGATCCAGATTGGAGTGATGTTGTCTTTGGAGAACTCCTGGAGGTTCAAGCAAAGAATATCAAGGTATTTCCCTTTCTTCTCTCCTTTTTCCTATCTATTTCCCTCATATGGTTTATTAATTCTATAAAATATTTATAGTCAGTATTTTAGGGACTTTTATGATTAAAGACTAACTACCACTCAGAAAAATAATGCCTACATTCAGTTGCCTTCCATAAATCTTTCCATCTGATTTTATTTATTTATTTATCTATTTATTTATTTACTTATTTATTTGTTGTAATATTATCCAGATAGAATTGCTGGTTATCATTGACAAAATATTAAAAATGCCCCACTTCTCTCTCCCCTTTCTCTCTCTTGTCAGTCTTAAACATTCAGTTCTTTAGGGGCACCCATGAAGCAAAGTTACTTCCTATTTTCATTTTATAATGAGACACCATTATCCACTCAGAAAAGTACTGATCCCTTGTAACTTCTAATATCCCTCCCATCTGCTATCCTCCATAAATCTGTACTGTACAAACTCCATTTCTCCATTTTTGTGGTGCAATACTCTCCTTGAAGATAGACACACTGGTTACTTGTCATGAAAAATACTCTCCGGAAGCAGTTTTAAAGTTCCTTATTGGAAAGAATTTCAGTGACAGAGTGAATCTGTATGCATACAGATTGTAATTATAGCTGTCATCTACAAAGATTATGTTAGTTACCCTTTTTCTTGGCTCTTCTAATTTTGGTATCATTCTCTTTACCATAGCTCTACCCCAAAGCTCCAACAGCAGAAGACTTTGGCTTCTTCCCTACAAATGGGGAGAAATCTGTTTATGTTGGGGGTGAAACTCGAGCCTTGAAGCACCTAAGGCAACGACTGCAGGTCGAAGAAGATGCCTTCAGGTTAGCAATTTGTTATAGTTAGTCTGTTGCCCCAGGTCTCTCTTGCAGGAGATCCATAGTTCTCAGGTAGCCACCAGGCAGCTCCATAAATTACTTGAGGAAGAAATATTGTGTTATTGTCAAGGTGTTGTTAGTGTGGGCCAGTGAAGGGTGAGGAATTGCAGATTGTCATGCTGTACTGTTCACAGCCCTCATCATGGTGTTCAGATGGTTTTTGCATATAGGAATAAATGAATGAGGAAAGATGAGTAAATGAGTGTGGAAAGCAGAAGTGGATGGAATGAACTTGAGAGGAATACCAAGGATGAGATGAATGGATAGGGGGAAGGGGTAACTGGATTTAAGAGGAATGTCTGTTGAGCAAGGAAGAAAGAGTGTAACAGATACAAGTGAAAAGAGAGTGATTGTTAATGGGTGAAGAAATGATGCAGCTTGAAGGGATGGTATTTTTTGTTCTACAGTTTTTTAATAGATGAGCAAGGATGGGAAATCACTATATAATGATGTGGGGGTAAACCATTTGCAGTTAATTTCTGCTGCTGTGGAATTTCTCCGTCTCACTGCGTTGCCTCTGAGGTGCTAAGATGGACGGGGTCAGTGAATAGGTGTGGGTTATTGATGGATGTATACTTTGACTTGGCTACCCCATTGTAAGAGGGAAAAGACTTTGTGGTATTATGTATGTCTGGATATATGTATGTATTTTCAGTAATGAATTTTAGGTTAGCTGATTCATTCTTACCCAAAACCTTTGTTTCAAACACACATTTGTTGAAAAATATGTTACCATAGGAATGGGCAAAACTAGCCACATGGGGTAAAACTCCCCATTGTCTTTGCTGTATACCTAATTATGATGGATAGACAATGATATAAAACCAACTACTATATATTTTGTATAATTCCTGCCCATATTTAGTTGACAAACATAATTAGGTATGTAACAAAACCAATGGCCAGTTTTACCCCATGTGGCTACTTTTGCCCCATTCTACAGAATTATCAATTAAATTAATAGTATTACCCATCATTTGTCCCAAAACAGTTTATTGAATTATTGATCACACATGCATTATTTTATATTGAGTCATATTATCACACATGCATTATTTTATATTGTCATATTATCACACATGCATTATTTTATATTGTCATATTATCACACATGCATTATTTTATATTGTCATATTATCAAACAGCACTGTATGGGGCAGAAACGTGGAACATAAGAGAAGAAGAGAGAAGGAGTTTGAATGTGTTTGAGATGAGGTGTCTGAGAAGTATGGTGGGGGTTACTAGGCTGGATAGAGTGAGAAATGAGGAGGTGAGGAGGAGAACAGGGGTGAAAAAGGAGCTGGGAGATAGGGTTGATGAAAGAATATTAGGATGGTTTGGACACATGGAAAGAATGAGTGAAGAAAGACTAGTAAAAGAGGTATGGAAGGCAGATGTGGAGGGAGTGAACATGAGGGGACGTCCTAGGATGAGGTGGATGGATGGGGTGAAGGGGGCTTTGGGGAAGAGGGGAATGTCTGTTGAGGAAGGAAGGGAGAGGACGGAAGACAGAGGTGAGTGGAGAATGGTTGTATATGGATGATGATGTGATTGCATGAGGAGGAATGGGCGGGGGGTAGTATGTGTGAGTAAATTTTGACGCAGCCCGAAGGGATTTCTCCCCGTCCTCTCCTTATATGCAAGGGGGGACGGAGAGGGGGGGTTGCCGATTAAATGAAGCGGCCTTGCTGTGGATGTGCTGTGTCTTGCGACACTGCTTCTGACCCAGGGCGGTGGGCAAGGTGCAGGGATGACCCGTCATCCAGGAGGTGCTCAGATGAGAGGGAGGGTGGGAGGGGTGTGGAGTGTATTTAGGGATGAAATGGGTGGGAGTGTTTTTATGCCTTTCCCTTTTTGGCTACCTCCCTTGAAAGGGGGAAAAAGCCTTGGTATATATATGTATGTATCAATTAAATTAATAGTATTACCCATAATTTTCCCAAAACAGTTCATTGAATTATTGATCACACACGCATTATTTTATATTGAGTCATGTTTATTTTATCCTTTGCAGGGACGGCTACATTCTTCCAAATCAAGTTAATCCTGACCTAGTTGGCCCACCCATGAGTATGTCAGCTGCCCTCCGCTTTGGCTGTTTGTCTGTACGAAGGTAAATATTATTTATTTTAATCATATATTTATTTTTCACCCCCATCCATCCACACCTTTCTCAGTCTTTGCCTCGAGTTTACTCTATTTAAGCTGCCTTCCATACATCCTTGTTTTTCATTACTCATTTTTTCCATATGTTGAAACTATGCCAATATTCTTTGATCATACCTATCTGCCAGTTCTCTTTTCACCCCTACTCTCTACCTTACCTCCACATTTTTCACTCTATTCAATTTTGTACATACATATACCAAAGTCTTTTTTCCCCCTTACAAGGGAGGTAACCAAAAAACAAAGGCATGTGGTTTCAGTCGTGTAACCCTCACTTAAACACTTCATCTAAAACTTGTTCAGAATCTTCCTTTCTTCCTCCTTGAAATACCAAGTCTCTGCTCCACACAGTCGTGTGGGCATACAGTTTTCTCCATACCATAGATATTTTGTTCAGTTGAAAAGTTAGGACTTGATTTCCACAGCCTGTACTTTGGTGAGAACTAGGTGACTCATGTTCATGCTGATCAATCCCTCAGGTTCTACTGGTCTGTGCAAGATATTTACAAGAACTTGTTCAAAGGACAACCACCGCCCACAACCTCTCTGACTGCTCAACTCATCTGGAGAGAATTCTTCTATTGCATGTCTGCAGACAACCCAAAAGTTAGTATTTATAGATGTGATTTTCTTTAAAGTGCTTTGGGTAGCTTCAGGAAACTGAGAGAAGAGTGGGAGGTGATGAAGCATAAGATAGAGGTAGAAGTGTAAGAGGAATAGGAGTGACAAGGTGCGGAAAGATGGTATGTGGAACATGGAGGAAGGGAGGGAATAGAAGAAAGTGTAGTGAGTGGTGGAATGACGGAGTGAAGAAGGTTGTAGAAGAGAAGAAGTGAGTATTCAGGGACTGGTTGCAAAGTAGGATGAGAGGTACAAAGAAAAAAGAGGAGCTAAACATAAAGGAGGCAAAAAGGAGAGTAGATGTAAAACAGGGGAGGAGTATGTAAGAAAATTTAGAATATAATGTTTTGGAAGGAAATTAATAGAGGAAGGGAAAGCGAGTCAAGTAGAGAAGAAAGGGTAAGAAGTGCAGATAGACATATGTTAATGGAAGATGAGTCAGTAAAGAGAAAATGGCCAAAGTATTTTAGGAAGATGGTGAATGTGCAAGAAGGGAGGGATTGGTGGTAGCAATGGAGTGCACTAAGAAATGACTATGATGGGAGGAGAAATGAGAAAAAATAGGTGCAAGTAGTTTCGAAAAGGATGAGAGCAGGTAAGGCACCTGGGTTAGATGGGTGTCATACTGAGTGCCTGAAGAAAAGAGGTATGGTAATAGTGGACTGGCCAGAGAGGTTGTTTAATGGGTGTCAAAGGGAGGGTAGAGTGCCAGATGACTGGAGGAATGCCTGTATCATTCCACTTTACAAGGGAAAAGGGGACATATGTGAATGTAGTAGTTTCAGAGGGATCAGTTTGTTAAATGTAGTTGGAAAGGCTCATGGAAGGGTTTTAATTGAGAGGAATAGGAGAGGAAAAGAAGTAATTGGTGAAGAAGTGTGGATTTAGTAAAGGTAGGGGTTACATTGATCAGATTTTTGTGACATGGCAGATATGTGAGAAAGGTTTATAAAAAGATAAAGGTGTTTTTGGGCCTTTATGAATTTGGAAAAGGATTATGATAAGGTTTTATGAAAAGATAAGGGTGTTTTTTTGAGCCTTTATGAATTTGGAAAAGGATTATTATAAAGTAAACAGTAAGGCACTGTAGGAGGTTTTGCAGATATATGTGATTAGGGGAAAGCTGTTAAGGGCAGTCAAGAGTTTTAACCCCTTCACTACGTGCCAAAATCTCGCAGGCAGTATTAGCTGCCAGACGTGCGATGTTGTGTCATAATGATGATATGATATGATATGGTTTAACGTCACACACTCCCCCCTATCGGGAGGCTAGGACGGTGCCCCTCACAGAGGGCTTTGTAGCATGGAATTTAATGAACCATGCCCTTGGTTCAACTTCGCAGGTGGCAGGATTCAAACCGCCCTCACCTCAACCTTCGCCCGTGAATTTTGATAACCATAGGAAATATGATGAAGCCAGTTTACAGAGTATGGGGGTCACGCAGGTAAAACTACAATATATATAATCAAGACACCGACATCGGCATCCTTGCGTACCCACTTGCTCCTCATGACGCCTACGTAGGTGTCATCATATCGAAGGGGTTAACTAGAGTAGTAGAGCCTGTTAGAATTTGAATGGAGAGAGCAAGTGGTTTGCGGTAATGTTGGGACTGTGTCAGGGATGTGTTATGTCGCCATGGCTGTTCAATATGTACATAGATGGGACAGTGCAAGAGGTAAATGTGAGGGTAATGGACATGTGCTGTGTCTTGCTGTATTGTTTCTGACCCAGGGCAGTGGGCAGGATAAAGGGATGACCTGAGGGAGGAAAGGGTGGTGGATGGGAGTGGGTATATGCCCTTAGTATATAGATAGCTTCAAGTACATTCTTTTGAGTGTTTATATTTGAGTTTATATGTGACTATTTTCATTATCATTCCATTCAGATTATTTGTGATTTATACTCTCAAATTCACTCTCACATCCACTCCTACATTCACCACTACATGTGATCCTGAAGATATAAAACTCTTCACTTAAAGCCTCTCGCCCTTCACACATACATTCACAGTCAACCATCCATTATCATCATTTCATGCACATCTCATGTAAATTATAATTTTGACTAAGAAATTAGTAAAATAAATAGACTCTGACCAGTAGTTTCTTGGCCCACAGTATCATAAGATGGTGGACAACCCCATTTGTATCCAGATCCCATGGTATGATGATGAGGAAAGGCTTAAGGCGTGGGAGGAAGGACGCACCGGATATCCTTTCATTGACGCCTGCATGCGACAGCTCGTCAAGGTTTGTATAGGACAGGCTCAGTAAGCCTCATTGACCAAGGTTATAAATGGTGATAGAAAGAGGGTTCAAAGCATTGATCAGGTGATCAAAGACTGGATACTTCCGGATCAATCCAAAAGCAATTGGTATCAAAGGAATGTGTCATGTCACTCTCACACACTCATTCTGTTTTGTTTTGCTTCACTGAATTATGATTTGTCACTGTGATATGTTTAGACAAATTACATATGGTTGATTTACTTGTACACACAATGAATACTTGCCAAGATTGTGTATGTTTTGTGGAAACAAGATGTCAGTTGGCTCAATTGTTGCTGGTAAAGGTGAGGCAAAAAGTTTCCAAAACAAGATTCAAACCCACAACTCCAGAAAACTGGAAAATAACCAAGGTAAAGGTGGGACTTGACCAGGGATATGCCTTGGCTTTTCAATTTATACATGGATGGGGTGGTGCAATAGGTAAACGAAAGGGTAATGAGTCAGGGATTGGAGATTGGTTAAAGAAAATGGAGAAAATTAGGAAATAAGCTCGTTGTTGTTTGCTGACAACACTGCTTGTGGCAGGATCAGAGGAAGGATTAAGGAAGTTAGTGACGGAGTTTGGGAAGGTGTGCGAAAGAAGGAAGTTGAAGATAAATGTGGGCAAAAGTAAGGTGATGAGATGTACAAGGGGAGAATGAGGTAACAAATTAGAGGTGAGTATTAAGGGAGAGAGACTGGAGGAAGTGGATAGTTTTAGTTACGTGGGCGTGAATGTGGCAGGAAAAGGAGTGGAGGTGGAGGTAGAATGTAGATTGAGAGAAGCAAGTAAATGCCTTGGGGGATTAAA
Organism: Oratosquilla oratoria; assembly: GCF_046742065.1. Taxonomy (NCBI): domain Eukaryota; kingdom Metazoa; phylum Arthropoda; class Malacostraca; order Stomatopoda; family Squillidae; genus Oratosquilla; species Oratosquilla oratoria. The sequence goes on along the minus strand of NC_134794.1, from coordinate 60,631,118 downwards.
AAGTGTAATGAGAAATAGATATTTGGGAATGGATGCTACGAGGAGATTGTATAAAGGAGTGAATGTGGGGACAGCACTGTATGGGGCAGAAACATGGAGCATAAGAGAGGATTTTGAATGTGTTTGAGATGAGGTGCCTGAGAAGTATAGTAGGGGTTACTAGGCTGGATAGAGGGAGAAACAAGGAGGTGAGGAGAATGGGGGTGGAAAGGGAGTTGGGAGATAGGGTTGATGAAAGAGTATTGGGATGGTTTGGACACATGGAAAGAATGAGTGAAGAAAGATTAGTGAAAGAGGTGTGGAAGACAGGAAGGAGTGAACATGAGGGGGGTGACCAAGGATGAGATGGATGGGTGTGATAAAAGGGGCATTGGGAAAGAGGGGAATGTCTGTTGAGGAAGGAAGGGAGAAGACAAGATAGGGGTGAATGGAGAATGGTTGTGTATGGATAATACTGTGATTCATGGAAGGGAGTGGGTGGAGGATGGGGTGAGGGAGTAGGTGTGAATGATATGTTGACAAGCCCAAAAAGATTTATCATCATCATCTCTTTTTCTGCATGAGGGAATGGAGAGGGGGGGTCACTGATTAAAAGAAGCATCCTTGCTGTGGATGTGCTGTGTCTTGCTACATTGGTTCTGACCCAGGGCAGTGGGCAAGATGCAGGGATGACCCATCATCCAGGAGAAGCCAAGATAAGAAGGAGGGAGGGGGGCAAATGGAAATAGAGTATGTGGGGATGGAATGGGTGGGAGTGGATTTCATGCCTTTGTAAGGGGGAAATAACCATTGGTATATGTATGTAAAAGAAATGTGATAAATAGAATAGATAAAATGCTTCCCCCAGCGTCTCCAACAAAGATGTAAACACCCATGCAAAAGGCCCAGAAATAATCTAAAACATCTTTCTAAAACACCTTGGCCCAAATGCAATAAAGGCCTTCACTTGTACCTTCAACCACTCTGGATTGTACAACAAAATTCCAACAATCTGGAAAAAGAGCCCATATTAAAACTAAACAAATCACCTGAAAACCCAGCATCCCACAGACTAATCACAATACTATCCACTATATCCAGATTGATGGAATGGCTGATCACAGAAAGAAGCAACGTAGATTTTGGATGGCCACCCCATCAGCACACTTTTCACCAACATTACACAACAACACATTTGATGAAATTCCTAAACACATACTATCAAGAAAGATGAAAGAGACAGACATCTATAACAATGAAAAGAAAATTCTGACAGATTTCTAAGCTGGCAGACAGTGCAGAGAAACAAAAATAAAATAAAATAAAATTCTGGGAATATAAAAAAGATGTACAGTGGAGTCCCCCAAAGGAGCATCATTCTCCCAATATGAGATCCAGAACATTCCACCAAAGCATTCATATATTCAGATGACCAGAATACAATACAGTGAGACTTCTCATTAACGGACGTTAATTAGCTGTGTTTGCGATGTTTTCGCTGTGTTTTCGGTGTTTTGGAGTGGTTTTTGGGTGGCATAGTGATTGCACGCACTAAACAGCAGCACCAAAAACACCGAAAACACAGCAAAAACGCCGCAAACACAGCTAATTAATGTCCGTTAATGAGCAGTCTCACTGTAACCCAGTGTAGAAACAATAAAATAGCTGCAAGAATCCGTGTAGAATTTACCAATTTTGTCTAATACTAATTTCTTTAGGAGGTTTTATGCTGTTTATACTAGATTCCCTAAATTATATTTATGATTAATTTAAATGCATTCAACAGGAGGGTTGGATTCATCATGTCGGTCGCACTGCAGTCTCCTGCTTCCTCACTCGTGGTGACCTTTGGGTCAGTTGGGAAAAGGGGTTGGAGGTGAGTGAGATGTTGCTCTCAGGTACTGTAAAAAAATAAATAAATAAATGTGTTGGCAACCACCACACAGAACACCTCATACTATAATCCTCCACTTTGACAATCCCCAGACAACTACACAATATCTTCCCTCAAAGTGAATTAACCTCTTCAATACAAGTTGTATGTTCATGTGCAAACATTGGGTTGCCAGTTATACAACGATTCGATGATGCATCACATCTCGCATATAAAAGGATGCCCAATGTATGATGATGATTCTGTGATGCATCACAATGTGTGCATGCCTCTCTCTGTATCGCTAACTCAGAACCTATGATCATCATTATTATTATTATTGATATTATTATTATTATTATTATCATAATTATTATTATCATGATTATTATTATCATCATTATTATTATTATTATCCCCCATCTGGGGTATTGGTTGCATGTTATTGTTGGGTTAAAAGCTGCTAAGTAGCGTGCAGCTGATCCTTTAGGGTCTCTATGGGGTGCCCCTATGGACCAGAGCCACATATCATTTTGTCTGTGGTAAAGGAACTCTCTCTTCATAGCGAAATGATGATACTTTATTATACTGCGGCTGTCTCTCTGTTATACTGTAGCATCAGAAAAGGACCTAGGAGTAATTATCATCAAAGACATGTCACCAGACATCCATATTAACAAAATAGTCAGAGAAACCTACAATTTACTAAGATCAATAAAGGCATCCTTTAACTACTTGGATGAGGTAATGGTAAAGAAAATATTAGTCACACTGATAAGACCAAGATTGGAGTACACTGCGACACTATGGACACCCAGTACAAAAAAGAATATAAAGAAATTAGAAAATCCAAAGAGCAATGACAAAGATGGCACCAACACTTTCAAAATTGACAAAGATTTCCAAACTGGAACTACCAACCCTGGAACAAAGAAGAGAAAGAGGAGATCTACTGGCCATTTACAGAATCATGAAAGGCATGGAAGTCCTTGACAGAGAAGATTTATTAAAGTGGTATAAAAGGAAACCAAGAGGACATGAAAAGAAACTCAAAAAGGATAGTTATAGAAGAGATCTGGAAAAGAATAGTTTCCCACACAGAGTGGTGGATGTCTGGAACAAATTGGTCGAGGCAACAGTGTGTGCAAAAACCATACAAGAATTTAAGAACAAACTAGACGCTGAGAGATACAGAGATGGGTCACTACAAGCATAGCTCCCTTCCCGTATAATATAGCTAGGTAAATACACACACTCCATTGCACTGACTCTGCAATATAAATTGAAATGAGGGTACAGTTACCCACCAGCAGTAACCATGCCATTGAGCAGTGTTCATCTTACTACCTGTCAGTCTCTGTCAGTCTAAATCCCTGAAGAGAATTAGATTAGTAGAGTCAAATTTCAAGGCTTGGACTTACAAAAGGCTTTCGACAAAGTACCACACAAAAAGCTACTAAGAAAAATTAGAATAATAGGTGGAATACAAGGAAAGCTATTGGAATGAATGAAAGATTTCTTGAATGGAAGAAAAATGAGGGTGGTACTTAGAGACAAGAACTCAAATTGGGAAGATATGAGAAGTGGAGTCCCTCAAGACTCTGTATTGGCTCTGATAATGTTTGCTATTTATATAAATGATATGGATGAAGGTTTGGAATGTTATATGAACTTCTTTGCAACTGATGCAAAACTACTCGAGAGAGTAAGTACAGAGGAAGACTGCAAATCTTTTCAAGAAGACCTGAACAAAGTCTGGAAATGGAGTCAGAAATGCGAAGTGAACTTCATCGTGAAGAAATGTAGCATAATGGAATTTGGAAAAAGCAAAAATAGAATATCATGTCCATATAAAATTGGTACAAAGGAAATAAAAAAAGTAAACTCGGAAAGGGACCTAGGAGTAACTATCTCAAATGACATGACACCAGTCAAACACGTCAACAAATTAGTCAGAGAAACTTTCAACTTACTAAGATCAATGAAAGTAGCCTTTGATTACATGGATGAAGAAATGGTTAAGAAAATACTAGTTACACTATTAAGACCAAAATTGGAATATGCTGCATCACTATGGTCACCTAGTTAGAAAAAATATATAAAACTAGAAAGAATTCAAAGAGCAACGACAAAGATGGCACCAACACCTCCAATTTGACATACGAACAAAGAATGGATAAACTAAATCTACCAACCCTGGAACAAAGAAGAGAAAGAGGTGATTTGCTGACCATCCACAGAATTATGAAAGGGATGGAAATTCTTGATAGAGATGACTTACAAAATGGGACAGAAGAAAAGCAAGAGGACATGAGAAGAAACTTAAGAAGGGCAGTTACAGAAGAGATCTGAAAAAGAATAGCTTCCCACACAGAGTGATAGATATCTGGAACAAACTGAATGAGGAAACAGTGAATGCTAAAACTATACATGACTTAGAAAAAATGGATGCAGAAAGATACCAATGCGGGTCACTACAAGCATAGCTCTCTTCCTGTAAAATACAACTAGGTAAATACAATGCAACAAAGTCACACCAACAGATAATCTTATCTGACCCACACTGCTAAGGTCCTGGATATCTGGTCATCAACAGAGCGAGTGGTACAAGGGAAAGATTAGATTGCTATCCACTACAACACCCTGCACACTACAGTTTTCAATATAGATGTATAAATATGTGGAATAGCTTAGAAGGTGATATAGCCTAAGCTCAAACAATACACGAGTTCAAATCTAAATATGATAATTGGAAATCAAAGATATAGATTAAGTTGGAACCATATATGAATTTGAATCTAGGTATGTTAGAAAATTAGAGAATAAGAAACAGGACCCAATGAACACTGCTCCTTTCCTGTATACTACAATTTGGTAAATACAATTAGGTAAATACACTCATGACTAGCCTAATTTTGAATCATTTAAAGTTTTTTCTTTCTCAATGATAGGTGTTCCTGAAATACCTCATTGATGCTGATTGGTCCGTGTGTGCTGGTAACTGGATGTGGGTAAGTTCCTCTGCCTTTGAGAGACAGCTAGATTGCTCAACATGCATCTGTCCAGTCAACTACGGAAGAAGACTCGAACCTACCGGTAGTTACATCAGGTACCTAGAATAACACTACTTGTGTCTATTTTGAGTATGTATTTTCAAGATGCCAAATCTTGGGCATTTTATTTGAGTTTTTTAAATTATCATCAAGAGTGTTCAAAGTCTTTTTAGTAGGAAATTAATTATTTTGGTTAGGAGCCAGGTTTCAAGTTCTTGGAAGGTGATGAAGTGAAGAGAAAATGGTGTATGGGTGCTAGATTTAGGAAGTTCACCAGGATCTCCCCATAAAGATCTGAGGCCAGAAAGTCTCAATTTTGACAGAGGCTGTCACAGTTGAGAATGTGAGGAGGAGGCAGGCTTTTGGGTAGAGAGATGTAAATTTCATGGGTGCTATACTAGAACAGGGTAATGGCCGGGGAGACATATATGATGTAGGAGAAATGTGTGGTGTAAGAAAAGCAGACATGAGAGGTGAGTGAGAAAATGTGGATAATAAGGAAGGGATGTAGATGATCACTCTCATAAGGAGATTTTTTTTTTTTTTTGTTTTTTTTTTTTTTTTTCATATTCATGTACATATATTGAAAAAAGATGTCATGAATTAAATAGTCTCAATATACTGACTCCTCTATTCCTTTATATCAGTGCTTTTTACAGGTCTGGAGATCTTATTCAGATATATTTATTTCTTCCCATTATAGACGGTATGTGCCCGAGTTAGCAAAGTATCCACTCGAATTCGTCTTTGAGCCATGGAAGGCTCCTAAATCAGTACAGGAGTCAGCAGGATGCATAATTGGGCGGGACTATCCACACCGCATTGTGAACCATGAAGAGGCATCCAAAGATAATGAAGAGGTGAGCATATTTTTTTTTTTTTCTTCTTCTTCTTCTCAAAGTGACAACTCATAGAAAGAAGACAGATATAATCAGAGATATTTTGAGAACTAATGTTTGTGTTTGTTCCCCTCCTTGCTTTAGTAAAAAGGAAACAATTTATAAGTTGTACTAGTTTAGAGTTTTCTTATGAAGTGGCCTTGCTGTGGGTGTGCTGTGTCTTGCTACATTGCTTCTGACCCAGGGCAGTGAGCAAGATACAGGGATGACCCATCATCCAGGAGGAGCCAAGAAAAGAGAGAGTGAGGGGTGATGAATGGGAGTTAAATATGTGGGGATGAAATGGGTGGGAATGGGTTTATGCCTATGACTTTGGCTACCTCCCTTGTACATACCAAAGACTTTTTCCCCCTTACAAAGGAGGTAGCCAAAAAACATACATACATATACCAAAGGCTCTTTCCCCCTTAGAAGGGAGGTAGCCAAAAAACAAAAGCATAAAAACCACTCCCATCCATTCCATCTCCAACATATTCCACTCCCATCCACCCAAGCTGGAACAAAAATTAATTTAAAGTTAACATGATATGTGGAAAATAAGGATATAGACCAAGTCGAAACCAAACATGAATTTCAGGTTTGGTTGAATAAATTGGAGAGTGAGACAGGACTCCAAGAATGTTGCTCCATTCCTGTATACTACAAGTCGATAAATACAGTCTTGTTCAGAGAGCCAAGATATAAGAGGACCACAATGGAAATAAGCGTACATGCTTTTTTGTGTTATCCTCGGAAATTTGCAATTATTATTTCGAGCTATGAGTTCTTGTCATTATCTGCACTTCATGCATATTGATTCTTTGCCAAATAAATTTATTATTGTTATTATAAGAGCATATGGTTTTAGATCTACACTGACAAAAGCATTCATTGTATAGCTACCTTTCAAGATGGATATTGGTGGAAAAGTAAGAAAAATGATACATACATACATTCACCAAGGGCTTTTTCCCCCTTACAAGGGAGGTAGCCATAGTTAAAGACATAATTCCACTCCCACCCATTTCATCCCCACACACTCTCCACTCCCATCCACCACCCCTCCCGCCTTTCCCAGCTCCTCCCGGAAGATAGGCCATCCTTGTATCTTGCCCACTGCCCTGGATCAGAAGCAATGCAGCAAGACACAGCACATTCACAGCAAGGCCACTTCACCTAATCGGCAACCCGCCCTCTCAACCCTCTCATGCAGACAAAGAGAAGACAGGGAGAAACCTCCGTAGGCTGCGTCAGAACATCATTCACACATACTCCCAAACCTTTACTCTTATCCCCACCCACTCCTCCCTTTCATGCATCACAGCATCATCCACACACAACCATTCCCCACTCACCCCTATCTTCTGTCTTCTCACTTCCTTCCTCAACAGACATCCCTCTATTTCCCAACACCCCATTTACTCTATCCATCCATCTTATCCTTAGTTCCCCCATTATGTTCACTCCATCCACCTCTACCTTCCACACGTCTTTTACTAATATTTCTTAACTCATTCTCTCCATGTGTCCAAACCATCCCAGTATAATATTACATACATATACCAAGGGCTTTTTCCCTCTTACAAGGGAGGTAGCCAAAATCAAAGGCATACATTCCTACCCATTTCATCCCCACGTACTCCACTACCATTCACCACCCCTTCTTGCCTCTTTTCTTGGCTTCTCCTGGATGACAAGTCATCCCTGCATCTCAACCACTGCCCTGGGTCAGAAGCAGTGCAGCAAGACACAGCACATACACAGCAAGGCCGCTTCATATAATAATAGATATAATAATAAATAAATACTTGTGTCATTGTCACCAGCAGTCTCAACACCCCTTTCTCTCACATTCTCAGATGATGGATGCCATCCGCCAAAAGCTTCAACAGGATCCTCCTCCTCATTGCTGCCCATCAAACATGAAAGAAACTAGACAGTTCCTCCGCCTCTCTGATAACTGTTTCCATAACCTGGAGGGCTGAGTTTGTAATACACAACCTGTTGAAGAAGAAAAGTGGCTCTGTGATTAGCCAGTCACCGTAGCCTTTCAGTTTAGTTGGCCATATTTTAAAAAATGTCTCTTTAGTCATGATGAAATCTAAAATTGATCGTGAAGGCTCTTCCAGTTTGAAGACAAAGCCCATTTATTCTTGGATAAAATGTGGCAGTCATGCTTTACTGGAAGTTTGTTCATCTAAGAAAGAATGATAAAACATCTGGTATAACTGACACAATAGGTTTTAGCTATATTTGAACATTCTGTACCCAAAATTAGGGGAGAATTTTCATAATTGTCTTCGTTTGCAAATGGTTTCCAGATACCCCTACAAAGGCAGGACCACCAACTATGAAATGTTACATTTGGCTAAACTCCCAATAGGTATAGTGCCCAGCATCCAGCAGGTATTTTTAAGATGAAAGTAATGACCCAAATATAACATTCATATGATAAATTAAAGGAAGGGAACTTACATTCATTTGTGAGAACAGTGCAGTACATTGTTTTCATTGTATATAGAGTGCATTTAACCCTGTGGTAGAATATATTCATCTTGTAATGATTGTAGCTGTTACCAGTGTTATTCATGTGAGGGAAACTTATAAACTTCAGAGGGTTAAGAATACAAGTTCCCATGCTATTTTTGCAATCCATTGTCAGGTAAAAGTCTGGGTGACCTTCAAACCATCTGCTGGAGACAAGAGTAACAAAAAAATATTCCAGATTTGGAACATCAGGAGGTTTTACTAAAACATGAGTGAATATTACCAAAAATTACAATTACTACACATGTCCTAATGTGTAGGACAACACTTGTAATTCATGCTATAGTAATGTATCTATACACTGCAATACTCTACAGCAACCACTGCACAGACACAGAACATCTTATAACAACCCACATGAACAGTACCTAGACAACAACACAGTACATCTTCCCTGATTGTTTGTGGAACCATTCAGAGGCTGTTGCCTGTTACCTGAAGGCCATTGGTCTTCTGAGATAGATACCAGAAGCAATAGATCGACTGAGTAATCAGTCTGTATGCTATGGTAATAAAAAACCATAATACATAACATAAGGTTATGCCACTTGTAGGGCAAATTCTATCAATAGTGCCATACATTATAATTTCTGATCAAGGTTTGTTTTTATATAAGCTTAGGAATCATAAAATTATTATTCAAATGACAATCACTGCACTTAGTGTGGACCTCAGCAAGACTGTAGAAGGCCAACCTGTCAGTGGGGCAATATTGGCAATCTTACTGTAGTCCAAGATGTTGCCTATGATAGATGGATTGTTTATATCATTACACATGAATATATATATACAATCAACCCTTGATTTCACAGACTAAAATGGGGGAGTTGCCAGTCCGGGAGTAATAAATCTCCAGCAATCGTAAATACATGTATTTATGTAACTGTATGTAGTAAGCATACATATTCCAATACACCTTCATGCAAACTGAGTGTAAACACAGCAAACATTTAAGGGTCAATTCACTCTGTACAGTTTGCCTTTATACTGTACAGTTACCTTTTGTTTATATTCCATCAAAATGTCTCTTTGTTCACATCATACATTTAGGATACAATCAGTTGCCGTGATGCTGTTGCTCTGGCATAGCTCCAAGAAAATATTGTAAGGAGCTTGCTGCAATTGTCCTTCTATTAGATAAAGACAAGGAGAGAAGAGTTAAGGATAAAATGAAAATATTGTAGGTGTACAACTGCCAGAAGAAAATAAAGTCAGAGAGTGAATTTTGGACTCTCTACAAGCTCCTTTTAGCTGGTGTTACCACCATGTGACTGATACATAACAATGTTCACATAGTTGGAATGTGGAATATTTCCATTACATATGTGTCTCTTCTGTCAGAGATTTCTTCCAAATGTATCCAGTATGTATGAATGAAGACCATACGCAAGACAACAGATGGCGTGTATGGTGTGAATAACTTCATTGATTTCAATGTAAAGATAATTTTCATATGGAAACTGAGCAAAGACAAACTGTATCTGGGCAGTATAATGTAAACTGCCCCTATGATAATAAGACATATTTGGTGCTCACATTGCCACCTTTTCATGAAGCAGACAACTGTTGCACCCACAGAAGTTTTCATCAGTCCCAGGACTTGATAAGGCATTTGTCCTAATATCATAAATTTACCCAGTCACCATAATTTATCCAGCAAATGGGGGTCTGCAAAATTGAGGGTTGAGTGTATATATTTAAAAGGTAAATACATGCTATAAAAAGTGATTGTTTCTTAAAGCTTCATAAGGTAAGATTCACCCACAATTCCACAGTAGTCAGCAGTGGTCCACAGACCTATTCATAGATCTTTATAAAGAAATGTTTAATTGTTTTGTATTGTAATAGTGAGTGTCTATTTTTGTCATGAGCATATAGAAAGGGGAGAAAAGGAGCGGTCACTAGTTGTTTGCTCTTCTTATTTGCGAGGGATGATAATGATAAGAGAATATAATCAAGTTTCCTAGAGATCTTGGGCATGATCCAAAGACCAAATGAAACTTGAAGACAGGTAGCAGAGAAATAATTCTCATCAACATCTGTCTTGCTGGACCGTTGTATGCAGGTACCCAAAATTGGTCCGTAAATATTTATTCATAAAAAGAAAAGGCATCAACCTCAGCAAGGATAGGCAGGCTACTATATAGTACAACTTATTAGAGGAAATATGATTTATCATTAAATAATTGCTGAAGTAGAATAATTCTACATCTTTATTATTTGTAAATTTTAGTACCATAAATGTACATATTTATAGGTCATATGATATATATTCTTGGTAGGAATACATACATATATCAACGGCTTTTTCCCCCTTACAAGAGAGGTAGCCAAAAAAACAAAAGCATAAAATCCACTCCCACCCATTCCATCCCCTACATACTCCACTCCCATTCACCCCCCTCCCTCTCTCCCTCTTATATTGGTTCCTCCTGGATGACAGGTCATCCCTGCATCTTGCCCACTGCCTTGGGTCAGAAGCAATGCAGCAAGACACAGCACATTCACAGCAAGGCCGCTTCATTTAATTGGCAACTCCCCCCCCTCCACTCTCCATCCCCTCATGAAGAAAAAAGAAGACAGGGAGAAATCCCTTGGGCTTGTGTTAATTTATTATTCACACACACTTCCTCACCCCCCCTCCCCCACCTCCTCCTTTCTTTGCAGCACAGCATCATCCATACACAACCATTCTACATTCACCCCTATCTTCTGTCTTCTCCCATCCTTCCTCAACAGACATTCCCCTCTTTCCCAAAGACCCTTTTACCCCATCCATCCATCTCATCCTTGGTCGCCCCCTCATGTTCACTCCTTCCAACTCTGCCTTCCACACCTCTTTTACTAATCTTTCTTCACTCATTCTTTCCATGTGTCCAAACCATCCCAATACTTCACTCATTCTTTCCATGTGTCCAAACCATCCCAATACTTCACTCATTCTTTCCATGTGTCCAAACCATCCCAATACTCTTTCATGAACCCTATCTCCCAACTTCCTTTCCACCCCTGTTCTCCTCCTCACTTCATCATTTCTCATTCTATCCAGCCTAGTAACCCCTATCGTACTTCTCAGGCCCCTCATATCAAACTCCTCTCTTCTTCTCTTATGTTCCATGTTTCTGCACCATACAGTGCTGTCAGCACAATCACTCCATGCAATCTCCTTTCAGCATCCATTTCCAAATGTCTATTTCTCATTACACTTTTTAATCCCCCAAGGCATTTATTTGCTTCTCTCGGTCTACATTCTACCTCCACATCCACTCCTCCCTTTCCCGCTACATTTGCACCCAAGTATCTAACACTATCCACTATCTCCAATCTCTCTCCCTTAATACTCACTTCCATTTTGCTGTCACATTCTCCCCTTGTACATCTCATCACCTTACTTTTACCAATATTTATCTTTAACTTCCTTCTTTTGCACACATGGAAATAGTGATAGAAATATTTTTCAATTCTTTGTGTCACATTTTTGAAAAAAAAAATCTGTTTTAATTAATTTTTGAGACAATATTTGTGTATTGTGTTCAAAATCATGGTCAGGATTGATTTTTTTTTTTTTTTTTTTTTTTTTTTCCAGAAAGCTGAAAAAAATACCAAAGTTTATATGCAAAAAGTATTAGTCTACTTTTTACAAACTTTTGCACCCATACCTTTCTATCTCAGTCATATTCAAGCTCACCCAATCTTTCATTTACTTGCCCATTCATTCACCCCATCTTCCCCATTTCTCTGTCCGAGAACATAAATATAATTTCAATATGTCAAAATGTGGACTATTTGTGGACATTATGACTTTTGTTTTACATCATGAGATATGGTACAATATATACAAATCTGCATGTTTGAACTTATAGTTTGTGCTTACATGCAAAATGGAATTAATTACCGGTACTTAATTATATATGTGTGAAGTTAACAGTTGAATAGTAATAACTTGTTATGAAATAAAAATTATATTGTTTGAGTAAAGGCAAACAGGGTATGTAGATTGTTAAATTATTGATGTACAATGTTTAAAAAAAGTGTTTGAATAACTTGTGAATAATATTAATAATAATAATGTGTCTCAAGTTTTGCTGACTGGAAATGTGCAGCCCTCTAATGACTTGGAACAGGCTTCAGGCCCTCAGGTAGATCTCTTCAGGAGGACCATTTTGGAGTATTGTTTGTGTTGTATATCAAGAGCTTATTGTAGTGGAAGGAGGGAAGTGAAATCAGATTTTCTGCTCCCAGTTAAGTTGATAAAAAAGGATCTTCGGACTGGTTCTGAGACTGAATGTCATCCTGTCAGGTCTTGACAAGTTTTGAAGAAAGGTGGCAAGGACAGAGAGGGAATTCAAACTATCTTCTAAGACTACTACTTGCAGATATCTTTCATAGGTCTCCCAGGAATTTAAAAATAAAAACTAAAGTATGTTTTTCAAGTAGATGTAATAGTATATTTTCATAATAAACCCATAGTATAATTTAAGACCTTCATTAACACCTCAATAGTAGTTGTAAGAGTGAACAGTTGTACCCACAATGCCATATAGAACACAGATGACATAAAGGTGGCTGAAAAAAAGACTCCATTTTTCTTTTAGATGAAATATGTTACAGTACATGAATGGATGGTCAGAAATGTCAAAGTGAGGAAGAAAATGGGGATGGAAGGCAAGTTATTGGATCAAGTAGATCAGACTGCTGAAGTTGTTTGGTCATATGAAACCAGTGAATAACAAAAGACTATAAATGGATCGATGGGGTAAGGTGGACTTTGGATGTATGTGGAATGCCTGTTGAGCAAAGAAGAGAGAGTGCAATAGGATAAAATAAATGGAGATATTTTCTCAGTGTCATATTGTTATTTGGGGGAGGGAAGAGAGCACTATTGGGTAAAGAAGTGGGGGGAACCTAGCTTCAGTACTTGAGCAACGTCGTGAAAGAACTATACCTTACTACACTGGCTCAGGCCCAAGCTCTTTGACAAAAAATAGAAACGCCATACCTGAGGCACCGAGATGGGGAGGGTGACTGCATGGGTTCCCTTTGCACATGATGCGAGTGCTAGTGGACTAACTTTGCCCACACACACACTGAAAGGACCAAACATAACACTGTGTGTGCATTTCACCAAGGGTATGTATCAGGTGTTGGTCTCGTGATCGACAGCTATTACCATCCTGGATGAGAGATCAGTTATCAAATATTGCCTGATATATATGTAAACACATGCACAACTTGTTTGTGTGCACTTGTGTGTGTGTGTGTGTGTGTGTGTGTGTATTTACCTAGTATTTTATGGGAAGGGGAGCTATGCTCGTGGTGTCCCGTCTTTATATCTCATTTTATCTAAACTATTTTTAAATTCATGTATTGTTTTTGCACACACCACTTTCTCATCTAACTTGTTCCAAATGTCTATTACTCTGAGGAAAGCTATTCTTTTTCAGATCTCTTCTATAGCTTTCTTGATTTTCTTTCCGTGTCCTCTTGTATTTCTTTCATCCCATTTTATTAGATCCTCTCTATCAATAATTTCTATGCCTTTCATGATTCTGTAAATAGTTATCAAATCTCCTCTCTTCTCTGCTCTAGTGTCTGTAGCTCAAGTTTTGCTAGTCTCTCTTCATATGATAGTTTTGAGAGTGTTGGTGCCAATTTTGTAATTGCTCTTTGTATTCTTTCAAGTTTTGTTATACATTTTTTTGTATTTGGTGACCACATCGTTGCTGCATATTCCAATCTTGGTCTTATCAAAGTGATTAATATTTTCTTCACCATTTCTTCATCCAGGTATGTAAATGCCACTTTGATTGTTCTTGTTAAATTATAAGTTTCTCCAAAAATCTTGTTTATATGTTTCTCAGGTGACATATTATTCATATTAATGACTCCCAGGTCCTTCTCATTTTCTACTTTTTTATTCCTTCTTCTCCCAATTTATATGATCCTGTTATTGTTTTTTTGCTTTTTCCAAATTCCATTATACTACACTTTTTGGTATTGAACTCCATCTCCCACTTCCTACTCCATTCCCATACTTTATTGAGATCACTCTGTAGTGACTCACAATCTTCTTCCATGTCTACTTTTTTTAACAGTTTTGCGTCATCTGCAAAGAAGCTTATGTAACTTTCAATTTCTTTATTCATATCATTAATATATATAGCAAACATTATTGGGGCCAAAACTGTTCCTTGGGAAACACCGCTTATTACTTCATCCCAGTTAGAGTGTTTGTCTCTTATCACTACTCTCATTTTTCTTTCTTGTAAAAAGTCTTCCATCCATTTAAGCAGTTTGCCCTGTATTCCTCCTTCAGTTTCTAATTTCTTAAGTAACTTCTTATGTGGTACTTTGTCAAAAGCTTTTTTTAGGTCTAGAAATGCACAATCAGCCCATCCATCTCTTTCTTGTATTATATCTATTAGCCTTGAATAGAAACATATTAAATTGGTGATGCATGATCGTCTTTGTCTGAATCCAAACTGCCCTGGATATAGTACGTTGTTTTTTTCTAAATACTTTACCCATCTACTTTTGATAATTCACAAATTTTTGCTATTGTACTTGTTAGAGAGACTGGTCTATAGTTTGTAGGGTCCTCTTTATTTCCTCCTTTGTATATTGGTACTATATTTGCTCTTTCCCAATCCTTTGGAACTTTTCCTTCTTTCAAGGAACTGTTTATTATGCTTTGTATTTTGTCTGCCAGTCCATTCCTGCATTCTTTCAAAATCCAGTTTGCTATTTCATCTGGTCCATGCAATTTTCTGACGTCAAGATTACTCAAGTGTTTCTTTATTTCGTTCTTTGTTACTTCTATTTCTTTCATAGTGGGGACTTTCTCTTCCCATTCGATCTCTCCAGGTTGTATATTCTCCCTTGTAAACACTGATTTAAAATGCTTGTTCATAATTTCTGCCATTTCTATTTCCTCTGTGTATTCAACTCCTTGTCATAATTTCTCTAATTCTGGTTTGTTTTTCAGTTTGTTGTTTACAAATCTGTAAAATAGTTTTGGTTGATCTTTACATTTTTCTATGACATCTTTTTCATATTTTCTTTTTTCGTCTCTGCACACTTGCACATATTCATTTATATAACTAGTATATGTTTACCATTTTTCAGGTCTTTTGTCTTCCATTTGGTCCAAACTTTGTCTCTTGTCTTTCAACTCCTTACAACTTTTGTTGTACCAGCACTTTACATATTCTTTTTCTTGTTTTTGTCGTGGGACATACTTTTCCACTCCTTTTTTATAATTTTTTGTCAAAATATTCCATTTCCCTTCTACTGTTGTATCTTCTTTGTGTATTCTTTCCCAGTTTTCATTTTTAAAGAATTCTCTTATTTTATTAAAAAAAAAAAATCATACATCAATCTTCCTTTTCTAAATTGTTCATTTCTTTTCATGTATTTTTCCTCATTTAGTTCTAGTTCTATCAATATGTGGTCACTTTTACTTATTGGTGCCTGGTATTCTATCCCACTATTTCAGGTTCTGATGTGATTATTAGGTCTAGTCTCGATGGTTCTTCTTCATTTCTATACCTAGTGTTCTCTTGAATCCATTGTGTCATTGTGTGGTCAATAATCATCTCAAGTAGAACATTTCCCCATGAGTCTTCTCCACCCTTTACTGTCATCTCTTCCCAGCAGACTTCTTTGCAATTAAAGTCGCCCATCATAACTATTCTTCCTCCATCTTCCATTATCTTGTTTAATGTTATTCTTGTGTCTTCTAACATACTTTTATGTTCACTCTCTTCCCACGAGGCTGTTTTTGGGGGCACGTAGTTTATTACAAAAATTTTGCTCTTCTTATCTCTGTCTTCTACTTCTATCATAATCACCTCTACTCTATTCTTTCCATATGTGACATTCTTCACGTTTATATCCTTCTTAGTCAGGAACATAACTCCACCCCCTTGTTTTATCTCTGTTTCTAATCCAATAATTATATGCATTGTGTCCTATGCTGTTGGGTGGTAGTGGACCTTTTAATTTTGTCTCAACAATTCCCATTATGTCCGGTTCTTTTTCCTTCAGATACTCGTTCAGTTCATTCAGTCCTGTTATTAATCCATCTATATTTGTGTAGGACACTCTTAACTTTCTGTTATTTCCATTGTATTTTCTATTTCTTTTTTTGTTTCTGTTATGGTCCATTTCCTCACTTTCATATTCACTACTCTCCAATAGAATTCTTCTTTTTCTGACTCCGTTCTGTTCTCGTTTTTTTCTTTAGCTTCTTTCCTTTTCATTTTTTCTTCCTCTCTTTCCTCTTTATTCATTTCTCTTTTTATCCATACCTTTTTATATTGTTCACTTGCTGCTAGCTTCCCTGTTTTTGCTAAGATATTTTCTGCTGTTGTTTGTGACCTGAATTTAATCTTAATTGGTCTGGTTTTATCTGTACTATATTTTCCGAGCCTAAACATCTCTTCAATTTGTTTCATGATTTCATGTTCATCTTCCTGAACTAATTCTAGTAAACTGTTTACTTTTTCTTTTTCCTCTTTAATTCTTGTGGTTCTATTTTGGTTAAATTTCTCTTCCATTCCTAATATAATTATACATTTCTTTTTGTCTGCTAAGTCTCTTACTATATTCTCCTTCCGTCTCATCACTTTAATAACTGAGTCTTCAGTTTGTTCTTTCATTTGTTGCTTAATTATGTCAGTAAATGCAACTTTACTGTTTTCTTGGATTTTTCCAGCCCTGTGCTTCCTTTGCTATGGCCTCTTTATTGTCTTTATTATTCCTCTTTAATTCCTCATTCTCTTCTTTAACTTCTTTTAACTGTCTTTTTAATTCTTCTATTTCTAAAGTTAAGTTTTTGTTCGCCTTCTCTAGTTCTTCCAATCTTTCAACTCTCTGCGCAATCTTGGCTACGTTACCGAACCTGTTTTCCCAATGCTCGGTCATCTTATCAAGTTTCTCCTCTAGTCTTGCCAATCGGGGGAGGTTGGTATCCCCCCCACCCTCTTTAAATCCCTGGAAACTATTATCATCACCTTCCACTGTGCTGCTCTTATCTATACTTCTAATCTTTACATTTTTGTTGATCCCGTCATCACCGAAATCATCATCGGTCCGTCTTTTGTTTACAAGACGCCTGGCCTCCTGGACCATGTCCCCCCCTTCCTCATTTCCTTCCATTTCCCTCAATAATCCCTCCCCTTCTCCTTCCCTATCACCCCCCACTACACCACGAGCTCTCCCCTTCCCTATAAATACAATAAGGCACTTCCTGGACGTTGAAATCCACGTAGATTTTCCTTTTTCTTCGGAACTCTAATTCTCGCCGTCCATTCGACGAAAGGGCGTGTGTGTGTGTGATTCGCCGTGGTCTTGGATCACGTGTTGGACTCATGATTAACAGCTTTACCATCCCGGATGAGAGATCTAAGATCATACATGGCCATATATATGGGTAATGCTATAACCTCACACACACAACTTGCCCACCAGAGTTGAAGTGCCGGCTCGTAGTACACCGTGGCTATTTTTTTTTTCCCAGCTGTGGGTGGAACTTTAATTCAGATCGCTGGATTAGCAATCGAGAACGGTTCTACTGCAACGTCGAGCCGCGTGTATGTGTATGTAAACATTCCACTGCGCAGGGTGTCCCGCCTTGGCTGAATAAAATCGCCTGGCGGCTGCCAGGTGTACAAGTAACAAGGCGATAGGGAAAGGATTAACATAGAAAGGGTTTCCAACCCTTCTATTTTTGTGAGGTTATTTTCGGCCATATAGGAAGGTCTAAGCCAATAAACTCTTCCCCTGCGCATTTGAGTAGGGCTCGACTAAATCAAATCCCCTGACGGCAGCTAGACTGCTAGAATAAAATGTGTAGTCAATGAAAATTTTACAGAAAAAAAAAATCGTGCCAGCTGGAACTTTTCCTCTTATTATGTCTGTCACCTGTTGATTTTATTCATACAAGTTGCAATAGTTCAAATGAAAACCGTTTTATGTCAGCCCCGGGTGAAGACATCAAACGAAAATATCTTGTTTATTGCGTCGTACAAAGTCAAGATTTAATTCGAAATAATTTTATCTACAATTTGACATGAGTGGAATATTCTATTATCTTTTTCTCTATATTTGTACACCTTACTCAATTGCACTTCTACACAACGCTATCGCTACGATGACAACAGATAAATGTTGTTCTGATAAACACCAAAGAAAGAAACCAGGCTAAATGAATAATGTCCCCTGTCAGAAAACCGTGAACCTGTTACCCTTCGACCTACAAAGCCTATTTCTTGCCTGTGGGGAAACGAGACCATAAACTTTGCTTACTCGCGTGGCGCGATGACACCATTAGTCAAGAGGCCGCGTTATGACGTCAAAACGTCGAGTATAATCCAATCAGCATGAACCTTAGAATGCCACATTGTACACACACACGCACGCATATATATATATATATATATATATATATATATATATATATATATATATATATATATATATATATATATATATATATATATATATATATACACATGAGTGTGCGTGTCTGTATAAAATAGAAAAATACAACAAGACAACAAATAAATAGATATTAGAAGAAAACGAACCCTTTAAGCTCGTGTTGTTATATTCAAATATGTCAGCAGATTTTTCACCACCTTAGCATCTGCATGTCAACTCCCACGCTTCCGCATCTGCAGGTGATATTTATTTTACTAATCTTTGTAACAGTGAAAAATGTTAATTCTGCACGTAAATAATTTTTGAATATTCAGTTATCACTAACGAAGGGGAAGTGGGGGAGGGAGGGGTTTGCCAGCCTTTCCCCCCAACCCCCAGCTGAATAAAATCTACCGCTAATCAGAACAAAATATGCGACAAACCTTATCGGTACGAAAGGGTTCTTCACCAGCGTTACTATCCTTGAGAACAATTTTGTGCGTCATGTTTATTTTGCGAAAGGGATCCAAGGAATAGAGAACAAATTGGGTTTAATCGGAGGAAAAATTACGGAGCAGCAACCTTTGCCCTGTGTGCTCGATCTATACATTGTGTGACCTGTGTGTGTGTAAATATAACTGCCATTAGCTGGTTACTATTCATTTATTAGCTTACTTGGACTTGGAGAAGTTTCGAGGTCATTCCTCACAGTCATAGTGATCTACCGCTGCTGCCTGTCCTGCTGTCCCTCCTCTCAAGGGCCAGTTGGTCTGTTATTGTGTAAGATGACAACCTACTGATGGCGGTGTAGCTTGGCACTGGGGGCTCGTTTGGCGCCTTCCGTAGAAACCTGTCCAGTACATGCTTGAAACTGTCCACCATTTGCTTCTCTCTCTCTCACTTCTTTTGGGAGGGCGTTAAATATTTCTGGACCCTCGTGACCTAGGCTGGATGCCAGTAAGGTCTTAAGCCTCTCTGGGGATGTTGGTGGGAGAATTTGTCTCTCACACTTGCGCCCGTGCCTTACGCTGTGGTACGGCTTGATTGTTGAGGGTTTGGGGTCAGGAACAAGGCCCTCTAGGATTTTCCATGTATAGATGGCCCTATACCTTTCTCTCCTTTGTTGGGAGTAGAAACCCAGTGCTTCCAGGCGATCCCAATAGTTGAGATCCTTCATCACTCTGATATGTCTGGTGCAATTCCTTTGGACAGCTTCAAGCTTCTGGATGTCTCCTCGTTTATGTGGTGACCAGAGTTGGCTACAGTAGTCTAGGATCGGTTGAATAAGCGCCTTCCAAAGGGTAAGCATTACTTGTACCTCTCTTGAGGAGAAAGTCCTTAGTACCCAGCTGGTCATCCTCCTTGCTCTTTTCATGGTCTGCATAATGTGGTGCTGGAAAGTGGCATCGTCACCTAGATGAATGGCCAGACATTTTACGTATATATCATAGATACAATTGCAACTGTTCAATAGTATCTATATGTTATTGTTGTATTGCTAATTTCAGGAAGAACAATAATAGTTTGACAATAAAAAAAAAATAATAATAATAATAAAAGAAAATTGCAAATGCTGGTCACGCGACGCCCTCCTTTCCCGCCAAGCAGCATTGACGTCATAACGAAAACCCACATTGTCTGCACGGATGAAGTCTTATTCAGTGAAACACGGCTTAAACAAAAAGTAAAATCACATTTGGATATGTGAATGACTAACACATTTCTGAATTACATTAAGAAAATGTAACGTTACTTTTGGTAGTCGTGTAGTTGCTAATTTCAAAAATTAAATTTGCAAATATAACTTTGATGGCTATTGTACTGCTGCAAGTAATTTTTTTTTACAAAACGTAAATCCTTTAACTACAGAACAATTAATAATGTAAGAAAAATATCAAATGCCGAACAAAATTGAAATATTGAGCTTGTGATGCAGACTGCAAATGAGAAAGTAAATGAAAAATATCATTTGGATAACTATGGGACATAGAAGTTAGGTTGGTACACCTGTATGTCATATTTACCAAAGAGAATGCAAGCCACTTCCTCGTTATGAGGATTTGCCTTATCCACACCTACACATCCTTGCCAGCTCCATGAAAATAATAATGATTATGAATAAATTGATAAACAAATGAATATTAGGTAAATGGTCAATTAGTACTCAGGCAACAGGGCTTGTAGTTTTCGTTTTGAAATATGACATCCTTTTCTCAGAAAATATCATAAGCCATTTAGACGAAATCGGATATAGTACCCACCCGGTCGTGGGTTCGAGTCCTGCACTTCTCTCCGATTCCTAACTGTTACTGTCGTTTGCCCTGAGTCTCCAAAACACATATTAGGCCAAAGAACATAAAAATGAAGAAGACTGCAAGAGACCATAAGGTCTATACTAGGCAGTTCCATGTCCATTACCACCTGTCATACCCATCCATAAAGTTGTCTAACCGTTTCTTAAAACAACTGATATATTCAGCGCTCACTACATGGTTACTAAGTCTGTTCCATTCATTGATCACCCTATTAGTAAACCAATTCTTGCCTATTTCCTTTTAAAATTGTCCAATTTAAATCCATTACTGCGAGTCCTGTCCTGTTGTCTTAATATGATGACCTTGTTTGCGTCACCCTTGTTAAAGCCTTTGATCCACTTGAACACTCCTGTTAGATCACCCAGCACTCTGCGTTTTCCAGAGAGTGTAAGTTAAGGTACCTAAACCTCTCCTCGTAAGGTAAATTTCTGACCCCATGTATCATTTTGGTCATTCTCCTCTGTACTGATTCTAATGAATTTATATCCATTCTATAAGATAGAGATCAAAACTGTACCGCATAGTCAAGGATGGGTCTAACGCTGGATAGATTTTGATAATTACCTCTGCACTTCTACCCTTAACCGTCCAAGCAATGAAGCCTAATGCTCTGTCAGTTTTATTCCTGGCGCTAATGCACTGTTTCCTGGATTTAAGGTCAGAACTCACTAGAACTCCCAAGTCTCTCTCGCGCTCAGTTTTCTCTAAAAACGTGTTATCTAAGCTTTATCTGTTTTTTGGGTTTGTGTAGCCTTACGTTTAACACGCTGCACTTTGAGATATTGAAGTCCATTTGCCATTTCACCGATCAAGTGAACAATTTGTTAAGATCATCCTGCAATATCTCGGCGTCCTCTCCTGACCTAATTAGGCGTCCCATTTTCGTGTCGTCCGCAAACTTACTAACATCACTATAAATCCTATTGTCCAAGTCGATTATGTACATAATGAACAATAAGGAATCCAAAACCGACCCCTGGGGAACTCCACTAGAAACACTCCCCCCATTTGGATTTTACACCATATATCGTGACTCGCTGTTTTCTGTCACTGATCCATTCTAACGCTTTTCCTCCTACGCCATGGGCATGGGCCGTAGCTTCTCGACGTGTTTCTTGTTTCGAGATTGTGAGATGGGGTAATGTATTACCGTGGGAGTAGATTTCATGCTTTTCTTTTTTGGCTACCTCTCTTGTAAGGGGGAAATATCCATTGGTATATGTATGTTTGTATTATTATTATTATTATTATTATTATTATTATTATTATTATTATTATTATTATTATTATTATTATTATTATTATTATTATTATTATTATTATTATTATTATTATTATCATTATTATTGTTATTATTATTATTATTATTATTATTATTATTATTATTATTATTATTATTGTTATTATTATTATTGTTATTATTATTATTATTATTATTATTATTATTATTATCATTATTATTATTATCATTATTACCATTATTATTATTTTCGAAATTCGTACCTGTCCGACGACTGGAAATTTCTATTAATTTTGTTTCCATATTTCTTATAATTCATCATTTCTATTCAAGGCCTACAAAACCAAGGATCAGAATCTATTGCATTTACTCAGGCGCATGTAAATAATGTCTTTTTTGTGGAAAAATTATAGTCATATTTTTTCTTTTGTCATACAACAGCAAAAAGAATATATATATATATATATATATATATATATATATATATATATATATATATATGTATGTATGTATGTATGTATGTATGTATGTATTTTGAGATCTGGCAACAGTGGCGTTGTTGGAGGAATACGAAATACAAAAAATATTTAATTTATCAAATTTCGTAGGCATGTACCAAAGGTCATTTTCTCTTTATAAAGGGCGTTCGGAGGAATTTTTGTACGGAGGGGGCAAGATTTTTTAAAGGGGGAAGCAAAATTAAACAAATTATACAAATATGGTTGGTGGTGTATGGATAATTATATCAAAATAAAACTTCAAATTAGCCGCATGAGTTTGACTTTCATCATACACTGATATACTATCATTTAAAAAAAAACTAACGAAATTATACGTGACGACCGGCAAAGCCTCAAACACATCATGGATTTAAGGGGGACTGCCCCCCCCCCCCCCCGTCCCCTTCCCGACGCCCCATCCGAGTACAAACAGAAACGATAATTCGTATTGCATGAGCCAGCAAACGCCACGTCGACGTTGCATTTCGGACATAATACATTCTAAAAATTACCTCCTAGCTAATTCCCATCCCAAAGAACGTCCCGAATAATCATAGGAACTATATCCTCGCCAGGTATACTACGCCCTTATACAGATCATTCTCGACTACGTATAACAAGTCTACTCTGTACCGTTCACAACCCTTCGAACATCAGAATATACATGCACCCTTTGCCTATGTCTCAGCACAGGTGCCTGCCGGAGTAATACCCTGTGAATCTTGTAAACAGACACCCCCTCCTCCAAGATTCAGTCTTATTATATGTCCGTTGAAAGATGGCATAGTGCGGCTTGATTGGAAAAGGGCAAATGTGGTACCAAATCACAAACGTAGAAGTAAAGAGACACTACTATATTATAGACCGGTATCATTGATCAGCACAATAGTGAAATTATGTCAAAGGATTGTGAAAGATAAATGGGCCAAATATCTTGAAGTGATGAACATTCTGACACAGTCAAATTGCCTTCATATCTGGAAGTTCGGGTGTGTCGACAGCCTCTACTCGAGAGTGGTTCATATGCTGCAAGAGAGGGAGGGGTGGGGGGTGGGGGACTCTGTGTACCTCTACCTACAGAAAGCATTTGATAAAGTACCTCACAGTTAACTTTTGTAAAAATTTGAGCACGTTGGAGGATTCAAAGGCAAACTACAAGATTGGATGAAAGACTTCTTGAAGGATACACGAGGACAGTAGTAGAGGATAAGATGGAGAGCAGTAACGAGCGGAGTTCCACAAGGTTCAGTGCTTGCATCAATAATATTTATTGTCTATGTCATTGACATGATGGAAAGAACAAGCTATACTATATGCCATATATATAAGCTATATACTATATGCTATATAATACATGCTATATACTATATACTATATGCTATATATATAAGCTACATGTTTATAAGCTATATAATATATACATACATTTATAAGCTATATACTATATACATACTATAAGCTATATACTATATGCTATATATATAAGTTATATGTTTGCAGATGACATAACAACCATGAGAAGAGTGAACAACGAGGACTATATATAGACTATCACCAAAATACCTGGGCACTATTTTTGCATGGAGCCAAGAATGGGAAAGGAAGTCTAATGCAAAGAAAAAAAAATGCAAAGTTTTGTAAGTTTTACCGGAATTAGGTTCTAGTACTTCCCAAAGTCTCGTACAGTAGCTACATGAATTACACAAAAAAGTCTTTTATTTATTTCAATTTTAAATCACTTATCCTATCCACAAAACGTCGTCTGCTCCAACCACTTCTTAAACCTACCCGTGGCGCCACCAACTCTGAACTGATGTCCTGAGTTGTGTTAATTCTTCATGCATTGTCACTGTGCTTGATGAACGGTGATTGTGTCGAGCGCTGCAGAAGAACAACTGAGGAAAATGCACGATTAGGATGAAAATAGAGGAAAAAAAAAAGAGTAGAATAATAATACATTAAAGTGCAACTATTTTAAAAATTAAAGGTATCTAGTTTTACCGAAATATGTCAATAGTAGCAAAATAGAATACAAAATTTCTTCTTTTTTGTTGCAATTTGAAATTACGTCGTCTGGTTCAGCCATTCTCGTAAAACCTACCTGTCACGCCATCTGCTTCGCAGGCTATTCAATATCAAATTAGGAATTATAAAAATGAAGAAAGAACTACTAAGGAAAATTAAGATTGGTAAGAAAAGAATAGTAGAGAAGAGGTGACAATATATAAATAGCATATAGAACTCAAAGAGAAAACCAGAAGAAAGCTTATGATAACCGCACAGAACATAATTATACGGAAAGCTAAATGATGGGACTAAATTTACTCACAATGATACTAAGCCGCCTTTTTCGAAAGCATTATGCAAAACAAATTATGAGATATGTTGCTTTATGGATTTTTATTAAATTTATCAGATAAATAAGCTTAGAAAAATAAAACCAGGATAAATAATAAGTGAATTACAAAGAAATTGCATAGAATAAATACAACAAAAGAATAAAACAAGACAGAATATAGGGCTTGTAGTATAGGAATAAAAATGTCATTCACTGGAACGTATTTGTATATTTTTAGCGATAGTTGTAGTGAAGAAGAGTTCAAATGAGTTTGAGATGAAATGCCTGAGAAGTATGGTAGGGGTTACTAGGCTGGATAAAATGAGAAACGAGGTGAGAAGGAGAACGGGGGGTGGAAAGGGAGTTGGGAGATAGAGTTGATGAAAGAGTATCGGGATAGTTTGGACACATGGAAAGAATGAGTGGAGAAAGATTAGTAAAAGAGATGTAGAAGGCAGAGGTGGAAGGAAACATGAGGAGGCGACCAAGGATGAGATGTATGGATGGGGTAAAGGGAACATTGGGAAAGAGGGGAATGTCTGCTGAGGAAGGAAGTGAGAAGACAGAAGATAGGGGTGAGTGGAGAATGGTTGTGTATGGATAATGTTGTGATGCATGGGAGTGGGCGGGGGATGGGGGGTGAGGGAGTATGTGTGAATGATATTTTGAAGCAGCCCGAAGGGGATTCTCCCCGTCTTCTCCTTTTCTGCATGAGGGGACGGAGAGGGGAGGGGTCGCTGATTAAATAAAGCGGCCTTACTGTGTATGTGCTGTGTCCTGCGACACTGCTTCTGACCCAGGGCAATGGGCAAGATGCAGGGAAGACCCATCATCCAGGAGGAGCCAAGATAAGAGAGAGGGAGGGTTGGTGAATGGGAGTGGAGTATGCGGAGATGAAATGGATAGGAATTGATTTTATGCCTTTGACTTTGGCTACCTCCCTTTTAAGGGGGAAAAGCCGTTGGTCTATGTATATGTGTATGTAAACAATCTAAAAAATGTATCTGACTTGTCATGTAAAGAATAATCAGTTTTATCTAGTGGTAACAAATCACTACAATTAACCTTTTTATTGGCACATCAGGGCCGTGATGAAAAAAAAATACTTGCATCATGTTGTAGTAATTGTTTACAAAACTCGTGGCTTCTAGAAGGCATAGTGTGAACAGCGGGATTGTCTAGGAGCACACTGCAAAAATATTGAAAGTGTCACGAATATAACCCTTATTTTTTTTGAGTGCCCAAAGACAGCGGTGCAGAACTAACATGGATACGGTTATGCACCAATGAACCAATTTGAAAAATTCTACAGAGAGATATTTCGGTTCCAAATGATATCCTACAACCATACCGTCTACCTACACATCTTGGCTGTTGTTAGAGACTTTTAGGGAATCAAAAGACGATGAAAAACTTAATATTGCTAAAGGATTCGTCCGTTTCTCTACAGGACGACATTGTCAATTGAGATTGGGTTGGTAAACACCGTAATGTCATCACAAATTAACAGACAAGTATTTTCGTCAAAATGTCCCTCAAAAACTATTTTTGACATAAGATATTTGTTTTAAACATGGTTTGCGTGAAAACAAATATGGCGAAAGGAAAAAATGCAAAGTTGTACCACATATAACTCAGAGAAAGGTAAAAGAAATCTTACAAAAACCGCCCAGGTACTCTGATATTATTCACGTGCAGGACATACACGGGGATATAGATGATGGGGATAGATTCTCCTACAATAATACTAAATGGCCTATTCTAAAACATGTGCAAAACAAATTAAAAGAGATGCTGTTTTTGAACATTTAGATTAAATTTATCAGATGAAAGCTTAGAAAATTAAAACCAGGCACAATAAGAAGTGAATAACGAAGAAATTTCATAGAGAATGAATATAACAAAAGGGAAAATAAAACAGAAGACAGAAGATAGATTAATTAGGAAGACAAGGTGATCCAGGGGCTTCCGACACCTTTGATAATTATGTAGTCCAAGTTTCGTAGAACTTCGTTCTCGTGCAGGCAGACACAGTCCAACTTTATATATATATATATATATATATATATATATATATATATATATAGATACTGCATATATATACTGTGTATATATATATGTATGTATATATATATATATATATATATATATATATATGTTGAGACATTCTGACAGGTTGATGTAAGCGGAGTAGGAAAGACAGGAGTCTTAGTCTTGAGTTTATTCCTGACTAGTCTCGCAGAAACAATACAGACTAAATATATGAAATGGCAAGTTTATTTTATTAGACCTATACTGGAACTTAATCTGTTTTATTATTTGTTCACTATTATCACAGTTTATTGGCTGGCTAAATAAGGGCGTGCAGTATAGGAATAAATGCAAAATACACTTGTTCTTTGCTGGAACGAATTGGTATGTTCTTGAAGTGAAGCTTTCATTTTTATAGTGTGTAAACAGTCTACAAAATTCGTATAAAGAACTATTAGTTTTACCTAGTCGTAACAAATCGCCATAATTATTATTATTTTATTTTATTTTATCTATTAATTTATTTATTCATTCATTTAATTTTATTCGTTTATTTATTTTATTCATTTATTTATTTTATTTATTTATTTATCTATTTATTTATTTATTTATTTTGCACACTTGGGCCGAGATGAATAAATATCTGTAATGCGTTGTAGACATTATTTACAAAGTTTGTTGCGTCCAGAAGACGTGGCGTAGACGTGCTGCAGGAGTTTGCGCAGGAGCACACTGCAAATATATTGGATGCATCACGTATACTACCTTTGCTTTTATTGAATGCCCAAAGACAGCATTGCATAACCAACATTCACACAGGTAAACACCAATATGAAAACTTCAGATGGATGTTGCTTTTCAAATTGATACACATCTTGGCTGTTGTCAGATATACTAATGAGTCGAGCCTACTCTTAAAAAAACGATAAAAAACAATATCGCTGAAGGAATTGTCTGTTTCGCTACAGGACGCTTGGGTTGGTACTCAAATAATAAGGTCATCAGAACTAGTACCAAGAGATGACACTGTAAGCTATGTTTTAGAATGCAGATTAACAGACGACGAATATTTTCGTCAAAAAGTCTCTCAGTCATTAAAAATAAAAAACAATCATGGTTCTCGTGAAACGAAATTATAAAAGAAAAATGCAAAGTTGTACATGGGCTTGGTGGTTAATCTTTACACCAGTGGTACATCTGGGGTACCTGTACCCACTAGGGGTGTGAAACCTTGAACCTGGGGGTACGAGACATGATAGCCAATGCATGGTACTGTGTATCTATAATGAGAAGGCAAAGCAAGGTTTGTATCGCTATCCTTTTCATATTTTCGCATTGTATTTGTATTGGAGGTGCTCAGATGAGAGGAAGGGTGGGAGGGGTGTGGAGTGTATTTAGGGATGAAATGGGTGGGAGTGTTTTTATGACTTTCCCTTTTTGGCTACCTCCCTTGGAAGGGGGAAAAGGCCTTGGTATATGGATGATGTATGTATTTGTATTGGATGGGGGGTATGATAATTTTTTTCTGACATATGAAGGGGTACTAAGGGCGCTGAAAAAGATCAAGAACCGCTGGTTTAAAGAATTTGTTGGAAAGAGAACCCATTACCAAAGCAGAGGAGGAGAAAGATTCGGGAGTGTTGATAAAAGACAACCTGCCACCTTAAAGACATATTCCCAGGATTATGGGAGAGACATACGGAATTCTGCAGAATATCAAAGTGGCATTCCATGATATGGTTGAAGAGGCGATTATAAAAATAATCGAAACCTTGATCTGTCCAAAACTGGACTATACGTCAGTGGTATGGTCCCCACACAGAGTGAAGGATATAAGCAAGATTGAGGGAACAGAAAAGGCACCAACCAAACTGGTCCCCAGCCTAGCAGGTAAACCATATGGAGGTAAAAAGCACTGGGTCTACCAACTTTGAAAGATTGAAGAGAAAAAGGTGACATAATCACAGTGTTCAGGTCACTGCATTGACAGAAGAGATCTAATTACAGATGGAAGGGCTTCAAGAGACCAAGGTAACAAATTAAGAAAAAAACACATATCGAAAGAATGTGAAGAAATACAGTTTTCTATATAGATACATAAATTATCAGTAACGACCTCAAATCATCCAAGCAGTGTATTTCAGCCTCTGAGAAAGCAAATAAGATTCTGGGATTGATTGCGCGATCTTTTGATTTCAAAAGTCCATCACTCATTAACAAGCTATATAAATCGTTAGTTCGTCCACATTTGGAATATGCTGTTTCCGTATGGTCACCGAATCTCATTAAAGACATTGACAGACTGGAAAAGGTACAACGGCGAGCCACAAAACTGATTCCAAATATCAAAAATAAATCATACGAAAATCGACTTAAGCACATGAATCTGTTTTCCCTAAAAAAGCGTAGACTCAGAGGTGACTTGATACAGGTCTTTAAGATTTTAAAGGGAATTGACAACATCAAAAGTGACAAAATTTTCACATTGAATGAGAATCAGACAAGAAACAATGGTCTCAAACTGTCCGGAAATAGATTCAATTTGGAAGTAGGTAGAAACAACTTTGCCAACCGTGTAGTTAATGAATGGAATAAACTTCCTGCACAGGTAGTGCAATGTAGTTCAGTTCGAAGCTTTAAGAATCATTTAGATAAATACCTAAGTAAGATGCTGTAATTATTATAATTTATGTTATATTATTTGTTTTTGTTTTGTTATAATTTGTCTGTCTGGTTTTCATTTATTATTAGTTATATGTCAATTTATTATCATTTACTATTTACCTGTTTGTTTGTTATTCAACTATACCAATGCATTTATTTATGTATTTTAATTGTTATTTACATTGTTATAGTTTTAATTTATTATTAATATGGTTGTTTTTTTTTTTTTTTCTTTCTTTGTTTTTGTTTTTTTTTGCATCCGACCTAGATATGGATCAAAAGGTCTCCTGTCGGCATGCTTTGCCTTTGTAATCCTTTGTAATACTTTGAATAGTTTAGGTGATATAGCCCAAACTCTAAGAGTACAGTAATCTAAATAGGGTAATTGGAAATTATGGATATAGGTTAAGTCGAAACTGTACATAAATTTGAGTCTAAGTATGTTGGAAAACTAGAGAATAGGAGACGGGACCTAGGAAGTGTTGCTTTCCTGTATAATTAGGTAAATTAAGTACAATTAGGTAAACAATCACACATCTAACGTATCTTGGCATATTGCAAGGGTTCTATTTAGTACTATTGTAACTCGAGACAGGAATAAGGCAATGCTATAAAATTTAACCCAAAACTTGCTTTGGAAGGATTTTCATAGTTGATTTGAGAAGGTAAATATTTGAATATTAACCCTGAGGTATACGGACGACATTATTCTCATTTCAGAAACAGAAGACTTACATGTGAATGTTTATTTATTAATAAATAGTGTAAAATTCAGATACATGTGACACTTTCTGTGGCTACATTGCTACGTCTTTCGCTGTAAATTTTGAATTGTCTTGTTGGGATCTGAAATATCCTTGATATATTTTCAAATAAAATGTATTCCTTCTGTATAACAGAAAAAAGCTTCTGATAAAATATACATTAATTAAAAGGAAAGATTTTTAAATAATGGGATGTATTTAGTTTTGCTGCACTATCCAAGATTTCAAATTTCTTCCATTGTTGCCGGACGGAGAAAATTATCTTAAAAGATATGTGCTAGATTATTATGTTTTAGAAACAAATATACCATGGTGATATTAGAAACAACATACACTCTTCCTGAAAAAACATACATATAGAAATACGAGACAGAATCTAAGAAATATATTAATATTTGCCATACTGTTGAAGAATGCTGTTATTTCCCATATCTAATTTCTCAAAAAGTTTGAGCGTAGCGCTTTCATTTTGATCAAATTACGAATCTTACCTTCTGCTGTAGAGATTGCAGTTTATATAAGGGTGCCTGTTATGATTTGTATATGGTTTATTGTGGTAATGACATAATATATATTAAAATAAGAACATTTTTCCTAAAAAATTGGGACACAATATTAATCTGGAAAACGCAGGCACACCCACCAGACATTATTTTAAGATATAGATATTACACATTCAAACAACAGCTGTAGCCTGTAGGATTTCTGGGCAGTGCTAATCTTACTGTAGCACGGAGCAGAGTACGAGCGAATTTTGTAGCATTTTGTGGGACTTTGAGGGAGTTATAAGAAATATTCTACGATTATAGCATATTTACGGTAAATATGGTATTTTCTGTCTTTGAAATAAACTTCAACCAAAATCTAGCTATGAGTCAGTAGTTTTGGTATTCTAATAATAATTGCGTTATAGTGTTTGTATGTATATTATATTTGTATAAAAATGCATATCTTTTCATTGTCACTCTTCTGAACAAAAATCTAACTGAAATACAAAGCAATAATTGGTTAAAGTTGGTTTCAGTTATTCTCTACGGGCTATATCTATTTTCTAATCTGTGTGAGAAATAAATATTCGATTCTTTGAATGTGTTAGATCAGGTAGAGATAACTACCGTAATTTCATGTAAATTAAAATTTTAAATTAAAGCTACGATAACGAACGCATTTAAAAGATTCGACATTTTTGTCTATCGTATCATAATTCCTATTTTGAATATCATTCATTTCAGACATCTGAATAATTTTCTTGCTAATGTATTATTTTGAACAAATTTTGAACAAGTTTTAATTCAGATGATCGATGAACATTGAACGTATGTTTTGGAAATTTCAACAACAGACGACAAATTAATTGAGAAAAGTAATCCAGTTTCTCAAAAGTTGATGTCCAATAATGATATGTATATTTTAATGAGAGAGAGAGAAAAAAAAGTCAACGTAAGCAGACCTTCGCTTCTTTGACTTTGATAATCAAAATAGTCTGGGGAAACAAAATAAATCTGTAGAGGAGGAAGTCGTTAGGAAGAGGTTTAATGAGAAATGTAAACAAGTTCATATGTGGGTGACGCCTCCCAAAAACAGTGTGTAATCTAAGTCAGATCTTCAAGCAACTTAAATGTCATTTGCACAACCGTCTAAATGTTTAGTCACTAGCAAATATTGTTAACCCTTCCAGATATAAATGTGTAATAATAAATTCACATTTTAGATGTAAATTCCATTGAGCAGGATGTAAAACATGTATTACAATCTCTCACGCTTGATATTAATTTTTCACCTTCCCTATGTATCTTATTTTCAGTATCCTAGTCACACAATTTCTATGCATTGATTACCATTAAAATTTTAAGTTCAGTAATAAAAGTACATCCAGGAAAAGAATATTTCTTTTGATCAAATATTTTAATTCTAGGACCTTTCATTTCCAACATAAATAATTAATAATAAACTACATATATTATTCAGGAAACCATAATACCGTACTTCCCCAATCTATTATTTTTTCTTTATACCATTTGTCATGTTTGTTATTTACATGGTCCCTATTTGCATAGGTTACACATTTTTCTTCCTTTGCCTTACACTCGGAAAACTTGCAATTTTTGGCACACCTTACACACATTGTTAGATTAGTTTTGTCATTGTGATTGAAATCTTAACTTTTAATTTAAAACATTGAAAAACACCAACACCTTGAGCCATATACGTTGAAGGTGTTGACAAGTTTTGAATACAAGTGGTTGGGATGCTATTCTCTCTGATGTTCATAGTGCTGTACCATTGTCTTTTGGAGGAATGTGTTGTTGGTCCCTTAGTCATTATAGAGAAGTGCAGGACTTAAATCCAATACAAGCTCTGGTTATTACTAATGAAATACTAAGGATTACAATCTTCAGTTGATGTCCAATGTCATAAATTCCTTTCAAAGGAGACAGAAATGGTTCCTCCTTATAAAGGACTTTAACCCAGAGTTTGATGCTCGCTGCCTGCAGGATTCCAACAACTTCCACTCCAGAACTCATTCACAGTTAGCAAAATTCTAACCCACTCCCCCAGTGAGCATCTCAATCTTGATGGTATATCTTGTAATTGAGATCTCACTGCCATTCAGGTATTCAGTTACTGATTTTATTTGGTTTTTCTTAGGTATTCTTTGAAAAATTAGCTCAATCATTTCTTACAAGTTCTGTTGTCTGTTCGAATTGAGTGAGATTTGTAATACCTTTTTCTTTTTGGTACTTTCATCTCATACAGTACAATGTTACCAATCAATCAGTGCATTGCCCCTGGTCTCTGTTGCAGTAGACCTGTGAACTCCAGATAATGTTATCACTGTTGTGTGTGTCCTCATACTTCTTTGGTATTCAGGAACAGGTTTCTTACAGTGGTACCATTTATTATAAAAATATAATATACCATTTTTTGCTGAAACAGCTTTCCACTGAGAGCTTGTTTTATCATACCATCAAATTTTTGGGACCAGTAATATGTGATCTTGTAGAATGGACATCAAGGATAATTGTATCCATTCCGTCAACACAACTTGTTCACAATTGGAACAGCAGCTTTAGTGCCAAAAATGCAAGTGATTGGAATTGGGAAGCTCAAAAAGAAGTATCAGTGAATTATCCAGGAAATTAATTATTTACTAAAGTAAAAGAGGAGAAGGATATGTGAGTCCTGGTCATGGATGTTGGTTACCTGACACAAATCAAAATTGTTGGGGAGACCTGCAGAATATTTATGAACATGCAAGTATACATTAAATGTATATAGTAACAAAGAACATAGATTACATTGTTACCTTCCTTACACATAAAACATATAAAGAGATTGAAAGCAATGGACTTGCTATCACTGAAAGAAACAAGAGAAAGAGGTAACCTGATGGTAGTGTTCAGATCATTAAAAGGAGTAGATCAAAGTGACAGTGAAGATCTCATATTATGGGATGTGAGTTATGAGGTCATGAGAAAAAAAAAAAGTAAAAATGTCCATACAGAGGCTTAAAGACCTGGAAGAGCTTAAAGGTTAACCCAACCTAAAGCCATAAACAAATTCAAAATCAGTATAGACTCTGTTACAGTTGGATGCACACATACATGTGAAGCCTTACAATCAGCGCTACCCCTGATCTATTAGGTTTTAAATGCTGTAAAGGTTCAAAATAGTAGGAAATGTGAAAAAGTGTTACATGGTATAGTCATAAAGGCATTCAAAGCTATTTGAAAGGGAATGTTTGACAACAGTTGAATAAGATTTTTTGATTAACCTGGTTTTACTTTTTTATTCCTACACATAATGCACTCTTATTGCACTGTATTACCCATTGTGCATTCCCATTGTTGCATTATATTCTTTTGGGGATACAGACATGTCCGATAGAGAGATCCTTCCCACACGAGACAAGAATCAAACTAATGTGACTACACTCAGGCCACCATCCATCAATAAGACAATACCAACACTGTGTAGGTCTGGCCAGATTCAAACTGCCCTAGATGTAACCACCACACTGAAGACACAGAACACTTCATACTAGTATGCCCCACACTAACAATACCCTGACAACACAATATCTCATCTCCATGTGATTTATGGTCCCAACCAGAGGCTGTTGCTAATTTCTTGGAGGCCATGGGCCTTCTGCAAGAAAGACCAGGGGCAACAGATTGATTAATTCATTTGGAGGAGGCTGAATATTCAGGATGCTTTGTCGTAACAATTTAAAATTTTCTTTTTGAAGCGACTCATTTGCACAAATTATATTACTTAATAATGATCTTCATGTGCAGTATATGAATACATTTGTGTATAAAATGAGTGAGAGATTGGAAAGTGTTGAGGAATTAAGACTCTGGAAGTGATAATGATAAATGTTATTTCAGGTTTCATAACTGGAAACCTGCAACCGAGCAGTATCAAGTAATAGCTCTTGAGCCCAGCATTAGATCTCTTTAAGAAGAAACACTAGACTCTTACAACACATGTTGCTTCATATTCCATGACTATAAACCTACAAACCCATAGGGCTTGGCAACAGTTCTTAGGTCCTCCCATACATATATATATATAAAGGGGGTATTGTATTATTGTCTATGTTGTATTTGTGTAAGATATTTTTGTGTCACTGATGTATAGTAGTAGGAATAGGGGAGCAGTCACTGGTTGTCTGGTCTTCGTTTGTAAAAAGGTGGAGGTGAATTAAAAATTCATAGAGATCTTGGGACTGTACTTCCAGATGTAAATGAGGCTGATGACTGGTTCTAAAGGTGGGCATGAGGGAGATAATTCTCTGACAGTTATCTTGCAGGACCTTCACTTGTAGGTACCTATCATTAGTACCTGGATTGTTGTTCCATTGTATTAGTGTGGATCTGATTTTGTCACTAACAGGTGGTAGGAGGAGAGAGGTGTAAATGTGAAAGATAACCAATTTGTAAATACAGTAAGTCCTCGTTATACAGTACATATGCGTTCCTGAAAACCTTACCGCAGATTGAAATTACCCTATACCGAACCCATTATAACATGTAATAATAGGACGTCGAATGTCACCCCTACAGACATGAAAATACATGAAAATAGCCACATAAGAAAATGTAAAGTACCGTATCTGTAAATTTTTCTTACCGTAACTGTGAATTTACCGGGTAAAGAATTACTGTATAAGGAGGAATCACTGTAATTGGCAATTTCCAACAAATCTATCAAAAAAACACATGTGAGGATGGAGCCTCTTTTAGTATGACATTTCACTTGTTACACCTTTATCAAATATGTCATATGTATTTGATAATGCTGTGATAAACAAAATGTCATACTAATAAAGGCTTCATTCTCACATGTTGTGGTTCTTTTGAAAGGATAGTCATATTGATGTCTTGGGCTTGATCCAGAGACTGAGAACCAGCTCCTTGGTGTTGCATCTCTAGTTTGAAGTGAAGGTGATGATACGATTTGAAGATAATAGTGTGTGTGGGTGCGGGGGAGGTGATTCTTTCTGATGACTGATGTCTGTCTCACATAAGGCCCACCTGGGATTGATTATATCAATGATACTAAACTAAAAACAAAAATATTTTACTTTGGAGGCAAATTTTTCTTAAAAAAAAAAGGATTCCACGTTGTTTGACATCAGGGACAGAAGTACCACTATATTTAGATTTCATAAATTTCCCAAATTAAAAAAAATATATATATATATATATATATATGTATATATATATATATATATACACACACACACACACACACACACACAAATAAGGAAATTAGTGAATATGAATTGAAAGGACAAAGTATTTCCTTAAGAAAAAAATTATATATTATATATATATATATATATATATCTAAGTCTAAATAAAAAATATTCTTCTAAAAAACGCTGTGGAAGTCGGGGACAGGTGGTATTACGGTGACACTTTGTCCTAAAAATATTCTTGAAAAAGCGCTTGGGTAAGTCGGGGTCAGGTGGTATTCTTCTTCTTCTTGTTCCTCTTCTTCTTCTTCGCGTTCTTCGCATTCTTCTTCGCGTTCTTCGCATTCTACTTCGTGTTCTTCTTCGCGTTCTTCTTCCTCGCGTTCTTCGTGCTGGGGATCCCGTGTTGGGGTTCCGCCCCGAGGCCGAAGGGGAAAACGAGGGATTAGAGCGCGGAAAGCTGCGGCCATAGGCCGCTGTTTGCGCAGCCAAGCCCTTGGCAAAGCCGGAGAGGGCGAAGCCCGCGGCTTGTATATATATATATATATGTATATATATTGGAAAAATACTCAGACTTGAGGAGAGTACTGAACAATGTACTACAAGCATCAATGTTGACATCGGTCATGTTTATCATAGGCAGTATGTTGATTTGTAGTTTACCAGCGTTTCTATTCCTGTGGATGATTTTACACTTCTGTCATGTGCTCTATAAAAGTGTCTCAGATTATCATCTTGCTCCCCATCCTCAAAATATGTAAACACCCACACCTACAACTCAAAGTAGACCTGAGGGTCTGATCACTGTCGCATGAAGAAATCGATAATCGGCGACTGCTCTCCTAGTTCCATAAGGTAGTGACACTTCCACATTGATACAATACAGTTACGAGTCCAAAGTTTATTTTTAGAAATCTATTTGTGGAACGGAGGACCACTAGGGTCTACGTGCTCCCTGTCAACGAAATTCAAGTCAGCTGCTACTGAAATGGATCAACAGTTTTCTAATTGATTGTAGATAATACAAAAACATCAGATATAATATTTATTTCCTTTATGACTACATGGTTATACAATTACTGTACGTTGGTTTTGCATGGTCAAAACTCTAACTGATTTAGGTCAAAATAGCGATCCATGCAGTTCCTAAAAATAGAAATAAATAATGCTATGCGGGGAAATCCCTTGCAGACAGACAAATCTACGCCCTCTACACAATTCGTTTTCTTGTGGAAAATATCCACATTTATTGGCTATTTTGACGAGATCCTACTTATCTTATAATTTCAAAATGTTGTCCACTAAACACTGCTGCTGTGGATTATGTCGTAGTGACTCGCGTTATGAGGCTAGACCGCATATGAAGGGTGTTACTTGTATCTGTCAGCGATGGGTTCGAGCAAGTGGAAGGGCGGAGTTTACCAAGAATGTGAAAAAAGACACATTTGCAGCAAACATTTCGTGGGTGAATCGACCTACTGATAACCACCCACATCCAATCCTGCCCTCTCAAGCCCATGAGCATGTTAGTCCACCAAGCACTGTAGCAGTACAATGTTGTCCAATTCCATATCAAATATGGTTTATTTATTCTTTGTCAACTACAGAGGCGCCGAGTCTACACTGTGCCTCATGCGGATCTGCGCAAGTGTCCACAGTGAGTTAGCATAAGGAAATAATGCCACTGTCACAGATGCAATTATCTATATCATTGGATAGCTCCTATCATTTTGGAGTATTTTGAACCCCATAAACAAGTACAGTAGATAAATAGTAACGTCAGTAGTGATTTTTAAAAAATGCATTTTTGATGGTTGCCGTGGAAAATAGCACAACCGCACATAACCCAACTCATTTTTAATGCCAGGGTTCAGAATATCTTCTCGTATCATCAAGGCTCACAGTTATGCCCCTTGCTCTTGATGTTCCATAATCGGGGATGCTGCATCTATAATTATAAAATATTGGGTATGGCATCTCGTCCATTCAGTGGGTCTAGCAGAAGTGGCTATGATGGAGACCGTACCTTTCCACCTTGTTCACCAGTTTATAGTCCTTGACACTCCAACCAACGCTTCGTTTGAATGTTGGAATAACTGTCAATACGATTAATGTCTATCTTTGATCCAGGGACACCGTCCTCTAATAATAAAAACCTTTGGAAATGGGTCGGATGTCGACATTGTTTATTTTTCAATTCATCGAGATTGTCCGCATAGAGAGCGTGGTAACTGTGACGTCAACATTGGTTTGAATAACGGAAGCATTTCATGCTTTCCTCTCGGCAGCCGCTGATGCTGTGGGTTTGTCGTTGATCAAAGTCGCTGACTCAAAATTCATAATGGTCATACATTTTTTTTCTGAGAAGGTGGAAATGATGCTCCTTTGATTCCACGGAGAAAATAATTTAGGCAACTACATATCCGTAACCGTTTCAAAACGTCGCCAACATTTCATACTTTCAGGCATTTTGTCATGAGTAATATTCGGTACATTAATTAATTATGCTCACATTTATTATAAACATATATTTATTTATGACAACATTGTGAACATTATTTGTGAGAAATGTGTAAAAGTAGTAGGCCTAAATGTTGTTTGAGGTGTTTACCACGAGGACGCTTCTTATGTACATTTCCCGAGTCTTGATTCTGATTCTTGGAGTGTTGTGTCATTTTTCAGCCAGCGCAAGATTGGAATCCAGATTAAAAAACCTAGTGACCATAAACACTGGAAAAAAAAATCATGAGATCCCTGTATATATCAAGAAAATACTAAAACTTCTCAATGCTGTAATAATTTTAACCGTGATATTTTATAATCGAAACAAATTGTGTTTGTATGTATCAGCCGTTATGAGTTCACTGCTGAACAGAGGCCTCTTTAATATGGTACGACTCACAACTCCACCAACCTCTGCCACGTCACTCCTGCAAATTTCTCTATCTCATCTCCACCTGTCTGGTCTCTCCATTGTACGCTTCCCTTCTAGTGGTGTCCACTCAGTAAGACATTCCGTCATCATTCGTTCAACCAATTCCACTTCCTCTTTTTTTTTTTTTTTTCTGCCTCCACAATATCTTTCCAGACTGCTTTCTCACCCAACTTGCTCTATTTCTACCTTTTACCGTTATTCACTCCATTGGTCTCACCAATTTCCTCTGTGACCCCCATAGCTTCCTCCATCGCCTTCGCCAGTTTCCAAGTTTCACATTCGTATATTATACATTGTAAACGTTGCGTGTCAAACATAAAGGTAGATAGTATTTCATGATATCCTTATACTTACCAAACATTTTCCAACCAATTGAAATAAGCCTTTATGTTTTATTATAATTATTTTAGTCATTTTCACCACCCGGCCTAAATGATGATGCTCCAACTTCTTCAACTCTCTCGCTGTCGATTATAATATCTTTACTTTGACCTGCCGGGTTGAGCATTACTTTGGTTTTACTAGTTCATTTTAAACCTACTCTGAGACTCCTTGTTCAGATATATTAGCACATCTTGTACGCCATCTGCTCTTTCTGAAACAAAAACTGTCATCCTGAAATCTTAACAGATTAAAATGTTCACCATTAATCTTTAGACATTTCTCTTCCCAACTCAGCCTTCTGAAAATCTCTTCTAAGCAAGCTGTAAATAGTTTGGGTGATATTGTATCGCCTTGCCGTACTCCTTTCTCGATCTTTATATTTTCTGTATCTGGATAGGAGGTAAAGGGAACACGGGCTGAGGGAAATACTTTTATTCCTGACTAGTTTCGCCTGAGGGGATTCTTCAGAGCCTCCTATCCACATTCACAATGTTCACACATTTCCTGTGTCTTTATGTAGTCAAATTACAGCGGTACCTTTTGCATAAATATTTTCTAGAACCTTTACGATGTGTTTGTATGCACCCAGCTTGTGTAATGAGTTTAGTATTTGTTTTACCGAGTGTAAGGCTAAACAAATAAATGTATTGTATTCTGTCGTTTTCACGATTAGTTGACTCATCGTCTGCACATAGTTTAGAGTCGAATATCCGCTTCTAAAGCCTGCTTGCTCTTTTGTTTTGCACCCAGAAGTCTACCTTTTTTTTTTTTTTTTTTAGAATACTTTAATGCATTTGATAAGCTAATCTGTCGGTAGTTACTAAGGTCTTTCTGGTCTCCTTTTTATGAAGTAAAACTACTATACCATTGCACCATGATTCAGGAAAAATTTCTTAAGGTAAACACTGGTTGTATAACCGAACTAATTTGCAATGAACTTCCTCAGCACATTTTAGAAGATTTGTCGATATACCATCTCCCCGAGGTACTTCGTTTCACACTGAGCAAACTTTACTTCTTACCATGCAACTTCTGGTACGCCACTAACATCTACAGATAAATATATTGACTACGGTCTTTGAGGAGTAAAGATCTTGGTCAAATTCTCCTACATTTTACCATTCTGTCCCTGCATTTAAAAATTTCTAGCTTTCAAAGATATTATTTACTGCCTCTCTAAACTTACTCTGTGCTCGACCCCTGTCATACTTTTACCTCTCCGAATAGTTTCCTCTATTTCATCCTTATTTCTCTCTCACACACAGTCTAATCTATGCCTTTTGTTGATAAGCTTGTTTAGTTCTATTCCCTATTTCGTCTCTCCAGCTTTTAATCTGCACACACGCACACACACACACACATATATATAGATAGATAGATAGCTATACTTTTTATTTTGTTCATTAATTTATTTTTCCGTGGGCCTGGTTTGTTTGCAGTATGATCCTGTATAAATCGGGCACATCCGATCTGTTTCCTTTTCTATTTTCCCGAATGGTCATTCCACGCCTGCTTCAGTGAATACATGTATCCTATTTCAGGAAGGCCTCGTTAGCTTTTTTTATATAACTACACCATGTTTTGCCATTTGTATTCACCAATCACAATTTTCAATTCCAAATCGCGATGCTCTTCGAACAGGATTTTTTTTTTTTCTCTCTCTCTCTCTCGTTCTAGAACCGAATAGCCTTTTGTTACCGTTAGCTAGAGGCATATCGGTATTGGATCACAAACTTTTATACTGGACTTTGGTTTGAACATTTTATATTTATCAGATGTTAACTGATGCGTGCTGAAAGTTCGGGTGTATGTAGTCTACATTTTAAATGCTTATGTTTCCCAGAGCTTACTCATATAAATTCAAGTGAAGAGACATATATTGTTCATTATTCTTGATTTGGAAGAATACATATATATGTGTATATATATATATATATATATATATATATATATATATATATATATATATATATATATATATATATAATACTTGGTTGACTATAATATATTATTGAAATAGTATAGATTTGAGATTATGACCACGGCGATTATTACATAATCTTACTGTTTTCGGTATGTTTTTCTTTTTAATTTATTGTCAACTATTGTACTTAAGTTTCTTACTGTCACTAGATTTATTTGTTTCTTTTGTTCATGTAGTTTGTTCACCCAGGGCAGTGAGCGAGATGCAGGGATGACCTGTCATCTAAGAGGAGCCAAGAAAAGTGGGATGGTGAATGGGAGTGGATTATGTGGGGGATGAAATGGGTGGGAGTGGATTTATGCCTCTGACTATTGACTGCCTC
This sequence comes from Oratosquilla oratoria, assembly GCF_046742065.1. Lineage (NCBI taxonomy): Eukaryota > Metazoa > Arthropoda > Malacostraca > Stomatopoda > Squillidae > Oratosquilla > Oratosquilla oratoria. Next base: position 60,589,185 of record NC_134794.1, on the reverse strand, counting down.
CCTTGTAAGTAAAAATATATATATATATATTTATATGGTGAGCTGGTATCCGTCCATGCCTCCAACCTGCAGGTGGTCGGGAACAATTCATGCATGAACGAAGAAAACAGTGTCCTCCACGGTACGATGCCACTGTCAGCATTGACGATACCATGAGGAGGAAGCTGATGCATCACGCACACGCACACAGTGATGTCCAAATCGCCTCAGGTCCGAGGCGGGTAGTGTCCGGGGCCAATTACTCAGTCTGAATATCCTTCCTAACCTCTGCACCACTGTCAGGGCTCGAACAGACCCCGAAATCCCCCACGCGGTTACCAGACGCGTGCTGTACCATTGAGCTACGACGAGCCCCCATAAGACATGGTATCGTAGCACGCATGGTGAGAGAGGCGAAGAGGAATAGACTGTGATATCCTCAAAGAAGATTTATAGGACCAGGAAGGAAGGAAGCAGAATAAGGAAAGAAAAATACTTTTGTTGAAAAGGTAACGCAGTCATTACCTCGTCCTAATTAATACTTGACAGGATTCTGGTTGGCCTAATTATATCATCACATCCCTTTATGACGGAACCTATAACTCGTTCATATCTGGTTACGACCTTTAGATGCTCTGCGTGGTAGAATAGTAGCAGACGGGACTCTCATTATGAGGGCCGAGGTCGAAGCCTCTGACGACCTGGTTTGGTTATAAACGAAACGCCCCAAAATGAAGACCTAACTGTAACCTGTGATAAGTCTAGGGAAAACTTACTCGTTACTAAAATATATATATATATATATTATATATATATATATATATATATATATATACAGTATATATATACAGAAAAAACTCAAAGTTGATCAAATACCAGGGCCTGACGGTTGGCATCTGATAATCTTGAAGGAAATGGAAAACGACATTGTTGTTCCATGAGAAATTATTTTCTAAAATTCATATCTGGAGATGTCCCAGGAAAATGGAAGTTAGCTAACGTTACGCACATATTCAAAAAGAGTGACAAAAAAAGAAGAAGACAGTGGTGGAAAAACAGAGACGCTATCGAACACCATTTAGAAAGTAATTTTTTATCAATGCCAGCATGGATTCTGACGGAAACGTTCTTGCGTGACCAACTTACTCGAATTCTACAACACGGTCATCTCAAATTATGACAAAAACAATATCGACATAGTGTATCTGAACTTTGCGAAGTCTTTTGATACCGTCCTGCAGGAAAGGCCACTTGCTAAATTAGCTTCACACTGAAGCCTATTAAGGAGGACTAGTAATTAGTTAAACGGTCGTTAACAGAGTTGTTCTAGATGGTAAAACTTCTAGATGGAAAAATTTTATGAGTGAAATTCCTCAGGGTTCTTTGGGCCACCTCTATCCATAGTATATAGAAATGACCACGGACTTCAAATTTGCTGATGATACAAAACTGTGCGGAATGGCAAATTATCACTTAAACCAATTAGATATTCAAGAAGATTTAGATAATCTACAGCAGTGGTCTGAAAAGTGGCTAATGAAATTTAACACAAGTAAATGCAAGGTTGTGCACATGGGTAAAAATAACAATAAGTACGATTATCAAGTTATTTGGAAATTCGTTAACAAAAATGGATAGTGGAAAAGATCTCTGCGTAATTATCGGTAATGACCTCATATCATCTAAGCAGTGTATTTCCGCCTTAGAAAAAGCAAATAAGACTAGGATCAATTACGCAATCTTTTTATTTTTAAAACCCATCTGTCAACAAGCCATATAAATAGTTAGTTCGTCCGCATTTTGCCAGCTGCAAAACTGAATCCAAATATGAAAAATAAATCAAACGAAAATCGACTAAGATATACGAATACATTTTCTCTAAAAAGCGTAGAATCAGGGGTGATTTGATACAGGTTTTTAACCTCATCCATGCGATGATTCTAAAGAGAATTGACAACATAAAAAATTACAAAATTTTCACACTGAATGTGAACCAGACAAGAAATAATGGTCCCAAACGGTCAGGAAGTAGATTTGATTTGGAAGTGAATAGAAACAACTTTGCCAACCGTGTAGTTAATGAATGGAATAAACTTCCTGCAGAGGCAGTGCACTGTAGTACAGTTCGAAGTTTTAAGATTCATTTAGATAAACACCTAAGTAAAATGCAGTAATACCTGCCATTTATTTTAGGTTTATTTTTTATCATATACTTATATTTTATGATCAATTATTATCTATTTTTTATTGTTTATCGTGATCTGTTCATTAATTTTATTTATTTTATTTTTCATTCATTTTTTCTCGCATCCGACCTAGTATTTACACGAGTTGAGGTGTGTGCGCGTGGTCGTAAGTGCTTACGTCTGTGCAATATATGTATATATATATATATATATATGTATATATATATATATATATATATATATATATATATATATATATATATAATATGTGTGTGTATGTATGTATATGTTATACGTATGTGTATAGATACAGCGTATGCGTATGTGAAATTAAAAATTATGTTTATGATTCCAGCAGTTTTGTCTGCTGTTTCTCTTAGTCCGGGATTGATTTTACTTTATTTAATTAATTATTTTTCTTACAAAGGAAGATAACTTAAAATGTCTCCGAACTTCATAGGAAGGTGTAGGAAGGAGGGAGAGTCGGGAAACACAACAGAGACCGGAAGCATTGGGAGCAGAGAAAGGCAAATGAGGGAAAGAACATAAGAATGAAGGAGGCTGCAGGAGACCATAGGGCCTACACTGGAGCAGAGGAGGAAGGGGGAAGGCTACAAAAGAAGGGCCAACGAGAGAGAGAGAGGGGGGGGGGTTGGAAGAAGAGCAAGGTAGAGGAAAAGAGAGGAGAGAGTAGACAAAATTATTAAGAACCATTCTTTGTGGGTGTGTATTTACTAATTGTTGTGGTGTACAGTGGAGTATACCTAACCTCAAGTTCATGCACAGTTCCAAATTAATCTATATCCTTGTGTATGTATGAATATGTATGTGTGTATGAGTATGTATGCATTCGTGTATATGAGTCTTGTGCCCTTTTTCATTTGCATCATAAGATTACATATGATGTATTCACTCCTCGATGTTGCCCGTCTTCCCTCTTGTGAAGAGTCGCCTTACGAGACTCGAAAGATTGCATCCGGTTTTGAAGAAGTTAATCAAAATACGCTCTGAGATCCCAAAGAATATTTTCATATTTTATTAAACTTTCTTTGTGTGTCACATTTCGTCACACCAGAGTGAATGAAAAATTTTATATAATAGAAAATATATATATATATCTAGGTATTCCTTCACTTTAGGGTTTCGTTTTTTTTTTTTTTTTCTTCGCTTTACCACCTCCTCGTGGGTGATATGTGTAATGGCCTTCTGTCAGGGGAGCTGATATTATGTTATATACATCATATGTAATTAATAAGAGCTACACTGTCGAGCAAGGAAGGGAGGGGACGGTGGATGTGGGGCGTGATTTTGTGTGGATGATAACCCAGCCCTTGATGGGATTTCTCACCGTCTTCTCTATATTCCGCATGAGGGGAGAGGAGGGATGGTCGCCGATCTGAACCGGCTTTGCTTTGGATGCACCGCGTCTTGCTACACTGTTTCTGACCCGGGCGGTCGCCGGGAGACAGGGATGACCCTTCGTCCACGAGGAGCTAAGAAGAGAAGGAAATAAGGATGGAGGATGGGAGTGGATGCGTGCCTTTGATTTGGCTACCTTCCTTATAATAGGAGAAGAAACCCTTCGTTTATGAATAGATAGACGCTTATGGGGAGGCATCGTCGAGAAATTGCAAAGGTTTACAATTTTGTCGTTTTCTGAAGGTCACTCTTTAAAACGCCGTTTTGTCTGTTCTCTGTGCAAGTCTGGTAACTTGTATAATCTTTCCTCCCCAAATATATATAATTTTGACTGACTGTACATACTCAGACTGTCATAGCTTCTTCTCACATATAACTTCGTTCTTCCCTTTCATTTATAAACTCGAGTCCTGATGGTGATGGTGTGTGATAGTGTGTTGCAAGTGGCAAGTTATCCAGACGTGAAAAAACAAGTTTGAGCCGTTGTTCAAAGGATTGTTTACAAAATAATGATGCCGGTTCACAGTCTGAGCGCATGATAATCAGTGCCTCCTGGGGTAGGAAGACCCGAGTTTAGTGTAATTGTTATTACTGCCACGTAATCACAGAAGTACTTACATACATATATCAAAGACTTTTTCCCCCTTATACGGGAGGTAGCCAATCACAGAAGTAAAAACATTAAAGACGTTTATATTTTGTGTGTGTAGGAGGCGAGGAACCTACGCTAGGAGGCGCTGAGTAACTGCGGCCGAAGCCGACACCTTTGACTTAGGCGCTTTAAGGACCGTTGTAGGCAGGTAATCAACATTCACTGCTGGGAATCTGAGCTATGTGCGGGATTCGAACCCGCGACTAAGGGAAAGCGAGACCGGCACGATTTCGAGGACTGCACGGGCTGGCGTTTTGTGTGAAACTATTTATTTTGTCATTATTTGATTTATATTGTTTTAGTGTGTTTTATCAATTATATATTATATTCATTAATTAATTTACTTATTTTTTGTATTTAGGCATTTATTTTATTATTTATTTGTTTATTTATTTATTGTGGAACGCTTGTAATACAGATTCTTAAAAGTCGTAAAAGTCTTGACATCGTAGAAGACATTAACTTGTGTATCACTCAGAATTGCAACTGTGTTAAACTTATGAATAAAAAAAAAAATCTCTTCTTTTTCTTGCAGAATTTGAGGGAAAAGAAAGAAAGGAAATGTCCCCACCGCTGAATATGTCTGTGGAGTCAGAGTCAGTAGACTCTTCTGATAACAAGACTTGTCCCGGTTTGGTAACTTCTGATCCGGAGGTAGGTAGCGACACGGTTAGGGTGGATGGCGATGTGGAGGACCCAGTGGAGGGAGGGACGTCCGGGGTGGAGACGACGCCGACGAAGGAAGGAGACAGAAGAGGTGAAAAGAGGAGAATGGATCTGCAGCAAATGGAGAGCAATGTGGACTTCAAGAAATGCAAAGCCCTGCATGACAAAATCGCCAGCGGACGCAAGGTCAGTAGCTCTTCCATTTATGTGTTCGTTTGTTTATTTTGTTTATTCGTTTGTATTTGTTTGTTTGTTTGTTAAGTCTCGGGAAAGATTGTTAAGTGGCCTCTACATACGTTCCCTCACACACGCACACACACACACACACACACACACACACACACACACACACACACACACAAATCTAATTTCCGTACAGATGCATGAATATTTGGAGTCGCTTAATAAGAGGGCGATATAACCCAAACTGGAACAATACGTGAATTAACATCTAAGTAAGACAATTGGAAAACAAGGCAATAGACCAACTTGGAACCATACATTAATTTATTTAAAGTTACAGGGTAAGATTAATTGGAGGTTGCTAAGGGACAGGACCTCACGAGCGTTGCCCCTTTCCTGAGAGAGAGACATTAGATACAGAAAGACAGCAATGAACACTACTCGTATATGCGGACAGTCAAGCGGTCTCACCACACCCACGGACGCACGCACAGACTGAAGAAACAATGATACAGACAGACAGACACACGTTGGCACGTTTGTCCATATTCAGTTTCCCTTTCACTAAACATCAAAAAGATCCAAAGGTTGCTTTTACCACCCACGTGAGCATGGCACAGTGGGAAAAGAGAGATAGAGAGAGAGAAAGAGAGAGAGAGAGAGAGAGACAACCCCCACGTGTTTTCCATGAGAATCGTCCCTTGGAGTCTACGAAGATAATTCTTATTCCCCCTGGAGCTCTGAGCAACACTCTTTTCTTTTGTTATATTCAATTAATTGTTGTCGAATAGCATGGCCGATGCTCTTTAAGTATTTGTTGTCGAATAGCATGACCGATGCAATTTCAACAAGATTTGTTCGTTCTGCTCTAGTGCAAGGGATCCAGTCAGGGGTACATTTTTCTTCACACAGTCTGCTCTTGGTTGATATTTTTTGTTAACTTTTATGGCCTTTCGAAATGTCCGTGCATTCGCACTCGTACTAGTGCGCGTGCACACACACACACTCAAACGCGCGCGCGCACAAACGCACACACACACACACACACACACACAGTGTAGTGGTACTATGCGTGTCCGCCAATTCATTAATTTAAAATCAGTCCTCGCCTAAGGCTGAAACGTATTACAGCACTGCAAGCCGGTACTTCAGTAGTGATGGGCAAGGAGGTGTGTGTGTGTTCCTGAAACAACTCGAATTACCCCGCAAACAGACACGAGACCTGACCATAGTGCAGTGACGGTAGGGTCTGTAGGGCGGCTTCTCGTGAGTCCCCCTACATTCTATGTTCCATGGTCTTTTCTCTATATATTTCCCACCCCAAGGTCGAGGGAAGGAAGTAGAGAGCAGGATCTAGGAAAGGAAGGAACCTTAGGAGGATGGCGTCCTGTGGGAAGAGGAGAAAGTTTTCTGGGATGAAGACGAAAGGAGCTCTCTCTCTCTCTCTCTCTTTCTCTCTCTCTCTCTCTCTCTCTCTCTCTCTCTCTCTCTCTCTCTCTCTCTCTCTCTTTCTATTTAACTCCTCTTAGAACAGTTCCTCATCATTCATCGGTGTATGCCAACTTCACTAATCAGATTATCTCATTTTATACAACATTTTGCTTAACAGTTCTTCAGATCCTTCTCTATCTCTTCTATCTATCGAGTACTCTCCTTTTCTACTTCATAAGATTCCCTCTTGATCGTATTGGTGGGGCACATACAGGTGGGGTGTGGTACTCAGTCAATATGTTTTGTCAATGATATCGATCAAGTACGGAGTGTTATGGCTGACTCGTGTATACATACACACATATATATATATATATATATATATATATATATATATATATATATATGTGTATGTGTGTGTGTGTGTGTGTGTGTATGCCTATAAGAACACGGGTACGTGTGTTCACTTATGCAAAGTAGGCCACTTGGAAAAAGAAACTAACGAAGCAGAGCGCTTTCGTATATTACATCCAGTGCAAAAAGTAAAGATGTAATATTCGAAAGCGCTCTGCTTCGTTAGTTTCTTTTTCCAAGTGGTCTACTTTGCATATATATGTATGTATGTATGTATATAAATTCATAATATGACTTCCTGGTCTTAGGAATTACTGGGCGCTTGAGGAAAAGACAATGATTCTGTAAACTTTCTATTTCATTTGCCACCTGGCTCTTGCGACGTTGCCGCCCAAGATATATATATATATATATATATATATATAGAGAGAGAGAGAGAGAGAGAGAGAGAGAGAGAGAGGGAGAGAGAGAGGTAGCGAGCCCCTCTAAGAAGAGTGATGTGGCAGAAGAATGAGCCTCACCGAGCCGTGCCTAAAGGCTCAAGTCAAAATCGGTAGAGTATAATTTGTAACGTTTGAGTTGAATGTGGCGTGCGGTGGATGCGTAGAAGAGAAGACCCTTCTTCCAGGCGTATGGTGAAATTATGCTGTGCTTGGAGCGTGCCTTGCCTGCGGTACGATATGCTGGGCTTGGTCCTTATGCATTTCGCCGCGTTTCACTTTTACAGAGCGATCTGACTTTTCCCGGTAATTCGGAATATTTTGAATAATAATGGTCTTTTGCCGAAATGTATGCTTAAGGTAATTTTCCTTGAGTACTTGTACTGACTGCTCCAAGTCTCGCCTGAGTTTATTTTTATTTATTTTATTTTATTTATTTATTTATATGTCTCTGTGTTTGCTGCTGAACTGTCTTTATTTACGATTTTTTTTTACAACATAGCTTGCTACTCATCTCAGTGGCTAAGGGGTTCCATTTGAATTAATTCTCGTCATCGTTTTCATTAATCTTCATTAAATGTTTTCTGTTTTTCCTCTCTCCCTAACCTATGATTTTTTTATTCTTATTTTTCTTTTGCAGTTCCCCATGAAATATTTTCTGTTTTCCTCATTCTTTCTTTATATATCAGACTTAGTGACAGATTGTGCACTTGCGTATCAAGCCATCTCCCCACGTGACGTCATCATGCAGCGTTCTGACGTCATGTCGCGTCGTCTTGGTGCAAGTCTATTGTTTGGAGTGCATTGGAGTGTACCCGAGATTATTATAAGTTCTTGCGTCTTTTCTCTCTCTCTCTCTCTCATAACTACATTATTCTGTCAAGGTATTTTTTCTGTACGGTTATTAACATGTAATGGGAATTGAAATTTGTATTTTTATATTTATTTTACCACAATTTTTATTTGTTATTTGTTTATTTTTTATATAATCATTATTCTTTTTTATCTCTTTTATTTTATTGTATTTTTTTTTTTATCTATTTTACATTTTGCAGCACAGTGGTAAGATACAGGTATAGTAATTCCGTAGCTAATGTGCAAGCCTTGGTCTTGATAAATTAAGTTCACGTACACACGCGCGCGCACACACACATACACACACGCGCGCGCAATTTCGAGCCCTATGTGTGTTTGTGTATTTATATGAAACATCACTACATGTGAACTACATCTCCCAGTAATACATACGAATAATTGAACTTCCTATTCGTTCTGTTAAAGAATGTAAAATGTCACAATATGACTTTTTATATCAGAAACACAGATATAATCAGAAAGTTACCGATAACACTAAATAATCACGGTCGTTGAATTCTTGATAATAACGGCAAGTGAAGATTAAGCACTAATTGTTATATTTTGTTTGTTTATTTTCTTTGTTGTTTTACTTTAATTCGTTTGTTTATTTACTAAGTTCGTTAAGTAATGTATTAATTTATTCATCTTCGTCTCCATTTATTTTTGTTGTATTATTTTATTCGATTTATATTATTATTTTATTATCGTTATTGATTTTTATATTTTCATTTTTCCTTATGTTCTGTGTACGCGTCTTTATACGTGCGTGGTACACATGTAATACCAGGGTAGACGTTACCAACTCACATAAACCTATGACGTCATCACCACCACCTTTGCCTTCAGTGTTTCGACAGCCTGGACTCCCCTACCTCCTTCCCCATTCCTCCCCTCCCTCCCCTACTCTTCCTCCCCTCCCTCCCCTACCCTTCCTCCCCCTCCCTCTGCTCCTCTTCCTTCTCCCTCCTACTCCTTTCTGTCCCCCCTCTCCCCCCTTCCCCCCCCCTCTGCCCCCTCCACCCCGCCGTAGTATGAAGGTCCTTCATTGGCTGCTGACGTCGTCATTCCTTGGTGACGTCGATTGTATTAGCAGACCCAACCGATGGAATACTTGCCTTTTCTTCTTCTTCTTCTTCTTCTTCTTCTTCTTTGTAAGATATAAAAGGGCGGAGGCACATTTTGGAAATATTACCCCTTCCCTTTATATATATATATATATATATATATATATATATATATATATATATATATATATAATTTACTTTTTGCATGTGATTTTTCTTTCTGTTATCAGCCTGACCTTACATGGCCTAACCTAATTCACGTCACCTAAGTTAATATAGTTTCTTTGACCCAGTGTGTGTCAACCCTTTTGACTCCATCCCTCCCCACCCACCCCACCCACCTTCGTGAATTATCAACGTTCATGCGGCTCACTTTAATTTTTCTCCCAAATCATTCCCCGCCAATATATATATATATATATATATATATATATATATGTATATATATATATATATATATATATATATATATGTATATATATATATATATATATATATATATATATATATATTAGTAGTGATAATGATAATAACAATGAATGAATAAATAGATAGAAATATAATAAAATTATGATAATGATAATGACAAATAATTAGAATTATAATAATAATGATAATAATAATATTAATATAATGTCAGTGATAATGATAATGAAAAATAAATAGATAAATAGAATTATAATAATAATAGTAATAATATAAAATTAATGATAACAATGATATAATGTTGATGAAGAGAAATCCTTTGTTTTGTTACAAAGTTGGCAATCCTAACCATCGTCTACCAAGACAGAGTGAAGTTATTATTATTATTTTTTTTTTATATATTTTTTTTTATTCAAATGCCTCACATTACATAGAAATGCATATTTAGTAAAAGCAGGCCATGGCCCCTATGTTTAGAACCATTGATCTAGCCAAAACTAACCTAACTTAATCCATCTAGCCTAACCTAAGCGAATCTAACTCGTCTAATCTTCATTAACCCAACTAACCTAGTTTAATCCATTTAATTTAACCTAACCTAACCTGAGCCTCTGCCCGTACCCAGTTAGCAAGATGCCAGTATTTATTAATTTATTTGTATATTTGTTTATTTTATTTATTATTGGCTGCTTGTTACTGTGGCAAAGTAGCATGCAGTCGATACTTTAGGGTCTATATGGGGCGCCCCTACGGACCAGAGCCACACATCATTTTGTCTATGATAGAGGAAAACTCTGTTCATAGAAAAATTATGACACTTTTATACTACGACTGTCCCTCCGTTATGCTGTCCCCCAACCCTTGTTGCTATACTGTACCATTTCTTTGAGTATTTTCTTTTTCTATGGTGGGGGAATTCCCTGTGGTGGGGGAAAAGAATACTGCCACCAAGTATTCCCACTTGGATCGTAAGAGTCGAGGAAAAAAGGGACGGGGATTGGGACTAGGCATCCCTCTCCTTGTAGCCCTACAGGGCACATTACTAGAAAAGAAGGCAGAGGCATAAGAGGGGCTGGAGGGCCTCGGTCCAGCACCCTAAGGTTTGGGTCTTTTAATGTGCGTGGATGTGGTACAGATGAGAGTAAAAGGGAAGAGATAGGTAGTATGTTTGTGAGAAGAAAGATGGATGTGTTGGCTTTGAGTGAAACTAAGCTGAAAGGGAAGGGCGATTGTAAGTTTGGGAGTGTAAGTGGGAGGTTATCAGGAGTGAAGAGAGGGCGAGGAAGGGAAGGGGTGGCTATACTAGTAAGTGAAGAGATAGGTAAACGTGTAGTGGAGTGGAAGGAGGTTTCCTCAAGGATAATGTGGATGAAGGTGAAACTGGGAAAGGAGATGTGGGTTTTTGTAAGTGCATATGGGCCTGGCAGTGAGAAGAATGTAGAAGAAAGGGAGGCCTTTTGGATAGATTTAAATGAGTGCATAGAGGGTTTAGGGAGAAGTGTAAATGTAATAGTACTGGGAGACCTTAATGCTAGGGTAGGAAAGGAGCCAATTGATGGAGTGGTTGGGAAATGTGGAGTTCCAGGAAAGAATCGTAGTGGAGAGTTGATGGTGGAAATGTGTCTAGAAAGAGAGTTGATTATAGCAAATACAGTGTTTCGGAAGAAAGTCAAGCATAAGTACACATGGGAGAGGGTGGTGGAGGGAAAGGTGGTAGATAGAGTTTTAATGGACTATGTAGTGGTAAATAGGACTATGATAGGAAGAGTTAGGGATGTACATGTGCTAAGGGGAGAGGGTGGGGGAATATCAGATCATTTTCTGGTGGAAGGTAAGTTGAGAGTGGAGGACAGATGGAGGAAGAGGAAAGGGACAAAAGGTAGGGAGGTGCTTAGAGTGAACTCTCTAAACGAAGAGGAAAAGGAGAAGGAGTACAAGAGGAAGCTGAAGGAGGAGTGGGAGGGAGTGAAGGCTAGAGTGGAGGTAGGTGTGGAGGAGGAATGGGGATGGTTCAAGGAGGGAGTCACAAAGTGTGCAAGGATGGTGTGTGGAACAAGAAGGTCAGGAGGAAATAGAAGGAAGGGTAGTGAATGGTGGGATGAGGAAATGAAGAAGGTTGTAGAAGAGAAGAAGCGAGCTTTCACAGATTGATTACAAAGTAGGACGAGGGAGTCATATGAGACTTACAGGGAAAAGAAAAGAGAAGTAATGAAAAAGGTAAAGGAGGCAAAGAGGAGAGCAGATGTAAAATGGGGTAAGAGTATGACAGAAAATTTTGAAAGTAATAAAAAGATGTTTTGGAAAGAAATTAAGAGAGGAAGAGGAGGCGAATCAAGTAGAGAAGAAAAGGTAAAAGGTGCAGATGGAGAGATGATAATGGAGGAGAAGGCAGTAAGGGGAAGATGGGCAGAATATTTTAGGGAGTTGCTTAATGTGAAGGAGGATAGGGAGGGAAAGATAGCTGCAGTGGGAAATGCTAAGAAAATGAGAGTGATGAGTGAGGAAAATGGAGGATAAATAAGGAAGGATGAAGTGAAGGCAGCAGTTAAGATGATGAAAGCAGGTAAGGCACCTGGTCTGGATGGATGCCATGCAGAATGTCTTAAAAAAGGAGGTATAGTGATGGTGGACTGGTTGGTGAGGTTATTTAATGTTTGCTGGAGAGAAGGTAGAGTGCCAGAGGACTGGAGGAGTGCGTGTATAGTTCCACTTTACAAGGGAAAGGGGGACAAGTGTGAATGTAGTAGTTTCAGAGGGATTAGCTTGTTAAGTGTAGTTGGGAAGGCTTATGGGAGGGTCTTGATTAAGAGGATTAGAGGAGGAACAGAGGGAGTAATTGGCGAGGGACAGTGTGGGTTTAGGACAGGTAGAGGTTGTGTAGGTCAGATTTTTGTGGTAAGACAGATATGTGAGAAAGCTATAGGTAAGGGGAAGGATGTTTTCTGGGCCTTTATGGATCTGGAAAAGGCTTACGACAGGGTAGACAGAAAGGCACTGTGGGAGGTTATGCGGATATACGGGATAGGAGGAAAGCTTCTGGGAGCTGTCAAGAGTTTTTATGAGAGTAGTAGAGCTTGTGTCAGGATTAGAAATGGAGAGAGTGAGTGGTTTGAGGTAAAGGTGGGACTTCGTCAGGGATGCGTTATGTCACCCTGGCTGTTCAACTTATACATGGATGGGGTGGTGCGAGAGGTAAATGCAAGGGTAGTGGGTCAGGGATTGGAGATGGTTAAGGAAAATGGAGAAAAGTGGGAGGTGAGCCATCTGTTGTTTGCGGACGACACTGCGCTTGTGGCAGGATCGGAGGAGGGATTGAGGAAGTTGGTGACAGAGTTTGGGAGAGTGTGTGATAGAAGAAAGCTGAAGATAAATGTGGGGAAAAGTAAGGTGATGAGATGTACAAGAGGTGAAAGTGGCAGTAATCTGGAAGTGAGCATTAAGGGAGAGCAACTGGAGGAAGTGGATAGTTTTAGATATTTGGGTGCAAATGTGGGAGGAAAGGGTGGAGTGAAAGTGGAGGTAGAATGTAGATTGAGAGAAGCGAGTAAATGCCTTGGTGGATTAAAAAGTGTAATGAGGAATAGGAATCTGGGAATGGATGCTAAGAAGAGACTGTATGAAGGAGTGATTGTGCCAACAGCACTGTATGGAGCAGAAACATGGAACATGAGAGAGGAAGAGAGAAGGAACTTGAATGTGTTTGAGATGAAGTGTCTGAGAAGTATGATGGGGGTTACTAGGCTAGATAGAGTGAGAAATGAGGAAGTGAGGAGGAGAACAGGGGTGGAAAGGGAGCTGGGAGATAGGATGGATGAAAGAGTATTAGGATGGTTTGGACACATGGAAAGAATGAGTGAAGAAAAACTAGTAAAGGAGGTATGGAAGGCAGATGTGGAGGGAGTGAACATGAGGGGACGTCCTAGGATGAGATGGATGGATGGGGTGAAGGGGGCTTTGGGGAAGAGGGGAATGTCTGTTGAGGAAGGACGGGAGAGGACAGAAGACAGGGGTGAATGGAGAATGGTTGTATATGGAAAATGTTGTGATGCATGAGGTGGATTGGACGGGGGAATGGGGGTGAGGTAGTGTGTGTGAGCAAAAATTTTTGACGCAGCCCGAAGGGATTTCTCCCCGTCCTCTCCTTTATATGGGGGGACGGAGAGGGGGGTCACCGATTTAATGAAGCGGCCTTGCTGTGGATGTGCTGTGTCCTGCGACACTGCTTCTGACCCAGGGCAGTGGACAGGGTGCAAGGATGACCCGTCATCTAGGAGGTGCTAAGATGGGAGGGAGGGTGGAGGGGTGTGGAGTGCCTTGTCCTTTTTGGCTACCCCCCTGGTAAGGGGGGAAAAGCCTTGGTATATGTATGTATTATTATTATTATTATTATTATTATTTGTAATCATTACCTTTTGGAGAAGGCTTATAGCAGAGTATACAGGAAGACACTGAGGGAGGTGTTGCAGATATATTGGATTGGAGGAAAGCTGTTAAGGGCAGTCAAGATTTTTTGAGGAAGCATTAGACCCTGTGTTGTAATTCGACCTGGAGAGAATGAGTGGTTTGAGGTAAAGGTGAGGATGCGTCAGGGCTGTGTCATGTCGCCATGGCTGTTCAGTTTTGTGTAGATGGATGTGGTGGTACGGGAGGTAAACGCGACGGTAATGGGCAGGGGACTGGAGGTGGTTAAAGAAAAGGGAGAGAAGTTGGGGGTGAGCCAGTCGTTGTTTGCGGACGACACTGCTTGTGGCAGGGCCAGAGGAGGGATTAAGGCAGTGACGGATTTTGGGAAGGTTTGCGAAAGAAGGAAGTTGAAGGCAAATGTTGGTCAAAGTGAGGTGCACGAGAGGAGAGGATGGCAGCGAGTTGGAAGTGGAGGCGGAAGTTGTAGATTGTGTTCGGGGATTAAAAAGTGCCATGGGAAATAGGCATCTGGGAATGGGTGCAAATATATTATAAAGGATGTGATTGTGACGACGACGATACTGTATGGGGGGGGGCGGAGACTTGGAGATTGAGAGAGACAGGAAGGAGAAATTTAAATGACTCTGGGTGTGTCTGAGAGGTTTGGTAGGGGTTAGAAGGTTGGATAAAGTGAGAAACGAAGAGGTGAGGAGGAGAGCGAGAGGTGGAAAAGTAGATAGCAGATAGGTCTGGTGAAAATGCACTGACAGGGTTTGGACACGTGGAAAGAATGAGTGAAGAAAGATTAGCAAAAGAAGTGTGGATGGCAGAGGGGTGTGGGGTGAACTTGAGGAGAAGACTGAGGATGGGGTGAAAGGGGCTTTAAGTAAAAGGGGGATTACTTTTGAACATGGAAAGAAGGCAGGAGATAGGGGCGAGTGGGGGGAATGGGTGTATATGGGTGATACTTTGATGCAGCACGAAGGGAGGGCGCGGGTGATAGTGGGGGAACGGTTACGTGTGAATAATATTTTAACGCTGCCCCTGAGTGAGTTCCTCCCCGTCTTCTCAATTTTCCGCATGAGGGGACGGAGAGGGGGGTTCGTAGCCGATTAAGTGAAGCGACGGCCTTGCTTTGGATGTACTCTGTCTTGCTGCATTGCTTCTGGCCCGGGTAGTGGGCGGGATACGGGGATGACCCGGCATCCACGGGGAGCTAAGATGGGAAGGGGGAAAGGGTGATGGGTGTGGGTGTTTTACTATTCGCTCAAATGTGATGGGGAAGAAACTTGTGATGTATTTTGTGTATTTTTTTCTAATCTGACAAAAAATATCTCAAGTGTATAGAAAATAATGTGATTAACTGATCCTAATGATAAAACAATGATAATAATGAGGATGGTGGTGATAATAACAACATTAAATTATTGTATTACTGATAATGAGAACAGAAATACTTGTAATAATATTGATATTGGTAATGATAGTAAAGATCGATAGTAATATGATGATAATTAAAAATATATATATACTAATTGTGCAAATGGTAACGAGGAAAGAGGCGCCTAAAAGATGGCGTCAGGGATGGAATATTAATTATGATATTTACATTGATAAAAATTCATTTTTGATGTAGAGCGGTGTCGCCCCCTCCCCCCCACCACCTGCTATGACGTCAATGGCTCTGTATGACGTGCATGGCAGGTTTCGAGTGCATGATAAAATGCATGTAACCAAATATTCAAGTCGAACAAACAGAAATAATGGAACGCCTATTTATTTTTTATTTATTTATTTATTTATTTTGGGGGGTATAGTTGCAGATTATAATTAAAATTTAGTTGTTTCTTACATAAATAGATGCATGTTTGCTGTTTTGTAGCCGTTGGAGTTCTGCTAATGAGGTGCCGGTTGAATGAAAGTTAATAAAGATAGGATGATTTTGCTTCAAATAATGAAGCCATGTGATGTATATGTGCGTATGTGTGTATATGTATATATTTTTCCTCTATGTATACTAAAAATAAATTTCATTGTAATGTTATTTTTCGAATGAGCTCCCTCGCTGCCCCTTTTGATGCCCTAATACATTTTGAGATCATGCTTAATACGTGCATTATCGTGCAGAGCTGCATATTTTCTGCATATGCTAATCCCAGTGATAATTAATGGTTGATGTTAATCGCAGTGTTACCAGGCAGTGTTTGGTCAAAGCCATTATGCCAACCGAATGCATTCACTGATTTATTTATACCAACAGACTAAAACAACTTCGATCGTCATTTACAGCGTCAGGAGGTCCCCGAATTACGACGAAATTCCGTTCCTACGCCACGTTGTAAACCGATTTTCGTCTTAGGTCGGAACTCGCATAATTACAAAGGATTACAAAGGCGGAGCATGCCGACAGGAGACCTTTTGATCCATATCTAGGTCGGATGCAAAAAAAAAAAAAAAAAAAAAAAAAAACATATTAATAATAAATTAAAACTATAATAATGTAAATAACAAATAAACACCTTCAATAGCGATTGCTCTACTTTTCTTCGATGCATTGATTGGTTAAAAAAAAAAATGCGATCTCGTCCTCGGTCTATCGTAGCGTGACGACACATTCCTCCGTCGCACTCACCAAATTATATACTCGTATGTGTACATACATACATATATATATATATATATATATATATATATATATATATATATTGGATAGAATCGCCAATGACGACGATGTCAATCAAATAATTCCGACAGTTGTCCCCGGGCTCGAACCCAGGACTTGCGCGGTGGCAGGTCTATGCTTCTACCAACTACGCTACTGAGACTAAAATTCTTCAACCTCGGGGTTAATCTAACTCCCGCAGGATTTGAGTCGACTGCTAACTGCCGTCCTAATCTCAATTTTACGAAGAACCAAGCCCACTTGTAGCTAGTGGTTAAGCTGGTACGTATCCTTGATAGACTTTCGTCGTTGTAATACCTGAACAGAAACGCCAGTGACGACGATGTCAATCAAATAATTTCGATAGATGCAAAATATAAAATCCAAAATCACTAGTCAAGTACCGTTGTACTGCTGTATTTTTATGTACAAAATACCTTATTTTACTTATTTTTACTGAAGTTATTTTTGTTACTTTTCACTACAACTGAAAGTAAATACATCGTTTCTTTTTGTACATCTAAATTATATATTTCAATAATATGGTTAAAATCCTAATACATGGAAATACACATACATGAAATATGACAATTCACAAAAAATTCCATCACGTCTAAACCAATCAGAAGTGCTCTTTTATGAAAATGAAACAAATGGTACTTATGAAATTTTATATAGTCCATGGACAACAAAAAGTGTTTTCTGATTTATCTATATTTTTAATATATATATATATGTGTGTGTGTGTGTGTGTGTGTGTGTGTGTGTGTGTGTGTGTTTTATATTTTATTTGTTTATTTTTATTATTTTATTTTATTTGTTTTATTCATTTTTTATTTATATATATATATATATATATATTTTTTACAAGCACCGTCTTCGCCGCCCCAGCAATACCGAGGGTGCTTGGCCTTCGGCGGTGCTCGGTTTGCGCCCAGGCCTACGGCCTTTATTATGAATAGGTTTGCGTGGTAAAGAAGAGAATAGCGAATATTTTTGCTTTTTAATGAATAGAAAACTGCTAACATTATATTTTGGCGTTCTTAGTGGTGCCTTTGGTATCATCGTCGTCAGTGTCGTCATCATCTTCCTTATCGCTCGAAAATCTTTTGCAGAACCCCCGAAAACCCAAAAGTGTCCCTTCTCCAGTACACATCCTAGACTCGTGGAAAATATGGAGGTTTCTTATTGAATTGGAAAAATAATAAATTGGTGGCAGATGTTAACCCATTCAGTACGACACCTACGTACGTAGGCGTCATGGCGCGCTAATGTGTATATGAGGATGCCTGCGTCGGCGTATTGATTATATTTATTTTGTAGTTGTATCTGGGTGACCCCCATATAATGTGAACTGGTCTGATGATATTTTCTGTGGTTATTAATATTCAGAGTGAAAGAGACCAAGTAATACAGTTGTAACTTTACATTTTACAATGCGAGTATTGTGATGGATAATCGAATCATCGTACATCAGGCATCTGATGCTGCCAGCGAGAATTTGGCTCTTATTGAAAAGGTTAAGTTCCTTTTCGTGTAATGAATTAATTTATATCATTCCTCGTTTGAGACTTGTGTTCTTTTATTCAGGATGACGCCATAAGTTTTTATTATGTGGATGGTCACCACTCCCGCGATGAATTACTGGTACTAATGCGTTATCTCGTATTCTAACACGTAAGGTAAAGGTGACAGTTCTGAGCTAAGCTGTTTCTTGTTAAGTTCATAAAAGCTTGATTGCTAGAAATGACAGTACAGATCATTCTCACAATTGGGAATATTGTCTAAAATTGAGAACCTTCCAGTATTCGAAAGGAGAAAATGCTTTGGTTATTCAGAATTGTCTGCGTTTCAAATATGTCTCTCCTGAATATTGGGTGGAGATTCTTGGTTTAAAGTCGAAGCTCAAACTGCGACGCAAGCGACGCGGCAGAGCAAATGTTTGCAAGATAGTGTGGCTTGTCAAATATTTTGTTCCGTTTTCTGTACATTTCCAACATAACAAGTTTTTCAAACACTTCGGAGTAAATGCAATACGAGTTCAAACACAACTGTAAACACACTCAGACACGTTCTTGTAGGAATATAATTTAGTCACGTAAGTTAGTTCTAAAGTTTCTGTAGCCCCAGGTCCAACACCCAAACTCTCTCTCTGACCTTCTCTTTCTGTCTCTCTTTCTGTCACTCTTTCCTGCCTGTCCTAAGATTAAGTAAACTCATTGAGTTACCCATTTCTATATGTTCTTCTATTCTTTCATCTTTCTAACTGACTTTGTACCTTCTACGTTGTCACCAATGAGTTTATCATAATATGATCAACGTATGATAGTTTATTTCTGGTTAGTTTATCTGATATCTCTTGTACTTTATAATTAATTCTATTCTAACTTCTGCTTTTGGTAAACTGAGTTCTGCGTCGTCCTTATTTGTCTGTTACCTTAATGTGTCATCACTTGTGATATGACTTGTTCCTTCACACATATCTTATCTCTGCGACCCGTATTTCTGGGTCGGGTTTCTGTTTTTATCCTACAATACAATACTAAAGCAAGCTTCCTGTTGCTGAATTGAAGTACAGTTTGAACATTTTCTCTCTTGAAATGCTAAGGTACAGTAGTACATCTAGAAGCATTTCAAGTGAAAGAGAGAGACTAGTTCAAACTGTCCTTCAATTCAGCAACTGGAAATCTGCCTTTGGTCTGTGTCGCGTTGCCTGTGTCGCCAGCGTCTCGGGGTTTTCGCTTATGCTAAATTTTTACAATAGGAAGAAGTATCCTTCGCTACGATTATTCTTTTGAGCTGAATAGAATCGCTTGACGGCAACCAGAATAAGATTCTTAGAAAGAGATCCACCAAGATGAAGGGGTGACACAGAGATGAATAAAACCACCCGGCGGCCACCAGAATAGATATACTGTAATATGTGTATATTATTATTTTTGTTCGTTTGTTTATTTATTATATGTATATACATACATACATATATATTTATATATTAATTTATTTTCATTTATTTTTATTTTTATTTATTTTATTTTGTTTTATCTTATTTATTTATTTCTTATTTATTTTTTATGAGGTCACCCGCCCGCAAGGCGAACTCCAGTCGTGTGACGATTCCACAAACCTAAAAAATAAATAAATAATAAGTAAATAAAGTGAAGTATACATACACTTCCATCGCCAACGATGGAGGTGGGAGGAAGGGAGAGATGGAGGGTATTGTAATGATTTAAATCACCCGACGGCAGCTGGGAAGGAGGAATAACTCCCTCACCCCACCCACCCCCCATTCCACCGTGCGTGATGACCGTTGGGGTTTGAGTGATTCGTTTGGAGGAGGAGGGAGGGAAGGAGGACACAAGAAACGCTCCCCAGAGCCCCCCCCCTTCTTCCTCCTCCTCCTCCCCCTCCTCCTCCTCCTCCTCCCCCTCCCCATTCTCCTCCCCTTTCTCATTCACATTTTCCTAATTATCTTTCTTCCTTTCATAACTCCTTTCTTCCCTCTTCCCTTCTTTCTCCTCTTCCTTCCCCTTCTTCCCCTTCTCCTTCCCTTCCTCCTTCCCCTCCTCCTCCTCCTCTTCCTTCTCCTTATCATCCTTCTCATTCTCCTGTCCCCAATTCTTCTTCTATTTTTTCTCCTGCTCCTAATTCCTCTCCTCTTTCTCCCTTCTCCCCCCCCTCTTTCTCCTTCTCCTCATCCTCCTCGTCTTCCTCCAACTTAGTACTAGTTGCCTGACTATCTATCTGGCTACCAGTGGCTTTTTCTCTCATTATAAAGGAGGAGGAAGCAAACCCAAAGCATGAGACTACCCTCCTTCCATCCACCCATTTGTTGTCCCTCTCGTCTTAGCTCCTTGTGGACAAAGGGCCATCCCTACCTCCCGCCCACTGCCTCGGTCAGAAGCAATGCAGCAAGGAGCAGCACGTCCACAAAAGCCCCAGTTACTTCATTTACATAGCGACCCTACCTTTTCATCCTAGAAATTTCCCTTACGAAGAGAGGCTTAGGCACCTTAACTTACACTCTCTGGAAAGACGCAGAGTGCGGGGTGATCTAATAGAGGTGTTCAAATGGATCAAAGGCTTTAACAAGGGTGATGCAAACAAGGTCATCATATTAAAACAACAGGGCAGGACTCGCAGTAATGGTTATAAACTGGACAAATTTAGATTTAAAAAGGAAATAGGCAAGAATTGGTTTACTAATAGGGTGGTCGACGAATGGAATAAACTTAGTAACCATGTAGTAAGCGCTGGAGTTATCAGTTGTTTTAAGAAACGATTAGACAACTTTATGGATGGGGATGACAGGTGGTGATGGATACGGAGCTGCCTAGTGTAGGCCTTATGGTCTCTTGCAGTCTCTTTCATTCTTATGTTCTTAGGGGAAATTCTTCCGGGCCGCATCAGTGCACAGTATACACAACCATTCTCCTCTCATACCTCTCCTTTGCCTTCTCCCTTCCCTGCTCGACAAACATTCCTCTTTTTCCCAAGCACAGCCCCCCACTCCCTCCCTTCAGACCATCTGTCCATCTCATTCGCGGTCTTCCCTTCAAGTGCACTCCACCCACCACCAAGTCTTCCACACTCTTCTTAATTTCTTTCTTCTTACTTCGTCTTTCCTCCCCCATTCTTCTCATCTACCCAAACCAGACGATTTTATTCATTGTAGACTTGGTCTGCAAAGATATTAAAGGACGAGATTACCCAAAATGTGGGGAAATGTAATTAAAGTACTATTAGAAAAACAACTACAACAGTAACCCCTCCCGTACCAGGTGCTCCTTTTCCTTTTAGGTAATATATAAATAATAATGATAATAAATTTCTTTGGCAAAGAATCAATATACATGAAGTGCAGATAATGACAAGAACACATAGTTCGAATGATAATTGCAATTGCCGAGGATAACACTAAAAAGCATGTAAGCTTATTTCCACTGTGGCCCTCATTAGATTGTTATTCTTCACTAAGTTACACATTAGGCAATTTAGAAAGGATTGCAAAGGAAAAGCATGCCGGCAGGAGACCTTTTGGTCCATAACTAGGCCGGATAAAAAAAGATAAATGAAATTAATAAATAATTATTAATAAACAAACTGATGAATAATAATAATGATAAACCGATAAATAATGATAATATATAATAAATAAATGATGAAAAATAAACATAAGTAGTAATAGATAATAGATAAACAATGATAAATTAAATAGAATAAATGGCAGGTATTACAGCATATTGATTAGGTGTTTATCTAAATGAATCTTGAAAGTTCTCCTTTTCACTCGTCATTTTCGGGGTGGGGGTGGGGGGCTCCGCTGGATCGAACAGAATCGTTTGACGGAAAGGTTTTTTTTTTTTTTTTTTTTTTTTTTTTTTTCAAAATGAATTCTGCAGGAGGCGCGGCATCCATAGAGTAAAAACTCGTCAGAGGTAGTCGACGGGTTAGTTTCAGTCCAAGAATGTTATTATTATTATCATCGTTATTAGTAGCGGTATTTATTGTTGTTATCCTTATTATTGTTTTTTCTTGTTATTGCTGCTATTGAAAATTTGTGAAATATTGACAGTGAATGTACACTTCCAAAGGGTTGCCTCGTCACGCACCTTCACACACCTCCTCCTCCTCCTCCTCCTCCTCTTCCTCCTCCTCCTCTTCCTCCTCCTCTTCCACGTCCTCATCTTCTGTCTCCTTTCTCTCTCTCTCTCTCTCTCTCTCTCTCTCTCTCTCTCTCTCTCTCTCTCTCTCTCTCCTCATTCTACTTTTTCTCTCCCTTTTCATCTTCCCTCCTGCTGCTGCTGCTCTTTATTCTCATCACCCCTTCCTCTTCTTCATCATCAGCATCATCATCACCACCACCCTCCTCCTCCTCATCATCATCATCATCATCACCACCACCACCCTTCTCCTCCTCCCTTTCCTCCTCATCATCATCATCATCACCACCACCACCCTCCTCCTCCTCATCATCATCATCACCACCTCCACCCTCCTCCTCCTCCTCATCATCATCACCACCACCTCCACCCTCCTCCTCCTCCTCATCATCACCATCACCACAACCACCCTCCTCCTCCTCCTCATCATCATCACCACCACCATCACTCTCCTCCTCCTTATCATCATCATCATCACCATCACCACCCTCCTCCTCATCATCATCACCACCCTCCTCCTCCTCATCATCATCATCATCACCACCACCCTCCTCCTCATCAACATCATCACCACCACCCTCTCCTCCTCCTCCTCATCATCATCACCACCACCACCCTTCTCCTCCTCCTCCTCCTCATCATCATCACCACCACCACCCTTCTCCTCCTCCTCATCATCATCATCACCACCACCACCCTTCTCCTCCTCCTCATCATCATCACCACCACCACCCTTCTCCTCCTCCTCCTCCTCATCACCACCACCACCACCCTTCTTCTCCTCCTCATCACCACCACCCTCCTCCTCCTCCTCATCATCACCACCACCCTCCTCATCATCATCACCACCACCCTCCTCCTCATCATCATCACCACCACCCTCCTCTTCCTCCTCCTCCTCCTCCTCATCATCATCATCATCATCATCACCACCACCTTCCTCCTCATCATCATCATCACCACCCTCCTCCTCATCATCATCATCATCACCCTCCTCCTCCTCCTCCTCATCATCATCATCATCACCACCACCTTCCTCCTCCTCCTCCTCATCACCACCCTCCTCCTCTTCCTCCTCCTCATCATCATCACCATCACCATCCATTGCCTCTTGTTTTTCTTCATCATCCCCTCCTCTTCCTCCTCTTTCTCTCGCTGCACTTCTCTGTTGACCTTTCGACTTCCTGTCTCCTCCACTCACTTTTGTTGCCATGACAACATCCTCCCCCTCCCCTCCCACCTCCTCCTCCTCCTCACCTCTCTCCTCCTCCTCCTCCTCATCTTCGTCCTCTTTGCCATCCTTTCATCCCTTAGTCATGTTCTCTTCTCTTCCCCCCATCCATAATCATAATCCTTTTCCTCCTCCCCTTGATGCACATCTTCTCTTCCTCCACTGCGAAGCCTGACCCCACTCCACTCCACTCCACCTCTTTCTCCTCCTCCTCCTCCTCCTCCTCTCTTCCATCTCTTCTGCTCCTCCTCCTCCTCCTCCTCCTTTTCCTTCCCCATGTTCTCCTTCACATCTTCCTCCTCTTCATCTTCCTACTCCTCAAATCATTTCTATCACTCCCAATCTTTACGTTTCCTCCTCCTCCTCCTCTTCCTCCTCCTCCTCCTCCTCCTCCTCCTTCATCTTCCTCCTTTTACTTCACGAGTTTTCCCATTTCCTTACTTCTCCTCCTCCACCTCCCTTGAAGGAAACTGACAAATGGCGGTCACTGTTTTCTTCCGTGACGCTCTGGAGGAGGAGGAAGAGGAGGAGGAGGAGGAGGAGTGCTGGCGAGGAACCTCCTGCCGAAGGAAGCAAACAAACTCTTCGGTGGAGTGTGTGTGTGTGTGTGTGTGTGTGTGATTCACCTTTGGTCTTTGGATCACGGGTTGGACTCGTGATCGACAGCTATTTCCCTCCCGGAAGAGAGCTCAGAGCTCGTATGACCGATCTATGGGTAATGCTGTGACCTTACACGCACACACACACCCAACTCCCCGCCCACGAGAGTTGGAGTAACGACTCCAAGCGCAGTGATACTGAAACTATTTCAGCCCTGGGCAGGATTCGAACCCAGACCGCCGTAATGACAGTCGGCAACTCTACCATCCGCGTCACCGAGTCGTGTGTGTGTGTGTGTGTTTACCTCATTGACATTACCTTATTGTAGCGTACCGGAAAGGAGCAACGTTCGTGGGACATACCTAGTGTGTGTATTCACCTTGGTCTTTGGATCACGTGCTGGACTCGTGATCGACAGCTATTTCCCTTCCGGAAGAGAGCTCAGATCTCGTATGACCGATCTATGGGTAATGCTGTGACCTTACGCGCACAAGCACAACCAACTCCCCGCCCACGAGAGTTGGAGTAACGACTCGAAGCGCAGTATACTGAAATTATTTCAGCCCAGGGCAGGATTCGAAACCGGACCGCCGTAGTGACAGTCAGGGACTCTACCAACCGCGCCACCGAGAGTGTGTGTGTGTATGTGTGTGCGCGCGCGCGTGTGAGTGCGTCTTACTTGTGTGTGTGTGTGTGTGTGTGTGTGCGTGTGCGCGCGCGTGTATGTGTGCGTGTGTAAATACTTAAGTCTTTATTGTGTATGTGCGCGTGTGTGTGTGCGTACGTCATCACCCCGTTAGCATGTAACCGAATTGTCCCGCGTAACGGACAGCACGTAATTCTGCTGACGTCACTGCTTACGTGTGCCCACAGTCGCCTCCATCAACTCGGCCCGTCATTGTTTCCGGCAAAAATCAAACGAACCCAAAGGACGTAACGGCAATTACCCAACGAGTGGATCGCTGCCGATGGCTCGAGTATCGGTCCTGCTCCTCCTCCTCCTCCTCCTCCTCCTCTTCCTCCTCCTCCTCCTCTTCGGTCGTTTCCGCGTCATTAGACCCCGAGGTCAATGGGCCGGGGGAGGGCAACGCCGTAGAATGAAGAGGACCCACCTGGCAGGAGGAGGAAGAGGAGGAGGAGGGAGAGGACCCTCCTGGCAGGAGGAGGAAGAAGAGGACTCTCCTGGCAGGAGGAGGAGGAAGATGAAGAGGACCCTCCTGGCAGGAGGAGGAGGAGGGAGAGGACCCTTCTGGCAGGAGGAGGAGGAGGAAGATGAAGAGGACCCTCCTGGCAGGAGGAGGAGGAGGGAGAGGACTCCTAGCAGGAGGAGGAGGAAGAGGACCCTCCTGGCAGGAGTAGGAAGAAGAGGACTCCTGGCAGGAGGAGGAGGAAGATAAAGAGGAACCTCCTGGCAGGAGGAGGAGGAGGGAGAGGACTCCTAGCAGGAGGAGGAGGAGGAAGAGGACCCTCCTGACAGGAGGAGGGAGAGGACTCCTAGCAGGAGGAGGAGGAAGAGGACCCTCCTGGCAGGAGGAGGAGGGAGATAAAGAGGACCCTCCTGGCAGGAGGAGGAGGAGGGAGAGGACTCCTGGCAGGAGGAGGAGGAGGAAGAGGACCCTCCTGGCAGGAGGAGAAGGAGGAGGAGGGAGAGGACTCCTGGATGGAGGAGGAGGAGGAGGAAGAGGACCCTCCTGGCAGGAGGAGGAGGAGGGAGAGGACTCCTGGCAGGAGGAGGAGGAGGAAGAGGACCCTCCTGGCAGGAGGAGAAGGAGGAGGAGGGAGAGGACTCCTGGATGGAGGAGGAGGAGGAGGAAGAAGATAAAGAGGACCCTCCTGGCAGGAGGAGGAAGATAAAGAGGACCCTCCTGGCAGGAGGAGGAAGATAAAGAGGACCCTCCTGGCAGGAGGAGAAGGAGGAGTGTGAGGATTCCTGGCAAGAGGAGGAGGGAGATGAAGAGGACCCTCCTGGCAGGTCTTCTTCTTCCTCTTTTTTTTCTCTCTTTTTCCCTCTTTTTCCCTCTTTTTTCCCCTTTTTTAATTTT
The DNA here is from genome assembly GCF_046742065.1 of Oratosquilla oratoria. Classification (NCBI taxonomy): domain Eukaryota; kingdom Metazoa; phylum Arthropoda; class Malacostraca; order Stomatopoda; family Squillidae; genus Oratosquilla; species Oratosquilla oratoria. The sequence goes on along the minus strand of NC_134794.1, from coordinate 60,562,922 downwards.
GTCATCCTTTTCCTCTACCTCTGTTTTTTATTGTTTCTCTTTTTTTTTTTCCCCTCCTTTTTCTTCATTTTTTTTTTTTTTCCATGTGAGTTTTCTTATTTTTCTCAGTCCAGGAGATTTTATTCAGCTTAAAAGGACCCTGACACCTTTGAAAGTTAATCGCGTAGTGGAAAGCCTAATCATTCATTGACTTGAGGCAATGAATACTTGTTAAAAAAAAAACCGCCATCTTTGTTAAAAAAAGATTGAAAACATCCGCCATCTTTGTTTAAAAACTCCATTTTTTTTTACAGCCAGAATAAGAATTCTACAGTGCAACGAGTGTAGAGTATTTAGAATTATATTATTTTCTATTCTGTTTGGTGTCGGTCGGTTTATTTAAATATTTGTTTTGTTTATTGTTTATATATTTGTTTTATTTGCTTATTTATTTTATTTATATATTTTTATCTTCTTTATAAGCTCCGGCTTCGCCGCCATTACTTTGCCATAGGCGCTTGGGCTGCGGCGCTGCTCGCTTCGCGAGCGGCCAATCGTTCGTCTCTGTTGCCGTGACGTCACCACTCTCAGCCAATCAGGTTCTCATGGACTGTTACCAAATCACCGTCAGCGGCTAGATCATTTTGCCAAAAACAGACATGCTGTTTTTTTTTTTTTCTTTTTTTCTTTTTTTCTTTGTTTTTTTTTCATTGAAAAACTTCGCTCTCCAAGGAATTGGTAAATGTTAGAATAGATTTGAATTACAAGTTGGAGAGATGGAGTATCCTCTTATAAAAATACTTAAAACCCTGTTTACCATCAGAACATTCTACTTAAGTTTAACTTCACAAAGGATTTTTTTATGTAATTTCCTTTACCCCAGAAACAGTTCACCACTCTGGTTTTGCATCTAAATATATCTCAATTTTTTATTTAAGTTTATTCATTTATTGATCTATTTCTATCTTTATATACACACACACATATATATATATATATATATATATATATATATATATATATATATATATATATATATATATATATATATATATATATATATATTTATATATATATACGTGTTGTAATTAATCCTAAAGGCATTGTTGGAACTGCGTGGCTGGGGGGTTTGGGTCGGGGGAAACTAACCTTCCCCCCCCCTTCCCTATGGACGACTTTTATATTCCTTCTGGCTGACGTCAGGTGGCTTTATTCAGTCCAGGGGTGGACTTCTCTCTCCACCCCGATAAATATCTATTTTACTAATTCTTCCAATTGGATATAAAAAAAAAACAATGCTCAGATGAAGAGAAGCTCAAAGGTGTTGGTAAGCTTCTGCAAATAGGTTTCCAACTCATCTTTATTTCGTCAATTTTATAAACAAAAATGTCTCTAATTTAGCGAAAATGTATTGGAGGTTTAGGTAACTTAAGCACTCTTTTGTTCCCATAGAAAAAGGAAAAATATAGAGTGAAAAGGAGACTGTCATTGCTCCTTCAATTTGATTATAAATTCCCCTATGAAGGTTCAAAAAAAGTTTGTGGATCACACATGCTGGAGTTCTATACTCTTTCTCGATCCACTCTGCCTTCCTGTCACTGACTTCGTCAGGAGTTGCTGCCGTACCCAATCCTCCTGCGAAGTTGGTCATCTTGAGTAGACGTAGACAAAGTGGACGAGTTCTTCAGCCTCTTGAAGAAATTGTGAAGTCTTGAATTCTTCAACCTCTTCTTGAAGAAATTTTGAAACCGTGAATTCTTCAACCTCTTCTTGAAGAAATTTTGAAGTCTTGAATTCTTCAACCTCTTCTTGAAGAAATTTTGAAGTCTTGAATTCTTCAACCTCTTCTTCAAGAAATTTTTAAGTCTTGAATTCTTCAACCTCTTCTTGAAGAAATTTCTTCAAGCTCCTCTTTTTTTTTTTTTTTTTTTTTCCAAAAAGCAAAGGCGATCTTTAACGTTGCAGACAACTTAGTAGACAGTTTTCATACGCTTCTTGAAGAAATTTTGGTTTTGAATCCTTCGGCCTCCTCTTGAAGAGATTTTAGTCTTGAATTGTTCTGTCTTTTCTTGAATAAATTTTGAAATTTTGAATTATTCTGCGTCTTCTTGAAGAAAATTTCCCAAAAAGTAAAGGCGATCCTGAACGTTAAGGTCACTCATTGCAGACAACTTAATGGACAAAATCATCTTCCTCTTCTTGAAGAAACTTTGAAGTTTTGAATTCTTCAGCCTCTTCTCGAAGGAATTTTCATCATTGACGTCACTCGTCCATGGCAGAGTTATTTTATATCAGGCACTTGAGTCGCAGCCTGCGAGTTTGAAATCGACACATAAACTGGTCGACTGACCATTTTGCCATGACATGGAGAACCCTCCTCTAGCCAGAGGGCAGCAGGGCCTCCCCCAGGAGCTGCGATGCAGAAGGCAGTGTCTGTTGATTGTTCCAAATTCCTTTCGATAAATTCCTCCGATCTTTTCGGTTTCTTAACAACCCGGCTTCGATTTATGAAAGCTCTACCAATACCTTTTGCCTCACGTCACATGAATGCCGCGATGCAGACAATACATATTTTCATTTTTATGTGAATTGTGAAAAATGGATGACATCATGATCTCTGGGTATGAAAAGTTGTAAGAATGAAGACCACAGGAAATATACTAGTAATAACATAACCACCTATATAACAATACCAGTCAGCCATTTTGAGTCCAGTGCCAAACCATTCCATAAGTTACACTACCGCGCGAGTTATATGTATTTTTTAGGGTGAGCACTACTTCATTTGTAACTTCTGGTACACTACTAAGCCTAAGTGCAAACCGACACAGCACAGAACAAAGGCAGAAAACTTCCCCTTGGTGAAGTGAAGTACAGTTTGAACTCTCACTTGAAATGCTTCTAGATGCACTACCTCAGCATTTCGCTTGATAAAGAAGTTCAAAATGTACTTGAATTCATCAAGAAGAAACCTGCCTTTTTTCTGTGCTATATCGCCTGCGTCTCTGTTTGCGCATAGACTTATAGATGAATTTACTGACTCGAGTGTGATATTTAACTTTCTATTATTTTTACAATTATATCTCTGCATTTGGTAATCTCTCCACTTCCACATTTTAAATATATCATCTGCTACCTCCCTGAACATAGTCTGCGCTCGGCCTGTTTAATACTTTTACCTTTCCGGATAGTATACTCTATGTGATCCATGTTTCTCTTCCTTTTCTTTGATTACTGCCTTTTATTGATTAGTTTCTTTGAGCTCTCTGTTTTGTACCTATTTTAATGTGGATAGTCCTTCTTTGCACAGGTCATTTATAATTTTGGAGTATTAACTTCCTTTTTTTTTTTCTTGTACGTGTAACACATTTTATAGTGTTCATACAGACACACACACACGACATTCAGACTTGTCTAAGTGTTTGAGACAAATCTTGAGACATCACTGGTAACAAAAGTCTTCAGGTCTTACCTTAGACTGAATACCCGACGACCACATCCTTGCTTATGGTAGGTCCTCCTCGAAGGGCACTCCACTCCTGACGAAGGGTCCTCCTTGCCTGAAGGAGGATCTCCCCCTCGAAGTAGGGTTCCGTGCGCGAAGCTGGACACGATGACTTTCGCAGACGACCGAAGTCTTCGTCGCCTTCTTCGGGTGTATTGCCTGTAGGAGGTGACATCGAAGTAAGAGGAACCTGAGGAACTCCATGTGACGCGCAGGTTGGCGCCAAACGACTTTAGTCAGAAGAGGGTGTGACTTCAGCGTGGCCTCGAGGTCTGTGAAAGACCTCGACCGCCATTCCTGAAGTTCTTTCATTTATTTTGCAATATTTATGACGAAAGTCCGCACAAAGTTGAATTAGTATTTATTTTATTGATCTATTTATCTGTTTATTTATTCACGAGTGACTTTTCTTTATCGGGAAAGTGTTAATAATTATGAACAGAATTAATACAGATATTATACACTCCATCCCATAGTCTCACTCTCACTTGCTACTCACTTCGAAAAGAATTCAAAGACTTCGCGGCTGCGTCTCCTCCGCCAGCGCCCTCTTCGGTTGAGTCTGTTCGCGCGCGCACAAACACTCCGTCCGGCCTGCCTGGAGGGCTGCGTCGTTCAACAGTGCAAGCAATGCATGCAAGCAAGCCAAGCAAGCAGGGACTAGCTCATGATCGACCTTGAAGTGTGAAAACAGTTAAGCAATTTTTATTTTATTTGTTTGCTTATTTATTTATTGTATATGTCTGGCATTTCTCTCCACTGCTGCCTGTGCAGGGTAACCTAATATCTAGCGCAAACCGCTGCCCTATTTAGGAATGCATAATTGCGGTCATGTGAAAGTGGCACAGGGTATATCAGAACTGTGCAGAGCGTATATCTCATTGTTCAGTATATTTCAACGCGCATACACACACAAGAAGGGCAGGTTGTAAAAGTAAATTTTGAGAAAAAAAACTCGTTTGAATTTTTGTTCCATTTGATGAAAATCAACAAACGATAATACACAAAAATATTTTTCTCCGATTAATAAAACCGTGTAATATATATAATATATATAATATATATATGTATATATATGATATATATATGTTTATATATATATGTATATATATATACAGTATATATATATATATATATATATATATATATATATACACACATATATATATATATACTGTATATATATATATATATATATATATATAAACACAACCACCACATATACCACCAACAGCCAACTACACCCCTTCCCCACTTAGTGGTCCTTTTCCTATCAGCTTTGTTCCCATTTGGCGATTTTATTAACTTTGGTGACACCCCACCTCAGTCAGTAACCAAAGGGTTCAAATTATGAAATCACCAAAATTATTAACTTTGGTGACACCCCACCTCAGTCAGTAACCAAAGGGTTCAAATTATGAAATCACCAAAATTATCACCACTCTTTCATCAAACGTACCCATCGTCACTCGACGCCCACGGGACTCGAACTACTAGGGTCACCAATTCAATCTATTCGAATTTCGAAACGCTTCATAGAAAACGGGGTCAACCGTGACGTCACGGGTCATCTTCATGACGTCACGGCAATTAATTGTGTCATGTGGTTTCCGGGAGGTCGAATGTGATTTGCTTCTGCCGTAGAGAAGACCGATTCACGTTGTGACCAGTGTGGTCGGTATATAGCGAGGTCTTGTATGGGGAGTGTGGTCCTTATACCGAGGTCTTGTGTTGGGAGTGCGGTCGTTAAATCGAGGTCTTAAGTTGCGAGTGTGGTCGTTTTATCGAGGTGTTATGTTTGGAGTGTGGTTCTTATACTGAGGCCTTAGTTTGGGTGTATGGTCGATATATCGAAGTTTTATGTTGAGAGAATGGTTCTTATACCGAGGTCTTGGTTTGAGAGTGTGGTCGTTATATCGAGGTTTTACGTTGGAAATGTGATCGTTTTATTGAGGGATTTATTGGAAAAATGTAATGATTGATGAGAGACCGATTGTGATCTACTGAGAACATGATACTCGGTGATGTCAGTCATTAGTGTATAGAGGGGATCGTTCGATGGAAAAGATTTTCCACTCCGTTAGAAATAAATAACTCAACAAACGAATAGATACATTGGTACTAAGTCAACTTATTCTTTTTCTAGAACCCACATCAATCTGCTCAGGGGGGCAACTTCGGGGCTATGACGTCATCTGGCACGATATCCCAAGTGACTTCATGCCATCGCTGTTCCTGTAATTCTGCCTTAGCGTTTTTATGACCAGACCACGAGCCCAGACAATTCGTTATTTTTTTTTTTTTATTCTTTACTAAACGTTCTCTTTTATTCGTAACAAATAACTTCACACAAAGGCTAGACCTCCCTGCGAGTGAATAGGTTTATGTAAAACAATCGTTGGTCTTTGAGGAAAGCTTGTGATTCACAGAGAACAAATGGTGATCGATGATACCCGGTCAGTGAATCACATTCGCTTTGGCAGGGAGCAGACGAGCGACTTTGTGGCGCCACATCACCGCCTCGGAGTGTGGCGGGGATGTGACTTCCCATAGGTTTCCATTGTTTAGAAGCCAAGCCGCGCACACGAGCGTCTGTGGCGAGCGTGTGCGCGGCTTGTCTTCTAAACAATAGAAACCCATGGAAAACCACATCTTCACCACACACCGACGCTTTGGCGATGTGGCGCCAAAGAGTCGTTTGTCTGTTTCAGGTCTTAGTCTGCGGCCGCTCAGATAACGTACAGTTCAGTTCCTGTGATGCTTGATCCTCGCCCTTACTGCCCCCACGTGTTGACAGGAGGATTCGAACCTCTTCTTGGCTGGCCACTCTCAGAGGTGGCGAGCTACCTGTCTTGGTCATTGCGTTCCCTACAAAATATATGGTTAATATCTTCCAAAGATAGTTGAATATGTACTTTGTGGTATCATTGTCTTTGCGTAGGGCTAAGATGGGAGGGGTGGAGGGGAGTGGGAGGGGTGGCTACCTCCTTTATATGGGGAAAAATGCTCTCGGTATATGGATGATTAATTTCTAATTTCAGTTTCATTTTTGTGGGATTCTAGGATTCGTATCCTGAATACGCATGTCAATCTTAGACCAAAAAAAAAATCGGTCGGCCATTGATGCATAGATGATATGCAACTTGCTCTCCTTCCCATTGTCGTTTCTTGGTACATGTTTGTCCATTTCTGCCATTTAATTTTTTTTCTTCTTCGCTTTCATCTCCAGTCTGCTCTCTTACCCTGCTTGACCTCCAGTCCTTCACTTCCCTTCCCAAGGCAAATCTCTCCATTGTTCTCTCTGTCTGCATCGCCTTTGTCAGTTTCCAGCTTTTGAATCTGTAGATCATAGCTTGAGTCATATACGGTTGTTTGTTGTTGAGACATGTTATGATGTTCCTATAGCCAGTTTTCCAATCACACGCCTTTTTCATTATCATGCTATTCAGTTGATTTAGCATTTGGCCTAAAATTTTATATTCACTAACCAAGTTACGTTTTCATAGGAGAACTAGAATGAATTATTTTTATTGTGGATCTTTTACATAGCTATCCTATCAGATAAACCATATACAACCCTACTCTATTAGATTTTCCATTTTTCTGTATTTCTTTAGTACTCACGTATTTCATCAAAGACTGTAGTGTGGCTACGTGCCTGGATGGGCTTGTGGCCATCTTGAGTGTTGTAAGGTCGCAGAACGAACAAAAGAACTTCAGGTAGGTTGACGAGACAAAGTGAGACTGTGTTATGGTGTTCTTGTCTATGAGTGTGTTGGGGTGTGCACACCCGTATGTGTGTGGGGCAAGATTTAAAGGGTGGATTTTTTTTTTTTTTTTTTTTTTTTTTTTTTATCGACTGATCCCATTATTTTGAAGGGAATGCCACGTGGAGATGAATGAAATGGCCCATCGGCATCCAGAGATTAAAAAAAAATGGGAAAGTGTAACTTAATACGGAAAGGATTGGATAATGGTAACTAGCTGGGTATTATGCAATACCAAAGGGAGAATACCATTGTTCGTGGATGTGTTTCCAACAGAGAAAGGCAGTCTTTCCTATGCAGTTTCCGAGGCTCATGCGCGTGTGTATGAGCATGCTTTTGTGGATGCATGAATGTGCATGAGACTTACAAAGGGAAATGGGAAAATGTGTTGATAGGAGAAAACCTGTCATCGTTCCCTAGCGAGCTTGGATATGAAAACCTGTCATCGTTCCCTAGCGAGCTTGGATAGGAAAACCTGTCATCGTTCCCTAGCGAGCTTGGATAGGAAAACCTGTCATCGTTCCCTAGCGAGCTTGGATATAAAATAAAGGAAAAAATATCTATTTACCCTGTTTATGCTGTTTACATATTGACGTTGTGACTATAACTAGGATGAAGCTAAATAAAAAATAAAGTTTTTAGTGTGTTAGAATCGTGGTGATAAAAGAATTTATTGGAAAGTGAATGCATAAAAAAAAAAATTGTTTAGGGTCGTTGAGATGTAGATAAAGAGATGGATTGGAGAAGGGAGAAGAGGCTCAATAACAGATACAAGAAAGGAGAGAGATTGTTCGAGTGAAGATTGTAGAGGGAAAAAGAAAGCCCGTGGGAGTGATACTTCACTCCCCCAAAAAAAAAATTAGTAAAAAAAAAATAATAATTATTAAAAAAAAAGAGAGTAAGAAGAGAAATCATGGAGAGTTGATAGGAAGTATTTGTTAGTGTATAAACAGAAGAAATAAAAGCACAGGACCGAAGGACATGGATTGGCTTACTGTTGGCGGACCAGAATCTACATGAGGTTCAAGATCCAGCGGATGGGTGAGTGATAGACAGGAGGTATGGATGTGTGACGTAACAGCATGAAGGAAATGGCATACATGTAGATCGTTTTCAGTGAATGCACGTGGCTAAAAGATACGTGGAAATGTGTCAAACAGGACGAAGAAAAAAAGAAAGTGGAAAAGAGAATAAGTTTCGGAACCCACAAAAATAAATTCTATTTGTTGATTTTGTTTATTGATTTGCTTATTGCGTATTCAGTGTGTTTGTAATTCTCTATGGTCTTAGACCACGTGTTTGTACTCGTGATCGACAACTATTACCCTTCCGAATAAGAGCTCAGAGCTCATATATGCCCGATCTATGGGTAATGTTGTGATCTTACACACACACACAACTCCCCACCCACGAGAGTTGGAGAACCGGCTCGCAGCGCAGTGATACTGAAATTGTTTCGGCTTTGGGTGGGATTCGATCTCGGACCGCTGGAGTAGCGGCTGCGAACGCTGCCACTACGACGTCGAGACGTAGTGTGTTTGTGTATGTGTTACGGAAGTGTAGATGGAATCAGTAGGTCCAGGATGGAGGGAGGGAGGGGATGAGGGGTGGGCATACTTTTTTTTTTTTTTTTTAGTGAAGTATCACTCCCACGGGCTTTGTTTGAGCCCGTGCGGTGGTGTTTATGTAAGACACACCTTGTGGAGAGGAGGTGGAATAGTGTAGATAGTCAGAGGGTGTTTGATAGTGGGCAGTAGAAAAGAGAGTCTGCAGCTGTTAGAGCGGCGGCGGACGCTCTAGTAGCTGACGAAGCTCTTCGAGGCTTTGGAGGCGGCTGAGGCGGTTCACAAGACCTTCAGGAGGAGCCCGTGGTCCCCGTCTGAGGAAAGAGGTGGCGGAGCAATCGCTCAGGTAGTGGAGGAGGAGGAGGTCGGCATTTGGGGCACCTGCAGGAGTTCCACCGGCGCGGCGGTCTCCCATGGTGCTCTGGGGATTAAGTTGCCTGAGGCAACGGTCCTCGAGACGCCACAACAGCACACGGAGAGGAAATATATATACATAGCATGTTATTATAATTTATTTTATTTATTTGTTTATTTCTGTTATTTTTCATTTGTTTATTATTATAAATTTGTTTTATTTATTTATTTAATATCTTTTTATTTATTTTATTATTTTATTTATTCTTATTAAATGAAGCGGCCTTGCTGTGGATGTGCTGTGTCTTGCGACACTGCTTCTGACCCAGGGCGGTGGGCAAGGTGCAGGGATGGCCCGTCATCCAGGAGGTGCTCAGATGAGAGGGAGGGTGGGAGGGGTGTGGAGTGTATATAGGGATGAAATGGGTGGGAGTGTTTTTATGCCTTTCCCTTTTTGGCTACCTCCCTTGAAAGGGGGAAAAAGCCTTGGTATATGTATGTATGTATTCTTATTTATTTTATTTTATTGATTTTTTACGGAAGGGTTATTTATTTATCTATTTATTTTATTGATTTTACTAATTGGATGAAAATATAATCTAAGCCAACACCATAAACACATTTAAGGCAAAGTTTGCTGAGATGATGCAAAGAGACGGGATCCTATGAGCACACTCTGGATACTGCTTGGTACCTCTGCTCGCGCACAATTCTTTGACCCCATTCTTGTGACATGGAGCGCGAAGTCTACACTTAGTTAACGCCATTTGCAAACAATTTCGGTTAAGCGCGACAGTTGTTTCCTCACGTGGACGAAACTTTTTGGAAATTAGGAACAACACATCGTGTCGTCATCGTACAAGATCGTGAGGAACTGTGTCGAGGTAAAAAATGATCCGTTTTCTTTGCAGGGCTCACGAACTTTACGTAAAAGAGAAAACGATAAGGAAAAAAAGGGGGGGGAAAGAGGAAAATGTTTTTAAAAAATGAAGAAAGGAAAAAATAGAAGAAATAAAAATGCCACTCGAGGTGTTTGCATACACGAAAAAAAGAGAGAAATATGAATATGTGTGAGTGCATAGCTGTGTCTGCAACTATCATGATCATCGTATCGCCTTTCCCTGTGTGTTTGGGCAGTCATCCCACCTTGACCGGACGTTTCAATTTCAAGGTAATAAAAACGAATATATAAATTACAGGGCTATTACACTGTTACAAAGTGGATAGAAGATCCTTGCTAGAGTACTATATAACAGATTGAAGGTATATGCAGAGGAAGTAATAGGAGATTACCAGTGTGGATTTATTTAGTGGAAAGTCAACGATTGGCCATAGTTTCACAATAAAACAAGTGATGGAGAAGGCGTGAGAGTATAAGATATAATAACATTTGTTTATTGATTTCAAGCAGGCTTACGACAGTAAATATACACTGAGTATATGGAACATATTAAAAGAATTTGGAATTTCGGACAAGGTAGTACGTTTAATAAATGTCTTACAAACACAAAATCAATAGTAAAGATTGATGGAAGATATTCGGAATGTTTCGAAATCGAGAATGGCTTGAGGCAAGGCTGTGTTTTATCTTGTGTGCTGTTTAACTTGGTGATGGAGAAAATAATTAGGACAATGATAAACAGAGGGGAAGGGTGCGAACTGGACAATGTTAAGGTCAATAATAATAATCTAAGAAACGCTGATATTGTGGATCAAATTGCCGGAAGACAGGAGCAGATGTTGGGTTGCAAACAAATTTCGATAAAACTAAACTATTGTGTACGAGTAGAGAGGAAAGAAACGTAGAGGATTTGGTTTTGGAAGACAAGAGGACAGAAGAAGTAGAGTTTTTCGGATATCGGAGCACGACAGTAACAAACAGAAATAAGGTAAAGACGGAAGTTAATATAAGAATTGCTTCTGCAGACGAGTGTTATTTTAGCCTTGTATCAGTATTAAAAAAGAGAAGTATATCAAGAAATACAAAATTAAGAATCTACATTTCAGTTCTACGACCTATAGTTTTATATCCCAGAGAGACATGGAACTGGACAAAACAAGTGGAACAAAGAATACTGTTTTTTGAGAATACTATACTGAGACGAATTACCGGAGCAGTTTTTGATGACAAAGAGAATAGGTGGAGAAGACGGCACAATAATGAGCTGAGAGAAATAACCAAACAAGAGAAAATACCAGATGTTATAAATAGAACAAAGTTGAGTTGGGCTGAGCATGTGGCGCGTATGGAGGACCATAGAATTCCAAAACGAGTTATGATGGGTAGAATAACTGGATGAAGACCTCGAATGAGGTGGATGGACGGTGTGGATGCGGAGTTGGACAAAAGAGGAATTGATAAAACAAAATGGATGCAGGAAGCAGCACGAGACAGAAGGAGATGGAGAGAATTACTTCCGACCAGAATCAGAAGCTTCAACATCCAACGCAGAGTATTATTATTATTATTATTATTATTTTTTTTTTTTTTGCGTAATTATAACACCCATGTTGATAATAACTTAAATCAAACATAAATAGAAATGTGATTCATATATGTCTTTAAAGGTTTTTTTTTACCTGAATAAAACATTTGCCGACAATCTAACAGTATATATGTAAGAACGATCGCTAACGATCTAGTAGTGGGGTTCAGACACACTTGTGTAGAGTTTGTGAAATCAGTAAGATGACGAGAATTACAAAGACAAATGGTGACGTCAGACAAAAATTCTCTTATGACGTCACTGTGACGTCCTACCGACTTCATTCAATGACGTCAAATTAAAAATCAAGTGACGTCACAGATGTCAAACCCTCCTGTAATGACGTAATTTGTGACGTCAGACCAGTGTCACCAATTAGGTCACTGACTTGAGGCAAACTTGCTGTAGTGACATCAGTGGTGACGTCACAAAATTTCACCAGTGACGTCACTAATAACGTCAGGTTAAGGTCCTGCAATGGCGTCGCATTTAACGTCAGACTAACTGCCACTGGTGACGTCAAGCCAGCTTTATTATTTCACGTTACATCAGACCATCCAAACAATGCCGTCAGATCAAATATTTACGTCACCGGTTACGTCATGCTCATTTTCGGGAGTGACGTCACTGGTGACGTCATACCATACGCAGACCAACATAATTATGACATTGTAAGGTCAGACCAACCTGATTATGACGTCAATGTGACGTCAGACCAACTTTGCAATGCTGGCGTCTTTCCTTCCTCGAAGTTTCTTCTTGGCGCCACATGGGATTAACGAGCCTCACGTGTAGAGAAACGAGTCACGAGTCGTCGTCTTCTCGCTGCCACTCAGACGACACGATGATGAATAAAATCGCCTGGCGACAGGAACATCAAGGATATTCCTTTTTCCTGGTGGGTTGGTATATGCGCGCGGTGGGGTTGGGGGGGGTGGATACATAAGAATGAAGGAGACTGCAAGAGACCATAAGGCCTACACTAGGCAGTTCCATGTCCATGACCACCTGTCATCCCCATCAATAAAGTTGTCTACCCGTTTCTTAATACAACCGATGGTTTCAGCGCTCACTACATGGTTACTAAGTCTATTCCATTCGTTGACTATTCTCTTGGTAAAGCAGTTCTTGCCTATTTCCTTCTTAAATCTAAAATTTTCCAACTTAAATCCATTACTGCAAGTCCTGCCTTGTTGTCTTAATATGATGACCTTGCTTGTGTCTGCCCTGTTGTCTTAATATGATGACCTTGCTCGCCTCTGCCCTGTTGTCTTAATGTGATGACCTTGCTCGCCTCTG
>NC_134794.1:60522467-60542467 GCF_046742065.1 Oratosquilla oratoria | reverse complement strand
TGGTGAAAGTGTTTAAATCCCGCAATAGTAAATTCAGCTTCAAACTCTCCACCATTTAACCATGTCAGTTATTCCTATCACATAGAGATTTTCGCTTTGGACATACGCCTGGATTTCTTGAAATTTCTTCCTAATACTACGAGCATTAATGTACCTGGTTTTAAGAAACTCGTGATTATTTATGATTCGTTTTGATTTTCAACATCATGCCTTATATATATATATATATATATATATGTGTGTGTGTGTGTGTGTGTGTGTGTGTGTGTGTGTGTGTGTAGACACTTGTGTTAAAATACAAACATGGAATCTCCAAAAGCACATAAAAGTATTTTTGCTCTCTACCTCCCCCATTCTCCCCCCTCCCCACATCCCCCCAAGTCTTCTCCCCCCTCTCCCACCCCATCTCCCCTCACCATAAACGCAAACTTGAGGTCAGATTTGGCTTCTGCCATGCAAGACCACTTCCAGGTTTTCACGTAGACACCTGCATTGTTCTCGAGTTTGACGTCATCCTCTGGAGGAGTACGGGGCACACGATATCAGGGTTGGTGGGGGGGGAGGGGAGAGATAAACAAAGACAAAAGACGAACGCGTGCCAAAGACAGAACTCAAGGTGCCTCGGACGGCATGCAAAAAAGGATGTCGGTGTCCCTTTGATTTTTTTGTTTGTTCAAGTAAACACGTACGCACACACACACACACACACACACACACACACACACACTTATTTATGGAGGGAGGAATCTGACATATGTTGAGACCAAAGTAGAGTATCAGTTTAGGCAGTGGAATGTATCATACAGGTAGAAGGAAGAGATATGATATTTATGATGATGCTGAAGAACCTCAAGGTGGTCAAGATGGCTCTGGGCAAAGGAAGGTCTGAATTAATAAATATGAATGTGGGACTGCAAAAGAAAATGTCAGATAGCTTGTAGTGGTGTATGTACCTCCTGAAGACGAGGACGTAGATTGAAGAAGATTACAAAGAGATGTTGTTAGACACTGGGTCACAGCTGAAGAAAACAGGGGAAGAGGAGTGATGATATTGTCCTTTTGGGTGACTTCAACTGTGGAGAGGTAAACTGGTAGGAGCTGGATTCAGGAGGGAGTGCGGCATCATGGGTAATCCCCTGCTAAATATAGCAATGGAGAGTGTAATGGTACAGTGGGTTGCAAAACCATCAGGGATGAGAGAGGAAGACGTACCAAACGGACTAGATTACTGATAAAAGAACCAGATGTTATATATTCATTAATTTGCCAATGCCATATGGAGTAGTAAACATGTAGTATTAGAGTTCTATTTGACTAAGGTACGAGTCGTGATGTCGCCACTAAAAAAAAAAAATAATAAATAGATAAATAAATAAAATCTTGAGAGCAACATATAAAATTGTTTCAGATCTTGCTGATCAAACATATGAAGAGAGACTGAATATTTTGAGGCCGTCGGCGTTAGAGGATAGAAGACAGACTTAGGCATCTTAAATTACAATCTCTGGAAACACGAAAAGTGCGGGGTGATCTAATAGAGGTATTCAAATGGGTCAAGGTCTTTAACAATGGTGATGCAGTCAAGGTCATCATATTTAGACTGCAGGGCAGGACTCGTAGTAATATGTTTTAATTGGACAAATATAAGTTTAAGAAGGAAATTGACAGGAACTGGTTCACCAACAGAGGTAAGAAATAATTGCTGAAATAATTGATTTTAAGAGAAAATAAGATAACTTTAAGGATAGGAATGAAAGGTAGTAAGGGACATGGAACTGCCTAGTGTAGGCCTTATATTCTCTTACAGACTTCTCCATTCTAACGTTCTTATCAAAGGAAGGCGATCAAATAACAGTGTTTAGAGCCACTGAGATAACTGATTAAGAAAACCTAAAACCTCTTCGTATGGGAACAAAGAGTGAACTTGTTAAAAAAAATACAAGATTAGCAAATGGAACTAAGTGTAAATGTGATTTTCAATGAAAAAGGTAATGATGTTAATGATTATGTTGATTATGATAATGTTAATGATGGTGAATGAATAGATAAATAGATAAGGTACTAGGAAGGGGTAAAGTACAAAGAGGCCATTAATGATTTACTCAATGTGAAATGAAAAAAATAGATAAATAAACAGGAAATGTTGGTCACAGATTACTTGCCACCCGAGACGAAGAACAAATTCATACAAAGGTCCTGATCCTCCCAAGATGATGATATGCGGCAGTGGTATGGTACCCCCCCCCCAAAAAAAAAAAAAAAAATCGAGAGCATGCAGACAACAGTAACCAAAACGGTCTTCAGCGTGAAGAAGAAAAAAAAACTCCTCAGCGGAAGAATAAATCAAAAGAGTCCAGATCAACAAAAGATCCAAATTTACTTCTTTTTTTCCAAGAGGGGTTGGAGATCTTGGTTTTTGGACGGCGGGGGGTGGGGGGGGAGTACGCCCCAAGGCCATGAAAGAATCTGGAAGAAGATGATTTAGTTCCCGAAAAAGATCAAGAGGGAAAGTTTCCAGCCCAGACGCTTCAAGTTCGGAAACTGCCTGGAAGAAAAAATAGTACATAGTGACAACTCGAATTGACTTAAAGGAAAATTTAACTCAGGAGGGCGACAGAGGCTGAGTTAGGGTCTTATACTATACGGTGCAGTTAGGTAAGTATTGATACATGTACACACGCACACATACATACTCGCGCACTCACATACACACACACACACACAACACATTAAGTGCTGGTTCAACAGAAGATGCAGTGAGACGAAAGACAGAAGAGGCAGAGTTTGGAAAAGATAGAAAAAATATATAAAAAACTGGAAAGTGGCAGATATATATCAACTATAGAAATGAGTATGTAAAAGTGCGCAGAGAGGAAAAAAGAAACTACGAAAAAGACATCATAGAAAAATGTAAAGATCAACCCAAACTATTCTATAGATATGTGAATGGTAAACTTAAAAATAAACAGGAAATGGTGAAACTATGCCGCGGAAATATATACAGAAGATTTAGAAATGGCTGAAGTCATGAACAATTACTACAAGTCGGTTTTCACTAGAGAAAAAGTACAGGATTGGGACGAAGGAATTAAAGTACGGTCACCCCCCCCCCATGAGGGAAGTAACAGTAACACAAAAATAATTAATCAGTTAACGAACCTTTATGTCAGGAAATCACACGACCCAGTCGGATTTGCAAATTGGATATTAAAAGAATGTAAAGAATAATTAATGGACAAAATATAATGAGTTGCTCACTCAAAGAAGGAAAAATACCAAAGGACTGGGATAATACCAATATTGTACCAATATATAAAGGAGGAAACAAAGAAAATCCAATAAATTACAGACCGATCTCCCTTACAGGCACTGTAGTCAAAATTTGTGAAAAAATGATCAAGAATAGATGGATAAAACACCTGGAAGAAAACAATATGATAAACTCGAGACAATTTGGATTCACACAGGGAAGATCATGTGCCACAAACTTAATCTGTTTCTGCTCAAAAAGGGAATGAATGGGCTGATTGTGCTTTCCTAGACTTACAAAAAGCATTCGACAAAGTACCACACAAAAGAATATATTTAAAAAACTGGAAAACATAGGAAGGGCACAAGGTAAATTACTAAACTGGATGGAGGATTTCTTTCATGGCAGAAAAATGAGAGTAGTGCTCAGAGAAAAGTGTTCAGCTTGGGAGGAGGTGATTAGTGAGTTCCACAGGGATCGGTATTGGCTCCAATAATGTTCGTTATTTATGTGAACGACATGGATGAAGATGTGGAATGTTACATGAACTTCTTTGCAGATGATGCTAAATTATTGAGGAAAGTGAATACTGAAACGGATTGTGAATCACTACAGAGAGACCTAAACAAGGATTGGAAATGAAGTCAGAAGTGGGCAGTAGATTTCAACATTAAGAAATGTAGCATAATGGAGTTCGGAAAAGGTATAAAAAAAAAAGAATATCAGGATAATATAAAATTGGAACAAAGAAAGTAAAGGAAGTGGGATCTGAAAAAGACCTTGGAGTAATTATCTCAAGTGACGTCCTCTGATAAACAGATAAACAAAATTGTTGGAGAATCTTACAACTTGCTAAGATCAATAAAAGTGGCTTTTACCTATTTAGACGAAGAAATGGTTAAAAAAAATACTAGTCTAAACTATGGTCACCAAGTACCAAAAAGAATCTAAAGAAAATTTAAAAAATCCAGAGAGCATCCGCGAAAATGGCCCCAACATTTTCAAACCTGTCACATGAAGAGAAACTGGATAAATTTAAATTACCGACTTTGGAACAAAGAAGGGAGAGAGGCGACCTGCTGACCATCTACAGAATTATGAAAGGCACGGAAGTACTTGATAGAGAGAACTTACTAAATTGGGATAAGAGCAATACAAGGGAACATGAAAAGAAACTCAAAAAGGGCAGTTATAGAAGAGACCTGAAAAAAGTTGTCCACACAGTGCTGGATATCTGGAAGAAACTGGATAAAACAATAGTGTGTGCAAAAACTATACATGGATTTAAAAGCAAACTAGACACTGCGAGATACAAAGACGGGACACGAATATAGCTCCCCTTCCCGTAAGATACAACTAGGTAAATATACTCACACACACACACACGCATGCATGCATGTATTCAAATTACACACACACACGCACGTGCACGGACGCACGCAAACACACGCTCGCGCCTGTTTATGAGTAAGGTCACAGCCGTGCAGGACCTATCCATACATGATCATGCTCTCATCCGGAGGGTTCACAGCTGTCGACCTCAGGCCCCACAAGTGGTCCAAGACTTTGGTGAATCACACATACACTGTGACAACGTGCGTCGTTGTCAGGGTCCGCATTAGCCGTAGTGTTGTCAGCAAATGCAGCTGACAACATCTCCGACAACAACAATCGCTGACACCATCGATGACAACACCCACCAGTCATTATCATCATCATCATCACTTCTGCCACCACAACCACCATCTCATCATTGTTACCATCACCATTACCATAGTTACTACCACTACGAGAGACCCAATACCGCCACCTCCTCCTCCCCCTCCTCCTCCTCCTCCTCTTCCTCCTCCTCCTCCTCCTCCTCCTCCTCCTCTTCCTCCTCCTCCTCCTCCTCCTGCTCTTATTCCTCCTCTTCCTCCTCCCCCACCTCCACCTCCGCCACCGCCGAGCGTGTGACCGACTTGACACGTGTCCTCAGGTCACGGAAGGGCTCACAGGTCGTCCCACGGAGCGACCCCTCCGCAGTGGTTAGCGTCACATGGTCACATGCTTGACGTCCCGAGTACGACCCCCGGTCACGACTGAAACAGCTTTCACTGATACTGCTTGAGCAAGGGGATGGTGTGTGTGTGTGTAAGGTCACAGTATTACCCATATATCGGGTCATGTATGATATCTCTCACCTGAGAGGTAATAGCTGTCGATCACGAGTCAAACACGTGATCCAAGGCCCTATATCTGTTTGTTTTTTTCCTTTCTTCTCCTCTCTCTTCTTCTCTCCTTTCTAATTGACCTTTCTCTCCCTTCTTTCCTCCTCTCCTCCTCCTGCTCTTCACCTTGTCTTCCTCCTCCTCCTCCTCCTCCTCTTCCCCCTTTCCCTCCCCCCCCTGTCCCACTCCTCCTCCATTTCTCCCTCTGTGTCCCTCTCCTTCCATCCTCTTCCCCTCCTTTTAACCCCCCTCTTATTCCACCTTCCTTTCATATTCCCCTCCTTTTCCTCCTCCCTATTCTTACACGTCCTTCTTCCCCTTCCCCCCGTCCTCCTCCTCCTCCTCCTCCTCTTTTCCTAACCAGAAATGTCCGCTGCAGATGTATGCGTGTACGTCATAGAGGGACCAGGGGAGTTTACTCGTATTTGTCTCGTCTCTTCGTATTTCCTTTAAGTGAGAGAGAGAGAGAGAGAGAATGGGTAACAGATATTTGCATTTAGTGTTCGTGCGGGATTTTTTTTTTTTTTTTTTCATCACAATGTATGTACCGATTTTAATATTGCAATTCGTATTCTAAAACTGAAAGTATTTACTATTGTGAATTTTAGTATTGTTTGTATTGGTAGATAGTAGATATTTGTAATGTATGGAATCTTCGAACTAAGATTCCAGACCATTTTTTATAGATTTGGTCAATTTAACAGTTCTTTGATATATGCAGATATTTCATTCAATTGGGAATGACTATTTGGTAGACAAAAGAAATCCTCAGAATTGCTTGTTTGTTCATATTTTCATTGCTGGTTAATTGGAGATTGGAAAAAGTAAAGTTCTTTTGGAAATGTCGACATTTTACTGCTGCGCTCACTCTCGATTAATTGTAAAAGTTTGATTAAAAAGAAGTCTTGAATTTTGTTTCTCTTCTGCAGCAGGTACATGAATTAATTGATTTGTAGAAATCTAATTTGGAAATCATGTAAACTTTCTTTAGCTGTATGCAAATTCGTAGAATAATGTATACATAGGATTTTGCCTACGATATTAAAACGAAGTTTACGCAAATAAGACATGAAATATTCATCTAAACATCAAGAATATGACGTCAAACTTTATTTGAAATGCAGAGGCTGGTGACGTCACGTCGTCGTTTCTTAAGCCCACGAACACGTTGAGTTGGAATAAATTACGTTCTCGCCTTCCTTTATATGTACTTTTTGTTTAAGATATGATATATAATATACATAGCTGGGCGCGTTACTTCCGGACAGATAGTGCGTTACCGACGGACAGGTAGTGCGTAACCGAAAAATCTGGGGGTGCATTTCCGTCATGTGATCAGCGTTATTGCTTATGTGAATAAGAAAATTAAAATCGGTAACGCGTGGATGGGGATGCACCCCAGATTTTTCGGTAACGCACTACCTGTCCGGCGGTAACGCGTCCAGCTCTGACAATACATGTACAGTATGTATGTGTGTGTGTATATATATATATATATATATATACATATATATATATATATAATATATATATATATATATATATATATATTGTGTGTGTAATCATGATCATTCATATCTCATATGTCATACCTACTACTTTTAAATAGTTTTACTGATATTCACGATTTTTATGATTATTTGTGCTGCCGTCAACCGATATTATTCATTAGAAGGAATCTGGCCAACGACGACATCCCCCTCAAGTCCTTCCTATAAGAGAGAGAGCATTTGTCTCAGAGCCCTGCTATATTTAGCAGACGCGTTGTGTACACACACACACACAAAGCCGCGAATGGCGATGGTCCATTGTGAGCCTAATTCCCGTGAAACTGTTCGTGACAGATCCAGCAGTTGCCTCGCCCCTCTGACGTCATAATGATGACGTCACAATATGCCCACTACGTCATCGTTGGCACGGGGGGAGGGGGGAGGAGGAGGAGGAGGAGGTGCGCGTGTCTCTGGTGTCACCTGCATAGGATGCTCTCGCCAAGGTGACCCCCCCCCCTTACCATCACCACCACCCCTCAGGTTGTCAGTCCAGGGTGAGGGCACTCTTGTCCTACACCCGCGCTCTCTCTCTCTCTCACACACACACACAGTCACACACACACACACATATGTATATATATACATCTACACTGAATGGTTCCCAGCGATCAATTGATATTTTTATTCAACCACAAACAACTTTTAATTCCATGCCATCGCAATCGAGACTGAAGAATCGCTCGATGGAGACATTTTGTTGGAAATTGAAACGTGGACGAGCCGAGGATTCGAACCCAGTTAACCCGTAACAAAGTTACAGTGACTTAAACCAATGCGCTATCAAGAGAGATATAAGTTGAGTACGATTTTCTTATATTTGTATGCTCGAATTACATACATCTACACGAAATATCGCGTTCAACCCACCTCCGCTATGATATTGCATTTAGCTAGTATGTGCACGTGGGATAGATTATACATCTACACTGAATGGTTCCCAGCGATCAATTGATATTTTTATTCAACCACAAACAACTTTTAATTCCATGCCATCGCAATCGAGACTGAAGAATCGCTCGATGGAGACATTTTGTTGGAAATTGAAACGTGGACGAGCCGAGGATTCGAACCCAGTTAACCCGTAACAAAGTTACAGTGACTTAAACCAATGCGCTATCAAGAGAGATATAAGTTGAGTACGATTTTCTTATATTTGTATGCTCGAATTACATACATCTACACGAAATATCGCGTTCAACCCACCTCCGCTATGATATTGCATTTAGCTAGTATGTGCACGTGGGATAGATTATACATCTACACTGAATGGTTCCCAGCGATCAATTGATATTTTTATTCAACCACAAACAACTTTTAATTCCATGCCATCGCAATCGAGACTGAAGAATCGCTCGATGGAGACATTTTGTTGGAAATTGAAACGTGGACGAGCCGAGGATTCGAACCCAGCTAACCCGTAACAAAGTTACAGTGACTTAAACCAATGCGCTATCAAGAGAGATATAAGTTGAGTACGATTTTCTTATATTTGTATGCTCGAATTACATACAAATACACGAAAATCGTACGTTCAACCCACCTCCGCTTGATATTGCATTTAGCTAGTATGTGCACTGGGATAGATTATACATCTACACTGAATGGTTCCCAGCGATCAATTGATATTTTTTATTCAACCACAAACAAAATGTCCATGCCATCGCAATCGAGACTGAAGAATCGCTCGATGGAGACATTTTGTTGGAAATTGAAACGTGGACGAGCCGAGGATTCGAACCCAGCTAACCCGTAACAAAGTTACAGTGACTTAAACCAATGCGCTATCAGCGATATTTCGTGTAGATGTATGTAATTCGAGCATACAAATATAAGAAAATCGTACTCAACTTATATCTCTCTTGATAGCGCATTGGTTTATATATATATATATATATATATATATATATATGTATATATACATATAATGTACATAATGTTTTAGTCCTCACTTGGGCTGTTTGTATGTATTGCCACTGGTGTAGGTAGGTGGCCTTTCTCTTTCTTCAGTGATCAGTCGCCGGTTGTCTGCTCTTCATATATGGCAAGGTTTGGAGCAGTTGAATCTAAGAAAAAATCCTTGGGCCCCCAGTCCGGGAACTGAGTGCCATCCCCTCGGGGTTCCACCACCAATTTGCATTCATGATGTGAGGAAGACAATGGGGGAAATGTTCCTCTCCGACGTCTATTTTTTTTTTTCTCTCTCGTTTCCGATCTAGCTAAGAAAACAAACAAATGAACAAATAACCAAAAAGATGGGGGGGGGACCCTGATTGAGCGTATTACCTACTTAGTCTTTATATTGCCGTATGATATATTTTGGAGACATGTGAGCATGTGTGTGTGTGTGTGTGTGTGTGTTGGATATATTATCATTATATCGCATAAGGGCACATTTCCATATTTATTCATGTGCTTGTCGTGGAGTTATTGTAGATGTGCACACACACATGTACACACGTACACACAAACAAGGATGAGCGTCTGTGTGTGCGTAAGATTAAACTGTATACTATCTTCCGGAAAAATGATAGCTGTCAATTATGAGTCCATCACGTGATCCAAGGCCAAGGTAATTCACGCACACACACACACACACGACTCGGTGGCGCAGTTGGTAGAGTCCCCGACTGTCATTACGGCGGTCCGGGTTCGAATCCTGCGCAGGGCTGAAATAATTTCAGCATCGCTGCGCTTCGAGTCGTCACTACAACTGTCGTGGGCCGGGAATTGGGGGTATGTGTGCCTGTAGGGTCACAACATTACCATAGATCGGTCATACGAGCTCTAAGCTCTCTTCCGAGAGGGAAATAACTGTCGATCACGAATCCAGCACGTGATCCAAAGACCAAGGTGAATGCACACATAGCTCAAATTATATATTGTCAGTGTTATTATTATATATTGTCAGTGTTATTATTATTATTATTATTATTGTTGTTGTTATTATTACCCCGTCTGGGGTATTAGCTGCGTGCTATTGTGGTAAAGTAGCATGCAGTTGATACTTTAGGCTCTATATGGGGCTCCCCTACGGACCAGAGGCACACATCATTTTCTCTGTGATAGAGGAGGACTCTGTTCACAGAGAAATTATGATATTTTTATTATACTGCGACTGTCCCTCTACCCCATGTTACTGTCCTGTACCACTTCTCTGATTTTTTTTTTTTTTTTTTTTTTTTTTTCCTACCATGTGGTTGGGGACAGAATGCTGCCACCAAGTATTTCCACTTGAATCATAAGAGGCGAGAAAAACGGGACGGGGATTAGGACTAGGCATCCTTCTCCCTGAAGCCCCACAGGGGACATTCCTAAAAAAAAAAAAAGTAAAGGCATAAGAGGGTCTAGGAGTTTTTCCAACCAGTACCTTAAGGTTTGGGTCTTTTAATGTGCGTGGATGTAGTGCAGATGAGAGTAAAAGGGAAGAGATAGACAGTATGTTTGTAAGAAGAAAGATGGATGTGTTGGCTTTGAGTGAAACTAAGTTGAAAGGGAGGGGCGAGTGTGAGTTTGGGAGTGTAGTTGGGAGGTTCTCAGGAGTGAAGAGAGGACGAGGGAGAGAAGGGGTGGCTATACTAGTAAGTGAAGAGATAGGTAAACGTGTAGTGGAGTGGAAGGTTTCTTCAAGGTTAATGTGGATGAAGGTGAAACTGGGAAAGGAGATGTGGGTTTTTGTAAGTGCATATGGGCCTGGTAGTGAGAAGAGTGTAGAAGAAAGGGAGGCTTTTTGGATAGATTTAAATGAGTGCATAGAGGGATTAGGGAGAAACGTCAATGTAGTAGTATTGGGAAACCTTAATGCTAGGGTAGGAAATAAACCAATAGATGGAGTGGTTGGGAAGTGTGGAGTTCCAAGAAAGAATCGTAGTGGAGAGTTGATGGTGGAGATGTGTCTAGAAAGAGAGTTGATGATAGCAACTACAGTGTTTGGGAAGAAGGTCAAGCTTAAGTACACATGGGAGCGGGTGGTGGATGGAAGGGTGGTAGAGAGAGCGTTAATGGACTATGTAGTGGTAGATAGGAGTATAATAGGAAGAGTTGAGGATGTACATGTTCTAAGGGGAGAGAGTGGGGAGATATCAGATCATTTTCTGGTGGAAGGTAAGTTGAGAGTGGAGGATAGATGGGGAAAGAGGAAAAGGACAAAAGGGAGAGAGGTGCTTAGAGTGAACTGCTTAAATGAAAAGGAAAAGGAGAAAGAGTACAAGAACCTGAGAGAGGAGTGGGAGAGAGTGAAGGATAGAGTAGAACTAGGAGTGGAGGAGGAATGGGGATGGTTCAAGAAGGAAGTCACAAGGTGTGCAAAGACGGTGTGTGGAACAAGGAGGACGGAAGGAAATAGAAGGAAGGGTAGTGAGAGGTGGGGTGATGAAGTAAAGAAGGTTGTAGAAGAGAAGAAGCGAGCTTTCACAGATTGTTTACAAAATAGGACGAAGGAATCATATGAGAGGTACAAAGTAAAGAGAGGGGAAGTTAAGCATAAGATAAAGGAGGCAAAGAGGAGAATGGATGTGAAATGGGGTAAGAGTATGGTAGAAAATTTTGAAAGTAATAAAAAGATGTTTTGGAAAGAAATTAAAAGAGGAAGAGGAGGTGAATCAAGTAGAGAAAAAGGTAAAAGGTGCAGATGGAGAGATGATAATGGAAGAGAAGGCAGTAATAGGAAGATGGGCAGAGTATTTTAGGGAGCTGCTAAATGTGAAGGAGGATAGGGAGGGAAAGGTAGGTGCAGTGGGAACTACTAAGAAAATGACCGTGATGAGTGAGGAAAATGGAGGAAAAATAAGAAAGGATGAAGTAAAGGCAATAGTTAAGATGATGAAGAGCAGGCAGGGCATCTGGTCTGAATGGATGTCATGCAGAATGTCTGAAAAAAGGAGGTACAGTGATGGTGGACTGGCTGGTGAGGTTATTTAATGTTTGTTTAAGAGAGGGTAGAGTGCTGGAGGAGTGCTGATTTGATGAAGCGGCCTTGCTGTGGATGTGCTGTGTCTTGCGACACTGCTTCTGACCCAGAGCAGTGGACAAGATGCAGGGATGACCCGTCATCCAGGAAGTGCCAAGATAAGAGGGTGGAGGGGAGTGGAGTGTGATAGGGATGGAATGAGTGGGAGTGGTTTTTATGCCTTTGTTTTTGGCTACCTCCCGTGTAAGGGGGAAAAAAGCCTTTGGTATATGTATATACATATATACATACGCATACATACACACGTACGCACATACACATGTACACACATACATACACACGCACACACACATAAATACACACGCACACACACATACATACACACATACACATGTACACACATACATACACACGCACACACACATAAATACACACGCACACACACATACATACACACACAAACGCACACGCACACATATATACACACGCACAAATACACATACCATACATATGTGCACACACACATACAAACACACATACAGATATATACACACGCAGGCATACACATACACACGCACACACATACGTACACACGCACACACACATACATACACACGCGCATACACATATACGCACACACACATACATACATACATGCGCACACACACATACACATGCGCGCACACATATATGCATACGCAGACATACACATACATGCACACGCACATACACATACATATACACGCGCATACACACATACATACGCACACACACACATACATACATGCGCCCACACACATACATACATGCGCACACACACACATACATACATGCGCGCACACACACACACGGCGCAGTGGTAGCGTTCTCAACCGCTGCTACAGCGGTCCGAGTTCAAATCCGCCCAGGGCTGAAAAATAATTTCAGTATCGCTGCGCTGCGGGGTGTTTCTCCAACTTTCGTGGGCGGGGAGTTTGGTGTGTATGTGTGCATGTAAGGTCACAGCATTACTCATAGATCGGTCATACTGTATACGAGCTCTGAGCTCTCTTCCGGGAGGAAGATAGCTGTTGATCACGAGTCCAACACGTGTTTACTTTTATCATTAGTCCACTGCTGGAGGAAGGCCTCTTGTATATTGAGTCATACTATTGCGCCAGTCTATGCCAACCCTCTCCTGCAAACTTCACTATCTCGTCTACCTCTTCCACGCTTACTATTTCTCGGCGTCCAGTCAGTAACACGAACGATCGATTTATTGGTTGAACGTCTTCCTTATCTAAGAAGTCGCGCACGTGAATAAAATCTCCCGGCGGCAGTCAGATTAAAAGGACGAGTACCGTTGGGTAAGTAAGGAGGCAGGAACATCACCCTCTTTTGCTGAATAAAATCAACCGACGACAGTTATCATATTATTATTTGTTTATTTATTAATTTTATTTGCTTGTTTTGTTTTTATGGTGTTTTCTGTTGATTTCTATTCCCCATAACCCCCTCCCTTTAACCCCCCTCCCTTTACCCCTCTCCCCCCTCCCTTTACCCCTCTCCCCCCCTCCCTTTACCCCTCTCCCCCCCTCCCTTTATTGCATCAATTCTCCCTGTCAATCAATCATCAATTTCTCGAAAGCATTTGGCAATGATCTTCCCCGAGGACGCTTCTTCCTCTAGAAAAAAAAGGAGGAGGAGGAGGAAGAGGGGGGGAGTGACAAGGCCACTGGAGGAGGAAGAGAGGAAGAGGAGGAGGAGGAGGTCGTTTGAGTCACGAGGGAAAATTTGATTGAAGAGAAGGAGGAAGAGGAGGAAGAGGAGGAGGAGAGGTAAGTAGTTTTGCTGTCATGGAAACGAGGAAAGAAGAAGAAGAGGAGGTTTGTGTTCTGATATCTCTCTCTCTCTCTCTCTCTCTCTCTCTCTCTCTCACTCTCTCGCTTTCCCTTTCTCCCTCTCTTCCTATCTCTGTATGTGTGTGTCTTTCTGTGTGTTTATATGTGTGTCTTTCAATTTGTGTGTGTGTGTGTGTGTGTGTGCATCTTTCTATGAGTACTGATATGTGTCTTTCAATGTGTGTGTGTGTGTGTGTGTGTGTGTGTGTGTGCATCTTTCTATGTGTACTGATATGTGTGTCTTTCTGTGTACTTGTGTTTGTGTGTGTGTCTTTCTCTTTGTACGTGTGTGCGTGTGTGTGTGCGCACGCGTGTCTTCCTGTGTGTGTGTGTGTGTGTGTGTGTGTGTGTGTGTGTGTGTGTGTGTGTGTGTGTGTGTGTGTGTGTGCGCGCGCGCGCCCGCGCGTCTCCGTTCCCATATCTTCCCTTCCTCCTTCCCTTCCTCCTTCACTTCCTCCCTCCCTCCTCTCTTTTTCTCTCTTTTTCTCTCGTTCTCTCTTCGGGGTCTCTTGTCTCCGGGGTGTCTCGATTTCCGATTAAATTACCCCCCCCCACCTTCCCCTTCCCCTCCCCCCTTACCCCCTCCCCCCATTCCCCGATGACACTGAACCCATGTGCCTGGCCTCCTTTCCAGCTAGGAAAACTCTTCCTCCTCCTCCTCCTCCTCCTCCTCCTCCTCCTCTGCCTCGTCTTTCTCTTCCTCTTCCTCCTCCTCTTCCTTCTCCTTCTCTCTCCTCTTCCTAATTCCTATTCCTCCTCTTTTTCCTCCTCCTCCTCCTCCTTACACCTTCTATTCTTCCTCTTCCTCTTAGTTCCCTACGCCTCCTCCACCTCCTCTTCCTCTTCCTATTAGCTCTCATCGCCTCCTCCTCCCTCCCTTCCTACGCATTCTCCTCCTCTTCCTCCTCTTCTTCCTCCTCTTCCTACCTCACTCCTCCTCCACAACCTCTTCCTCCTCCTCCTCCTCCTCCTCCTCCTCCTCCTCCTCTTCCTACCTCACTCCTCCCCCCGCCTACTATTCCACAACCTCTTCCTCCTCCTCCTCCTCCTCCTCGTCCTCCCCCATCTGCGAGCCTCTCCTCCTCCTTGTCTCTGACCAGCTGAGTGGCGGTGCACCAGCTTTGAGGTCGTCTTGGCCGTACCATCTGTAGGCCTCTGTTCTTCCTCGTACCAGCTCTCAGGTGGTCGGTAACCGCTGAGTACCCTTATCTTTGTCACCAGCTGTAAGGGATTCCATCTTTCACCATCTGTGCCGCACCAGCTTTTCTTTCACCAGCTGTAGACAGGTGGTTCTTTGTCGTAAATGAAAATGTTTACTTTCGTTTCCTCATCCATGCTGCCGTCGGGTGATTTTATTCAGTGAAAGAGCTAAAGCCGGCCACAAGAGGGTATAGGTTTATATATAAATATATATATATATATATATATATATATATATATATATATATATATATATATATATATATACTTTTATCCCACCGTCGGAAAAGAAGACACTAATGTCGAAAGTTCTGTATATTTCGATCACTAACTGTGATCCTCTTCAGCAGATTGAGTACATAGTAGAAGACATATACATATATACAAAAGAAAATGTGAAGTGAGAAGTAAAAACAAGGGGAGAGCTCAGGTTACGTATATGTTATGTATATGTCTTCTACTATGTACTCAATCTGCTGAAGAGGATCACAGTTAGTGATCGAAATATACAGAACTTTCGACGTTAGTGTCTTCTTTTCCGACGGTGGGATAAAAGTTTATTTTACTAATGTGCTACGACATTACTTTATTGTGATATATATATATATATATATATATATATATATATATATATATATATATATATATATTCAAAGGTATAGTTTCATCATATAAATTTTGTGTTTTGTTATTTCTTTTTTATTTATTTATTTATTTAACGTTTGGTTTCACCATATATTCCCTTGTCTATTTATTGATTGATTTATTGATTTTTCTTTGTCTTATTTACTTCCATTTTTATATCTATACTATGGTCGAAGTAGAGAATACACACACACACATGTGGGAACACATTATCACACACATATATGCATGTACATATATGCATGCAGACACAAAATCACACACGTACACGCATACACACACACACACACACAATGTTGCACGTACACATATGCACACAAACACAAGATTACACACACAAACACACACACACACACACACACACGCGCACACAAACATAGACAAAATGTTTCACGTATACTCACACGCACGCACGTAAACAAAATATTTTATGTACACACACATGTACACACGTACACACATACGTACACACGTACACACGGTGTGTCATTGAATCCGTGACGTGGGACAACCTTGCTCTTGTCACGTGCCAGGTCGGGCGGAGGGGACGGGAGGGCGGAGGGTGGTGACTATAGGAGACGGGAGTAGGGAGGGAGGGAGAAGAGTGAAGGAGGGGGCTGCAGGAGACAGGAGGAGTGGGAGGGAGAAGGAGTAAGGAGGAAGGGGGAGATTTTTAGCGGGGGAGGGGAGAGTAGATGCAGAATAGATAAGGCGATAGATGTTTGAATATTTCCTTATTAAGATAAAAGTTGTTATAGATTTCCATCCCAAACATCATCAAACAAAGTCAAAACATCATGAAATTTGATATAAACTTTCATGTATGTAAATATCCCTTCGTACTTCAAAGTCACCTTCCCAAACATCATAAAACAAAGTCAAAATATCATGAAGTTCGATATCAACTTTCATGTTTGTAAATCTCCCTTTGTACTTCAAAGTCACTTTCAAAAAAGTGGAGTAGTACTCGTATTCCCTTCCTCACGACTGTTCCCTTCTGTGGTCCCCTTTCTCCACTCTGTGTTGTCGTCTCTATGTGCTGCCTTTCGTGATTTACTTTCTTATAGTACGTCTTTCACTTTCTACTTTCCTTTCACCATTGTCTGTGTTACGTATGATTAATCACTCACTACTTTTATCTGTAGGAAGTTTCAGTGATATTCCAAGAGAGGAGGAATTAAACCGAGGTTAATTTTTCTTTCTTTTCTTCCCAAATAAATACAATTGGATCTTCAAGTTACACCAGGGAACCCCCGTCAAGAATCCTCAATTTGTTTACTAGGTCAGTTCTGCAATGACGTCATGATTTCTTTAGCCCAATGATCTTTACTTTTATATTTGAGATCCTCCCCTAAGGGTGTCATTTTACTCTCGTGAACCAATTGAATTTTCTCCTCCTCCACACTTTCTCCAATCAGAAAGGATGTTACAAATCCCATGTACAATACTGCTTACTCAAGCAATCTCGAAATCAATGCATAAACTGACTTAGTTTACATATTGTTACATCAGCATAAAAATTAACATTACACAGCAATGAAATCGGATCCCCGGCGGCAGTTTGTTAACATTTAGGCGAGGAGCGAGGTTGTGCAACTCCTTCACCTTTTCGCCTTCGGGTATTATGTAAATACATAAACTATGAGAATATAACACTTGTCATCTACCTTCCCCCTTTCTACCCATTTGTCTACCAGCCTCTTGCAATTTGTTAGGATCTCTCTTTACTTCTTTCTATATATCTATCTCTATCTCTCTATCTCTCATTCCCTTTCTCTTTCTATCTCTCTCTCCCTCTCTGTCTCTATATCTTCCTTTCTCTCTCTTCCCATTTCTCTCTCTCTCTCTCTCCTCACTCCCTTTCTTTCTCTCTCCCCCTTTCCCTCTCTCTCCCCTTTCTCTCTCTCTCTATCTCCCTTTCTCCCCCTATCTCTCCCTTTCTGTTTCTCTCACTCTCCCCCTTTCTCTCTCTCCTTCATTCCCTCCCTCACTACCTTTCTCTCTCTCTCTCTCTCCCTCTCTCCCTCCCTCCCTCTATCTCTATCTATCTATCTATATATCTCTTTCCCATTCTCTCTCTCTCTCTCTCTCTCTCTCTCTCTCTCTCTCTCTTTTCTGTCAATCCCCCTCCATTTATAAGCTTACATTAACTCCCTTTCTTCCACTATCCCCCTCCTTCCTCCCTCCCCCAGCCCCTCCTTCCCCCTCTCCTTCGCTTCAGCTATTGCACATTACAAACCTAAGCTGCCCCCCCTCCCCCTCCCCCTCCCCCTCCCCCCTCCCCCCACATCCGGGTGTTATGCAGCGCGATTGAGTTCCATGAACAGTGAAAATCTTTGTTCTCTGAACAAGCCTACCGGAAATGAGATGTGGGTTGGTCGCTCACAATAGGGAGAGGATGATGAAGGGGAAGCAACAAAGATGGCCTATTGGTCCATAACCAACCCAGAACTACGAGGAAAGTTGAAATACAGTATTCATCTATCGTAAGCCAGAATGAAATGTATAAATTGTTTCTTCCAGCTAGTATTTACACCAACTGCCGCGTAATTTTGGGGATTTTAATGGTAACCGGCTCTTATTTAAACAAAATAGATTATATCTGACGAAACATTATCTAATTCCACATAATATGTACATACATACATACACCAAAGGTTTTTTTTCCCTTATAAGGGAGGTAGCAAAAAAAACCAAAGGCATAGAAACCACTCCCACCCATTCCATCCCTATCACACTCCACTCCACCTCCACCCTCTTCCCGCCCTCTTATCTTGGCACCTCCTGGATGACGGGTCATCCCTGCATCTTGTCCACGACCCTGGGTCAGAAGCATTGTCGCAAGACACAGCACATTCACAGCAAGGCCGCTTCATTAAATCGGCGACCCCCCGTCTCCGTCCCCTCACGCAAAAAAGGGAGAAGCCGGGGAGAAATCCCTTCGGGCTGCGTCAAAATTTTCTCATACATACTCCCTCGCCCCCCATCCCCCACTTATTCCATCTCATGGATCACAACATCATCCATATACAACCATTCTCTATTCACCCCTGTCTTCTGTCCTCTCCCGTCCTTCCTCACCAGACAATCCCCTCTTCCCCAAAGCCCCTTTTACCCCATCCATCCATCTCATCCTTGGACGCCCCCTTATGTTCACTCCTTCCACACCTCTTTTACTAGTCTTTCTTCACTCAATCTTTCCATGTGTCCAAACCATCCCAATACTCTTTCATCCACCCTATCTCCCAGCTCCCTTTCCACCTCTGTTCTCCTCCTCACCTCCTCATTTCTCACCCTATCCAGCCTGGTAACCCCCATCATCCTTCTCAGACACCTCATCTCAGACACATTCAAACTCCTTCTTCCGTTCTTATGTTCATGTTTCTGCCCCATACAGTGCCGTCGGCACAATCACTCCTTCATACAGTCTCCTCTTAGCATCAATACCCAAATGTCTATTTCTCATTTCAATTTTTGATCCACCAAGGCATTTACTCACTTCTCTCAATCTACATTCTACCTCCACCCCTACTCCTCCCTTTCCTGCCACATTTGCACCCAAGTCTCTAAAAATATCCAACTATCCACTTCCTACATAATATATAACCCAAAAAAATAATACTAATTCCAAAGTCTGCTAATAATATTTTTTCTATAATTTGGTCGACTTTTGGAATTCACAGAAGAAGAAAAGAAAAGCGAAAATAGGATAAGAAATTGCAGGTCTTCAGAATGACGTCAATGGTGTCCCGACTTGGCGGGAAATCTGCTGCTGCACGCGACTTGACGTCACAGTACCCAGTGTCCGAGTCGGTGTTCTTTGCTCCTTTCTGGATTTTACTTACAAATTCTATCAACGACTTCTTCTTGTCTCAAAGTTTGGATATTTTGTTTATTAATATTATTATTTTATTATTATGTGACTGATCGCTGGGCTGAACGTTCCCAGAAATTGATCAATAATATTATTTTATGTATCTGTTTATCTATTTTTTGTCATTTCGTCCTTTTGTTTTTATTTTGATTCCCGCCACAAAGGGAAAATATTCTCAGATAATCATGAAATCTATACAAATCCGACGGAAATTATTCCTGTATTTTTATTACCTAGTTGCCGCCAGGCGATTGTATTCAGTTGAGGAACATTACCCCTTGATCGAATGAAATCTGGTCCTTGTGATCGATCATGTTATCTTCACTGAGATTGTGATTGATACTAAGAACACGTTTAAAAACCAAAAACATTATCTTATGACGAAAAAAGGTTATTTAATCATGTAACACACACGCGCGCGCAAACACACACACACGCACACACACACACATACAAACAGTGGAGTTGGGATAGCGAGAAATCAT
>NC_134794.1:60517467-60519967 GCF_046742065.1 Oratosquilla oratoria | reverse complement strand
TTAAACGGTCGCTAAGGAAGTTTTTGTGACGAAGTATTACGAAAGATGTTCTCTATTAACCCGGATATTGTGTCTGGTAATGAGCTTTGCCCGGACAGACGAAACCCGGATATGAGTATATACATATATATGTTTGAGTGTATGTGTGTGTGTATGTGTGTGTATGCGTGTGTGCGCGCTCCTAGATTCTTGAAGGATACCCATGACCCCCAGATAACCGGCCACGGTCACCAGTTCCGTCCGTAAGTCACTCAGTGATTCTCTCTCTCTCTCTCTCTCTCTCTCTCTCTCTCTCTCTCTCTCTCTCTCTCTCTCTCTCTCTCTCTCTCTCTCTCTCTCTCTCTCTCTCCCTCTCTCTCTCTCTCTCTAAGACTACCAGTGTACCAGTTGCGTGCCATCCGGTGGATCGGCAACCCCGCTTCTCCGGAACTGTATTTGGATGATCTTTTCCTTCTGACCCAGGGCAGTGGACAAGGTGCAAGGATGACCCGTCATTCAGGAGGTGCTAAGATAAGAGGGAGGGTGGAGGGGTGTGGAGTGTATTCAGGGATGGAATGGGTGGGAATGATTTTATGCCCTTTTTCTTTTTAGCTGTTCCCCAGGAGAGCCGAAATATAAAATTTTCAGTTAGTGTGACCACAAGAACCTAAAAAAAAAAAAAAAAAAACCACTAGTTTTAGGTCCACTATCGTCACCATTTTTTCATCACAGTCACGACCACTAACCCTTCACGTCCTCGTCCTCATCCTCTTCTACCTTCTTCGCTTCCTCCTCCTCCTCTTCTTCCTCCGCCTTCTACTCGTCCTCGTCCTACGTTCCTTTCTTCTTCTTCTTCTTCTTCTTCTTCTTCTTCTTCTTCTTCCTCTTGCCCCCTTCACCCCTTCTTACACCCCTCCACTCCCTCCTTGTCCTCTTCTTTGTCCTCCCCTTCCTCTAACCTTCCTACTCTCTTCTTGCCACCAAAAATGGCGCGTGCGTGGCTGTGATACGGGAGGTCCACAAAAAGTGGACAACCACAAAAAAAAAAAAAAAAAAAAATCCTCGGTTCCGGGGTATTGTCTTGACTCTTATATGCGGTCTGTACCCCTATGGGACCATCGTGACACCCCTGTGGACCAGAGTCGCGCAGCGACCTTTATAAGCTTTCATTCTCTCCCCTCTTTTCTCGCGCCGCCAGTAGCCTTGGAAGGAAGAGTTAAGGGGAGAGGATATTGGATTCCTTACGTCTCTGATCCAATTCCCTTTGCTTGTCGAGTTTGGAAATTGCCACTTGAGCTGCCGGGGTTGGGGGGGGGGGGTAATCGGCTTTACCTGACTGATATCAAGTGGTTCCTGTGGATGTGGGAAAGGGGGAGGTGGGAGAGGGGGAGGAGGAGATGAGAAGAAGTAGGAGGTGGTAGGAGGGGAGGAGGAGGTAGAGGGAGGAGGAGAAGGGGAAGTAGAGAGAAGGTGGGAAGGGGAAAGAGGAGGTGGAAGAGGGGGAGGAGGAGGTGGGAGAGGGAAAGGAGGAGGTGGGAGAGGGAAAGGAGGGGTGGGAGAGGGGGGAGGAGGAGGAGGTGAAAGAGGGAAAGGAAGGGTGGGAGAGGGGTGACGACAAGATTTCCTTTGCTGTTGAGGATCTCGTCCATAGAATCGCTTGGGGTTAGGCAAGGAAAGGGAGGAGGGTGGGTTATGTCAATGCCCAACAGCCATAAGCTCCCAAGATTCCTTTCTTCCTCCTCCTCCTCCTCCTCCTCCTCCTCCTCTTCCTCTTCGTCCTCTTCCTCATCTTTCTCTTCGTCTTCCTTTTTTTGTCTTCCTCTTCTTCAGAGGAAACTTCTTCCTCCTCTTCTTCGTCTCCCTCTTCCTCTTCGCCTTCCCCTTCCGCCTCTTCTCTCTTCCTCTCCTCTCCCTCTCTTCTTCTTCCTCTTCTCCCTCTCTCTTCTCCTCCCTTCTCCCTCTTCCTCACCATCCCTTTTCCTCTCTTCTTCCTCCACCTCTCATTTCCTTTCCCCTCCCACTTCCTCTTCCTTTTCCTCCTCCTCTTCTTCTCCTCCCTTCTTCCTCTTCCTGCCCCTCGCTTTTTCTCTCCTTTTCCCCTCCCGATTCCTCTTCTTCCACTCTTCTTCCTTCTTCTTCCTCCATTTCCCCTCTCTCCTCTTCCTGTTGCTCTCTCTCTTTCCTTGCTCCCACTCTCTCCCTCTTCGTCTCCCTCTCTTCTCCCTCTTCCTCTTCTTCCTCTTCCTCTTCCTTTCTCTTTTCCTCCCCCTCACTTCTCCTCTCCCTCCTCCTCTTCCTTTTCTTCTGTCTTCCTTAACCTCTTTCTCCCCCTCTCTTCCCCTCGCCCTCTCCCTCTTCTCCTTCTTCCTCTTCCTCCCCTGGGTGGCCAGTCTTCCTGTTCGTCTTGTCAGTTGATAAGACCAGAGGAAGCTATGGTGGGGGGCAGCTGGGGGGTGGGGGGGGGCTCGATCAGCTGTCGACAGATAGCCTCTGCATAATGGAACGCGAGGGGAGGAAAGAA